>NC_132910.1:12463951-12766074 GCF_047675955.1 Chlorocebus sabaeus
TGGCTGAATAAGGCAGTCAGATGGTGGCATGGCTGGGACCTTCAAGATGGCGTCATTCATATGTCTGCAGCCTTGGCAGGGATGACTGGGGGCTGGGACCTCTCTCCAGGTGACTGACCTCTCTCTCTATGTGGTCTCTTTGGTAGGGCAGCCTGATTTCTTCCATGCTGCTTCAGGGTTTTCTTTTTTGTTTTTTTGAGAGGGAGTCTCACTCTGTCACCCAGGCTGGAGTGCAATGGCATGATCTCAGCTCACTGCAACCTCTGCTTCCTGGGTTCAAGCGATTCTCCTGCCTCAGCCTCCTGAGTAGCTGGGATTACAGGGGCCCACCGCCAAGCCTAGCTAATTTTTGTATTTTCAGGAGAGACGGGGTTTCACCATGTTGGCCAAGCTGGTCTTGACCTCCTGACCTCAGGTGATTCACCCACCTTGGCCTTCCAAAGTACTGGGATTACAAGCGTGAGCCGCTGCTCCCGGCCACTTCAGGGTTTTTAAAAGTACAAAAACAGAAGCTTTCTTTAGGCTTAGTCCTAGAACTAGTGCAATGTCATTTCTGCCATGTTCTATTGGATAAATGAATCATGGGGTTAGCCCAGATTCCGTGTGAGAAGACCACATAAAGATTTAATACCAGGAGATGTGGCTTATTTGGGGCTGTCTTCAGAGACTGGCTACCACATCTTCTAGAGTGAATGGGTTTGATATGCATGGTCTAAGGAGCTAAATTATGTAAAGGTATAGAAAATATATTATTTCTTATTTTTGGTAAAAGTACACAGACATATTACCGTGCAAACAGTTACTTACAAGAGATCAAGAAACAAGACCTGAAAATAGCTGGAGGGTTGTCCCTTTCAATTAAAGGAGGTTCTAAAAAATAACCTGGATTGGTTTTTCTGTGTTTAACCTGGTGTTAGATTATGATCCTATAAAATTCTGAGTTACCTGGACTTCTTGAAAAACTATTCATCCCAGTTGGGGCAAGGTTAGCCCTGCTGGTCAGGGATGGGCCATTTCTGCTGTCAGTCATTCTGGGATAGGGTAGGTCCTGAAATGTGAAATGAGGCTGTTGGAAGGAGGCCTTATACTGGCATGAGTGGGCAAATCCTTCCTCTCCTTGGGCCTGGACCCTTAGAAGAGGAGACGTACCCAAAGACTCACCCATGAGGTCAGGGAAGAAGTGATGTTCAGTGCCTTTACTACATGATTGTAGGCTGAGGTTTAAGCAAAGCTGTGTTCCCCAAGGGATTGCTGTGGGAAGTCCTAGACCTGTGAAGTTTCTAGGCCTATGTCACAATTCCCTTATGTTAACTAGAAGCTTCTAAAGAATCTCTGTGAAACATCACAGCCTAGTTTTAGTTAGTACTCTGTGGAAATAAGGGCAAGGTCTGTGTCTTGTTGGGGTGAAGCAGTACAGGGGAGAGCAGCAGCCCCCAGAGAGAGGGTATTTTATAATAGAAATCTCCAGGGGAGGCCAGGCATGGTGGCTCATGCCTGTAATCCCAGCCCTTTGGGAGGCTGAGGTGGGCGGATCATTTGAGGTCTCTAGTTCAAGACCAGCCTGGCAAACATAGTGAAACCCCTGTGTCTACTAAAAATACAAAAATTAGCCAGGCATGGTGGTGGGTGCCTATAATCCCAGCTACTAGGGAGGCTGAGGCAGGAGAATTGCTTGAACCCGGGAAGTGGAGGTTGCAGCGAGCCGAGATTGCACCACCATACTCCAGCCCGGGTGACAGAGCGAGATTCTGCCTCAAAATAAAAAACAAAACAAAACAAAAAGAAACCTCCAGGGCAGGGCTATGGCAGAGCACACGGTGGTCCAGGGTGGCTTAAGATGGATTGATCATTGCTGACAAGGCAGGGGGCAACTGGGATGGATTTCAGATACAAGTTAGCATTTTCCAGGGATTTCCAGTGACAAGGCAAGCTAACTGAGGGCTTAAGCTAATAGAATTAGGCAATGTGTCATCTTTGGTGGGAAAGGCCTAGGCCTGTGCCTTTGGTTTACAGTATATACAAGATAAACATCCTGCAAAAGAATGATTGCTGTAGGTAAATATTACAGGAATTCTCTCTCTCTCTCTCTCTCTCTCTCTTTTTTCTTTTAAGAGACTGTGTCTCGCTCTGTTGCCCAGGCTGGAGTGCAGTGGCACCATCATCGCTCACTGCAGCCCTGAGCTCCTGAGATGAAGCAATCTTCCCCACTCAGTCTCCCTAGTAGCTGGGACTACAGGTGCATGCCACCATACCCAGCTAATTTTTAAAAGTTTTTGTAGAGATGAGGTCTCGCTATGTTGCCCAGGTTAGTCTCGAACTCCTGGGCTCAAGTGATCCTCCCGTCTCGGCCTCTCAAAATGCTGAGATTACAGGCGTAAGCCACTGTGCTCAGCCAGGAATTCTTAAGTCCCTTTACACACACACACACACACACACACACACACACACACACACACACAGAGCCATTGTGTCTTCTGGCTGTAGGCTCTTTTCTCTGCTTCTCTGCTTCCTCCCACATGCCCCCTTGCTTGATCTTTACTGCTTTCGGCAGCCCTTCCAAGTAATTTGGGACCTGGGTTTTATCTATTTCCTACTGTCTGAGTCCATTTGGGCTCCTATAACAAAATGCTATAAACTGGGTAGCTTATAAATCACAGAAATTTCTCATAGTTTTGGAGTTAGGAAGTCTGAGATCAAGATGCCATCGGATTTGATGTCTGGCAAGGCCCCACTTTCTGGTTCAGAGATGCTGTCTTCTTACCATGTTCTCACATGGTGGTAGGAAGAAATGAGTTCCCATGGGCCTGCTTTATGAGGGTACTAATCCCATTTACAAGGGCTCTGCCCTCATGATCTAATCACCCCCAAAGGCCCCACTTCCTAATACCATCACCTTGGAGGTTAGGATTACAATATATTAATTTTGGGGGAATAGACTATCATATCTACTTTCTAGGAAGGAGAATTTTGTCTTTGCATCTCTTTTTGTTTTTTTGGCTAATTTCCAGGAAGAGAAGATGATAAATACTACCTTTATCCCATCTTGTTCAAACCAGAAATTCACATTTATGAACTTGGACAGACCTAGATTTGAATCTTTTTTTTTTTTTTTTTTTTTTTGAGACAGAGTCTCACTCTATTGCCCAGATGAGTGCAGTGGTGCGATCTCGGCTCACTGCAACCTCTGCCTCCTGGGTTCAAGCAATTCTCCTGCCTCAGCCTCCCAAGTAACTGGGACTACAGGCATGCACCACTGTGCCTGGCTAATATTTGTATTTTTAGTAGAGATGGGGTTTCAACATGTTGGCCAGGCTGATCTCGAATTCTTGAACTCACGTGATCCACCCACCTCGGCCTCCCAAAGAGCTGGGATTACAGGCGTGAGCCACTGTGCCCAGCCTGGATTTGAATCTTGACTCCACTACTTGTTGACGTGTGTAAACTTGGGCAAATTATTTCAACTTTCTGCTCCTCTATTTCCTTATCTCTAAGTGGGACTTTAAAAGGATTAAGAGATATTTTTAAAAGTTTTTTATTTTAATTTATTTTTTAAAAAAAAGATACAGGGTCTATGTTGGCCAGGTTGGTCTTCAACTCTTGGCCTCAAGCAATCTCACCTTGGCCTCCCAAAGTGTTAGGATTACAGGCAGGAGCCACTGCGCCCAGCCTTTTTTTTTTTTTTTTTTTTTTTTTTTTGAGACAGGATATCACTTTGTTGCCCAGGTTGGAGTGCAGTGGCATGATCTTGGCTCACTACAGCATCAACTTCCTGGACTCAAGAGATCCTCCTACCTCAGCCCATCAAGTAGCTGGGACTAGAGGTGTGTGCCACCATGCCTGCCTATATCTTTTGTAGAGACAGGGTTTCACTATGTTGCCCAGGCTGGTCTCGAATTCCTGGACCCAAGAGATCCACCCACCTCAGCCTCTCAAAATGCTGGGATTACAGGCGTGAGCCACCATGCTTGGCCTTCAGAGTTTAATGAGGTGATACTTACAAAGCTCTCAGCACATCGATGCTCGATGTGTGAATAGTTGTGACTATTAGTGTCATGGCCACAAACTACTGACCAGCACGCTCTATTTAACTCCTAGTCTGCTGTTACTTCGGGAAAATATCCTCCTAAATTAACATAATTATGTTGAAGAGATCAGAGTTTCCAAAAACGTGTTCAGGAAGACAACATTCAAGAGATAGTTCCTAGATTTGATTGAAAAGCTAAGGCAGGGCATGGTGGCTCACACCTGTAATCCCAGCACTTTGGGAGGCCAAGGCAGGTGGATCACTTGAGGTCAGGAGTTGGCGACCAGCCTGGCCAATATGGTGAACTCCCCCGACTACGAAAAATACAAAAAAAAAAAGCCGGACGTGGTGGCGCACGCCTGTAATCCCAGCTAGTTGGGAGGCTGAGGCAAGAGAATAGCTTGAACCCAGGAGGCAGAGGTTGCAACGAGCTGAGATCGCGCCATCACATGCAAGCCTGGGCCACAGAGTGAGACTCTGTCTCAAAACAAAACAAAACAACAAAGGCAGGCGAATGGGATTTAAACCTAGGAAACATCATGAATCACAATCCAGCCTTTTCAAGATTCATAAGGCACATACTTGCATGGTGGTGTTGCAACAGGTTCTGTCGTGGAGTAATGTAATGTGCATTATCACAGAGCACAGAGAATATTCTGACACATTTACAGGGGATAGCCCCGCCCACACAGGCAGGCCAATATTTCAAATGAGGATGAAAGAATGAACAACTCTCCTCCCACAGAAAGAAACTGCAGAACTTTAGCCATTCAGAGTCTGGGAGTTCCTTCTGGTATAACAAAGGAAGTCGCTATTCAGGAATACTCTCTTTGTTGTTCTGGGAAGCACTGCTCTTACCCCACATGCTGGAAACTGTCCTCGGTGCCTCCATGTACACTAACACATTGAATCCACAACACTTTGAAGAAATTACTCCCTTTTACAGAGAAGGAAAAAATTTTTTACAAAGAATGAGGGAAGTATTCCCCACCTGTGGAAGGGAAGGAAAGGAAGCAGGACTGGACAAACAGAGAAGATGAGTTGTGGTGCAGACCCAACAGAAGGCTTCGGTCAACCCCATGGGGAGATCTGGAACAGAAGTCCTGCAAAGTTGCTCTAAGTAGGAGTGAGGGGGTCGGGCCTTTATACTTTGTGTTGATTAGTCACTGAATGTGGTCCATCCCTGGAACAGGTTTCACTTTGGGCAAGGCAGTTTTTTATAATCAGAGGCAATCCCCAAAGACAGCTGACCTATGAGAGCTGTCTTCTGGTCACACTTCTAGCAGCTGGGAGGCTAAGTCCTTCATTCCAGGGGGCACTGAGGTGCACATTGCAGCTCCCACACCACAAGATGCATTTCCAAACTAGAAGTTTTATGCATTGACTGTGGACAAGTGACCCACTCCAGGAATTGAGCTCTCTCCTTGTAGGTTAAACCCGAGTTTTCCTAAGGAGGAAGAGAAATTTTAGAGTTTTTGATAGGGAGTTTTTGTTGTGTTTTGTTTTTGTTTTTTTAAGATGTGGTCTTGCTGTTACCCAGGATGGAGTGCAGTGATGTCATCATAGCTCAGTGCAGCCTCAAACTCCTGGGTTCAAGGGATCCTCCCTCCTCAGCCTCCTGAGTAGCTAGGACTACAGGTGGTGCGCCACCAAGCCTGGCTAATTTTTTAATTTTTTTTTCTTTTGTAGAGACAGGGGTCTCACTTTGTTGCCCAGGCCAGTCCCAAACTCCTGGCTTCAAGCGATCCTTCCACCTCAGCCTCCCAAAGTGCTGAGGTTACAGATGTGACCCTCTGGCCTGGTAGAGAGTTTTGAGGAAGGTGCATTCTTGTCAATACTTGTTATTGTCCATCTTTTAGATAATGGTCAGCTTAATGGATGTGAAGTATCTTATTGTAGTTTCGATTACATTGTCCATTTCCCTAATGACTAATGAAGCTGGGGGCATCTTTTCATGTGCTTCCTGGCCACTTGTGAGCCTGTTGAACGGAAGTATCTGTTCGAATCATTTGCCCATCTTTTGATTGGGTTGTCTTTTTGTTGCTGTATTATAAGAAATTTTTATATATTCTAGACACAAGTCCCTTATCAGAGATACAATTTGTAAATATTATCTCTCATTCTGTGGGTTTTCTTTTCACTTTTTTGATAGTATCCTTTGACTCGCAAAAGTTTTACATTTTGATGAGTCTAATTTATCTATTTTTTTTCTTTTGTTAGTTGTGTTTTTGATGTCATAGCTAAGAAATCATTGCCAAATCCAAGGTCATGAAGATGTGCACCTGCTTTCTTTTTTAGCGTTTTATAGTTTTAGCTCTTCTATTTAGGTCTTTGATCAATTTTGTGTTAATATTTTTATATGGTGTGATGTTGGGGTCCAACTTAATTCTTTTGCATGTGAATATCCATTTGTCATGGCACCATCTGTTGAAATGACTATTCTTTACCCATTGAATTGTCTTAGCACTTGTTGAAAACCAGCTGACCATAAACACAAGGTTTTATTTCTGGACTCTCAATTCAATTTCATTGATTTATATGTCTGTCTTTATGCCAGTATTGCATTGTCTAGATTACTATAATTTTTCAGTAAGTTTTAAAATCAGAAAATACGAATCTTTCAACTTTGCTCTTTTTTTCAAGGGTGTTTTGGCTATTCTTGAATTTCCATATAAGTTTTAAGATCAGCTTGTCAATTTCTGCATATGGGAGCTGGGATTCTGATTGCGAATGCATTGAATCTGTAGGTCAATTTGGGGATTATTGTCATCTTAACTCTCTCTCTCTATATATAGTCATCTTAACTATATATATAAAATATATATATATTATATATATATATATATATTTTTTTTTTTTTGAGAGGGAGTCTCACTCTGTTACCCAGGCTAGAGTGCAGTGGCGCAATCTCAGCTCACTGCAACCTCTGCCTCCCAGGCTCAAGCAATCCTTCTGCCTCAGCCTCCTTGGTAGCTGGAACCACAGATGTATGCCACCATGCTCAGCTAAGTTTTGTATTTTTGGTAGGGGTGGGGTTTCGCTATGTTGCCCAGGTTGGGTTTGAACTCCTGAGCTCACGTGATCCATCCACCTTGGCTTCCCAAAGTGCTGGGATTATAGGTGTGTGCCACAGCGCCTGGCCAATCTTAACAATATTAAGTGTTCTGATCCATAACCATGAATGTCTTTCTATTTATTGAGGTCTTCTTTAATTTTTTTCAAGAGCATTTTGCAGTTGTTAGTGCACAAATCTTGCACTTCCTTTGTTAGATTTATTCCTAGGTAGTTTATCCTGTTTGGTGCTATTGTAAATTGAATTGTTTTCTTAATTTCATTTGTGGATTGTTTATGCTAGTGTACAAAAATACAACTGATTTTTGTATACTGATCTTGTATCCTCCAAACTTGTTGAACTTATTAGTGTTTTTGTGTGTGTTGTGTATTTGTTTTTATTAGAATTTTTTATGTACGAGAGACCATGTTATGTCATCTTTGTGGTATTTTTTTGAGACAGAGTCTTGCTTTGTTGCTCAGGCTGGAGTGCAGTGGCGCAATGTTGGCTCACTGCAACTTCTGCCTCCTGAGTTCAAGCGATTCTCCTGCCTCAGCCTCCTGAGTAGCTGGGATTATAGATGCCCACCACCTGCCCAGCTAATTTTTGTATTTTTAGTGGAGATAGGGTTTCACCATGCTGGCCAGGCTGCTCAAACTCCTGACCTCAAGCTGGGATTACAGGCATGACCCACTGCTCCCGGCCCATGTCATCTTTGAATAGAGATAGTTTTACTTCTTTTTTTCCAATTAGGCTGACTTCTATTTCTTTTTGTTAACAGATTACCTGAGCTAGACCCTCTAGTATGATATTGAATAGAGGTAGTGAGGGTGGATTCTTGCCTTGTTCCTGATCTTAGGGGGAAAAGCATTCAGTCTTTCACCATTATGTATGATGTTAGCTGTAGGTTTTTTGTAGATACGCTTCACTTATCTTGCTTTTGGCTGAAACATACAGAAAACCCTAACTTAAATAGACTAAAACCATGAGATATTTCACTGTCTCACCGTAAGTCCGAGTAAGGATGGGCTCCAGTAACTGCGTGAATCAGCTTTTCAAGATGCCATTAAGATCTCAGGCTTCTTCCACCCCTTCACTGAGGTGTCCTTAGCTTCATCCTAAGGTTGGTTTTCCTTAGACTGTAAGATATCTGCCAAAATCATCAGAGACTGTAATGCTTCCTTACTGAGGTTTACCTGGAGAAACAGAGGGATGTAAGAGTGAGGCAGGGAGAAAGGGAGGGAAAATGTCCTCCCAACCACAGATTCTTTATCCTCTGCTCGGTCTGTGTGGGCCGAATGCCCAGTCAGTTTACACAGTTGTCCCTGGGTCAGTAACAATAATCAGGGAAGCAAGATGTCTCCTATTCTTCTAATCATCACTCCATTCAGTATAATAAAGAACAGGTGGCCAGGCACGGTGACTCACGCCTATAATCCCAGCACTTTAGGAGGCTAAGGCAGGCGGATCACTTGAGGTCAGGAGTTTGAGACCAGCCTGTCCAACATGGCAAAACCCCATCTCCACTAAAAATACAAAAACATTACGCAGGCTTTGTGGTGCAAGCCGTAGTCCCAGCTACACAGGAGGCCGAGGCAGGAGAATCGCTTGAAAACCTGGGAGGTGGAGGTTACAGTGAGCTGAGGTCGCGCCACTGCACTTCAGCTTGGGGGACAGAGTGAGACTCTGCCTCAGAAAAAAAGAACAGTAAATACAGCAGGGGACTTTTATCTTTTAGGGGGGTTGGGAGAGGACTGCAAATATAACTTTTTCTCCTATTAAAATTTTATCAAATGTTGTGATGATGGAATAGTTTTGTATCTTGAGTGTGGTGGTGGCTACATGAATATGCGCATGTGATAAAATTGCATAGAACCATAAACACACACACACAAAAGAGTGAAAGTGTAACTGATGAAATCTGAGTAAGGTCCATGGCTGTACCAATGTCAATTTCATGGTTTTGATATTGTACTATAGTTACAAAAGATGCTAATATTAGGGGAGGAGAAGTGAGCATAGGACTTCCCTGTATGTTTATTTTGCAACTTCCTGTGGCTCTATAATTATTATTTTTTTCATTCTATCAAGTAGATTACACACTGGAGTTTCAGGCAGTCATCAGCAATGTGTAAGGGAGCTCCGTGGTAGAGTTAGGAGTAGAAGCAGACACTTTTTAATTCACAGTATCACTATCAGGTAGCTTGTCTCACCATTCTAAAAAAGAAACTGGGGTATAATCTACATACAGCAGAGTGCAAAAATCTGGTGTGAAGTTTGGCAATTTTACACACATGCATGCAAGCACACACACACTCCCCATCTCTCTCTTTACCACCTGAAGGCGCCCATTATTTTGACTATCACATAGATTAATTTTATTGAATGGCTCTTATTTATTTACTATTTTTTTGAGATGGAGTCTTGCTCTTATCACCCAGGCTGGAGGGCAGTGATGTGATGTCAGCTCACTGCAACCTCCACCTCCTGGGTTCAAGCGATTCTCCTGCCTCAGCCACCTGAGTGGCTGGGATTACAGGCACCCACCACCATGTCTGGCTAATTTTTTTTGTATTTTTAGTAGAGACAGGGTTTCACCATGCTGGCCAGGCTGGTCTCAAACTTATGACCTCAGGTGATCCACCCGCCTTGGCCTCCCAAAGTGCTGGGATTACAGGCATGAGCTATTGCATCCAGCCTGTTTTTATTTATATTTATTGGCACCTTCAGTGCTAGGCTGGAAAAGGAAAAGAAAATAAATCTATTGATATTGCTGCTTGTGAGAACTCTGGTTAAGAGAGAGGAAGGAAGGAAGAAAGGAGGAGAGGGACGGAGGAAGGGTAGAAACAACCTAGGAAGTGGCACTTTTCTAAAAGGTTAGGAGCCCCTTGCTTCCTGCTACAAAGACCAGCCCTTCATCAGGTTGTGCTGATGGGGAAGAAGCAGCTCTGAGGCCCAGGCCCCACACTCATTGCAATCCTTGATTCCACTGCTTTTCAACGCTGGCCTGTGCTCACAATCCCTGTGCCATATCGAACTTCTGGCTCCACTTATTATTATTACTATTTTTTAATGTAGCAGTACAAAAAGCTCATCGTATAGCTTCCTCAACCAGAAAAATGCGGTCATTAGAGGAGTCGCAGACTCTGGGGAGCCATATGGTATGAGACACAAACTTAAAGGTGTGCACAGCAAAGCCTCTTGGTTTCTTGGCTTCACCTGTCATCCTCTCAGCCGCAGAGGCACAGAGCATCTTGTCTGGGGCCGGAAATCCCTGCTCTTTTCGATGTGTTGGAACACGTCAGAAAGCTTAGTGGTGATACAATTACTCAGTTGTATTTATTTCTGCTGTCTAGGGGCTTTCCCCTCTCAGTGGCATGTGATTGGATGTTCTCAGGAAGGAGACCAAGCTTCTCATTCTTGAATAAATATTTTAAATCCAAAGAGGTAGAGATGATACTAATGGGAATTATCCATTCTTTAAACTTCCTGCAGCTTAGGCCGGGCGCGGTGGCTCAAGCCTGTAATCCCAGCACTTTGGGAGGCTGAGACGGGCGGATCACGAGGTCAGGAGATCGAGACCATCCTGGCTAATACGGTGAAACCCCATCTCTACTAAAAAATACAAAAAACTAGCCGGGCGAGGTGGCGGGCGCCTGTAGTCCCAGCTACTCGGGAGGCTGAGGCCGGAGAATGGCGTGAACCCGGGAGGCAGAGCTTGCAGTGAACCGAGATCCGGCCACTGCACTCCAGCCTGGGCGACAGAGCAAGACTCCGTCTAAAAAAAAAAAAAAAAAACTTCCTGCAGCTCATTCACAGGTGCCCTTGACTGTGCACAGCATCTAAAGCCAGAAAAGCAGGGTAGGCTGCGTTATTCTCCCAGTGGAAAGGTAACTGTGAGAGCCAAGGGGCCTGATGCCTGGACTGCCCCTGCCTTTCCTTGGTGATAGGCACTCACGACTTGTGTTAGAGTCTTCCGCAAGAGACAGACCCTATACCTACAGAGGGCAGCGGAGGAGGGATTACTAAAGGGCTATTTATAAAGGGGTTGAGGGAAACCCATAAGGGGTACTGAGGCATGCCAGTGCTAGAATATCATCTCTAGGTCAAAAGGGATTGAGGGTGGTTACAAAGCTCAGAGAGAAGAGCTGAGAAAAGAAACTGACCAGTTAGGTAAACAGCCGACCTGAATGAAGCCCAGCTGGAAAGGAGCCAGGGACTCAATACTGTGACCTCTCTCTTCTCCCAACCTCTGATCTACTGCTGTTACCTCCCATTTTCCTAACCCAATTCGAACACAGGGCCCCAGGGATCGCTGTTGCTAGAGTTCATGAAGATCAACTCACTAAAGCATAGAGCAGGGAGCAAAGTGGATCTGGTGGGACAGAACGAAAAGTACTCACACACTACCTTTTCCTCATCACGGCGTAGTTGGTCCTTCAGGAAAGCAGCGCCTGCCCAGGTGTAACCACACAGTGGGTTCTTCCTGCCTGCTGCGCAGACAAAAACCAATTCACGAGATGATGGCATTGCAATAAAGAAAGAGTTTAATAGACACGAGGCTGGCCATGTCACGTGGCAGACAGTTATTAATCAAATCAAAGAGATTCAAAGGCTAGGGTTTCTCAAAGATAGTTTAGGGGAAGCGGTAGCTAGGCAATTGTGCTTGCTGCTGATTGGTTGGGGGCGCAATCACAGGGGTGTGGCAAATGGTCTTCATCCTCGCTGAGCCGCTTCTGGCTGGGGCCACAGGAACTGTGGCCAAGTCCAGGTGGAGCCATCGGTTGTGACATGCAAAAAACCTGAGAAGATATCTCCAAAGGCCAATCGTAGGTTATACAATAGTGATGTTATCTGGAGGAGTAATTGGGGAAGTTGGATATCTTGTGATCCCCAGAATAATGGCTGGCAATTATTTATGTCTACACTTTAGCAGAATTCAGGCTTCTCTATCATCCTAGTCTTGTGTCTGTCATTAGCTTTACAAAGGCGGTTGAATTTTTGGGAAGGTACTATCAGTTAAACTAGAAACTAGGTGTCTCCCAAAGTTAGGGTGGCCTAAGCCTAGGAATAATTAAGGGCAGCTTGAAGCCCAAAGGCAAGACAGAGGTTGGCCAGATCAGCTCTCCTTCACTGCCATAATTGTCTCACTGTTAAAATTTTTGCAAAGGCAGTTCTACCGGCAGGAGGACTTCCTTCCCACCAGGCATAAAGAAACAAAAGAAAAAAGTAAATGCGTCAGCAGTACTCCTTGAGAACGTCAGTCTAGGCTCCCACATATGGTCACAGTAGATTTAAACTCCCATTTTCCTTTCCACTAGTGGACCTACTGGATCCCCCACTGCCTCTTCACACAGTGGTCCTACATTCTGGTTTGATGAAAACAGATCTAGGCCAGATGTGGTGGTTCATGCCTGTAATCCTAGTGTCACTGGAAAGGGGTCCCGATCCAGACCCCAAGAGAAGGTTCTTGGATCTCTTGCAAGAAAGAATTCGAGGCAAATTCATAGAGTAATATGAAAGCAAGTTTGTTAAGAAAGTAAGGGAATAGGCCTGGCGCAGTGCCTTACGCCTGTAATCCCAGCACTTTGGGAGGCTGAGGCAGGCGGATCACGAGGTCGGAAGATCCAGACCATCCTGGCTAACACGGTGAAACCCCATCTCTACTAAAAAATACAAAAAATTAGCTAGGCGTGGTGGTGGGCGCCTGTAGTCCCAGCTACTCGGGAGGCTGAGGCAGGAGAATGGTGTGAACCCAGGAGGCAGAGCTTGCAGTGAGCCAAGATCGGGCCACTGCACTCCAACCTGGGTGCAGGTGAGACTGTCTCAAAGAAAGTAAAGGAATAAAGAATGGCTACTTCATAGGCAGAGCAGCGCCAAGGGCTGCTCAGCTGCTTACACTTATTGTTACTTCTTGATGATATGCTAAACAAGGGGTAGATTATTCATGAGCTTTCCCCTTAACTGAGGTTTCCTCCTCTTTTTAGACCATATGGGGTACTTGCTGACGTTGCCATGGCATTTGTAAACTGTCAGGGCACTGGTGGGAGAGTCTTTTAGCATACTAATGCATTATAATTAGCAATATAATGAGCAGTGAGGATGACCAGAGGTCACTTTCATCACCATCATGGATTTGGTGGGTTTTTGCTGGCTTCTTTATCACAAACTGCTTTATCAGCAAGGTCTTTGTGACCTGTATCTTGTACCAATCTCCTATTTCATCCTGTGACTTGAGTGCCTAACCTCCCGGGAATGCAGCCCAGTAGGTCTCAGCCTTATTTTACCCAGTCTGTATTCAAAATGGAGTTGTTCTAGTTCAAATGACTCTGACACTAGCACTATAGGAGGCTGAGGCAGGAGGATCGCTTGAGCTCAGGAGTTCAAGACCAGATTGGGTAACATAGTGAGACCTTGTCAGTACAAAACATAAACAAAATTAGCCGGGAGTGGTGGCACCTGCTTGTAGTCCCAGCTAGTTGGGATGCTGAGATGGAAGAATTGCTTCAGCCCAGCAGGTCAAGGCTGCAGTGAGCCATGATCATGCCACTGCACTCCTACCTGGGTGACAGAGTGAGACCCTGTCTCAAAACAAAAAATAAAGTAATTGCAAATATTTGAAGCCTCCAAAAAGAATGGGGCAGGGGTGAATCCTATCTTTACTTAACATCTTGGTTATTTGTTCATGATCAATTTTTTTGCATTAATTTTGATTTGCTAAAATACTGTATTAAAATACCATTTATCCTAATTACCGAGAGTCTAGGCATCCCCTTGCTTACCTCACCCCAGTCCCAGCCCTTCAAGTGCCTCAATTTATAAGACTTTCTGTTAAGAGCCCTTCAGTGAGCTCACCTGTTGCATTCTGAATAGGGATCCGTTTTTTAATGTTTTCATATACCTTTTCAGGAACACAGCTAGTATATAACAAAAGGAAGGATTCTCCTGTATATTTTTTCTTGGTGTTTTAAAGCCCATGCATATGAACAAATGCCTCCAATGACACAGAATCTCCCACTCCAGTTGCAAATCCTCTCTCACCCAACAGGCACTCTTTATTCTGAAGAGAACTTTCTTTAACCCTGAGTAGGAACTAAAATTCAAGTCATGTAAAAACAACACTTTTCAAAAGTGCCAGTATTTTGCTTTCTTCCTCTCCTCTGGTATTTGTTCAAAGTGCTTTTTTAACAAACTAGTCTGACAGAAACTGCAACTGCAGGAAGCTGGAGCCCAAAATAAATAACTATGTTTAAAAAAAAAAAAAACAAAAAAAACCAAAAAAACCACACTTAGGTTCAGCTCTTAAAGAGCTAAACAGGCTCACAGCAAGTAAAACTCGGTCCTCTGCAGTAAAACCACCTACCTCCCTACCTTATTGCTGAAAGTCAAGCCCCTGCCCTCCTACCCTAGACTTTCCATCCTAAGAGTCCCTCCTACTTCAAAGCCAAACGCCTGGCTCCAGAGATGCCTGGCTTCACTCTGCCTCCTTCCTCCTGGAGGGCGGGCGCAGGGGCTTCACACACAGGTGACAGAGCAGCACAGGACAGAATGACTCAGGTGGCAGACACGCTCCGGTTGCTTGATGAGCAAAGCATGTGGGGAGGAGCAAACAGCTTCGATCAAGCAGCAGATTAGCAAGGCGGGCTGAGAGGAGAAAAGGGAATCACATAATTTGTATTTGTACTTTCTTTAAAAAAAAAAAAAAAAAAAACCAAAAAACAAAGAAACAAAGCTCAGATTCTACTTAGAGATCTCAAGACTTGCCCACAGATACTCAACAGAGTGTTTAACGTCTACACCCCACCCAGGCCAGCCTGTGTCTCTTCTACAGCCCATAGCTGTCAGGTTGTTTTATATGCTGGTGCCGCCAGCAGGGCACTGGTACAGGGGGCCTGCTTGACTACATCTTAGTGCATATTTACTGCACACGCTGCCTGAACTGCCTGCATTCTGGCTCTGGCCTGGTGTATATCCCAGGCCGTTGGTCATTTCCATCCTGCGTCTCCCAGAGCCCATAAATACCCAGAGGTGGCCTTTAAAACTGGTGCCAGGCTGGGGCTGGAACGTATCATTCAGATCCAGAACCAGCCTGCGGGATCCAGCTGCCTGGGGTTTGAGAGGGAAACCTTGACAGGCACTGAGCTGACTGCTCCCTGTGAGTCAGAGCCCACTGCACTGGGAGTTGCATCCCTTGGCATGGGTTGAAGAGTCACAACCAGAGGATACAGAGTGTCTTCCTTACCTCCTTCAAGCCAACCATGGGCTTTGTGTATTAGTTTTTTCATGTACAAAACTGTCGAATAGTAAGGGTGAAGGGTATTCCTTGTCCCCTCTTGTTAACAATGCAGGATTCTAGCCCTCTCTGCTTCTCATCTTAGATATTTCTGAATGCTCACAGGAGTTTATGTTGCATCCTTATGATTAAGTCAATTCAATTTCTATGTTATGTCTTAGACTCTGCTGCCAGTGTCTGGCACTGCTATCCTGTGCTGCTAAAGTGCAGGGCAAAGTAGGGAGATGGCACCATGTCTCCGTTTTTATAGGTTTCACTCTGTTGTTAGGATATAGGAGTAGTGCAGTAGGCCAAAAAAATGACTCCCCAAAAGATATCCACATAAAACCCCTAAATCTGTGAATGCTATTTAGGGGTTGTTGGGGAGAAAAGGTCTTTGCTGATGTGATGAAATTAAGGATCTTGACAGGAGGTGCTTATTCGGCATTATCCAGGTGGGCCCCAAATGCAATCACATGCATCCTTATAGGATAGGCACACAGGGGAGCTGGGCGCAGTGGCTCATGCCTGTAATCCCAGTACTTTGGGAGACTGAGGTGGGCAGATCACCTGAGGTTGGGAATTCAAGTCCAGCCTGACCAACATGGAAAAACCCCGTCTCTACTAAAAACACAAAATTAGCCAGGCGTGGTAGCGGGGACCCTGTAATCCCAGCTACTCCAGAGGCTGAAGCAGAAGAATTGCTTGAACCCAGTGGGTGGAGATTGTGGTGAGCTGAGATCTTGCCATTGCACTCCAGCCTGGGCAACAAGAGCGAAACTCTGTCTCAAAAAAAAAAAAAAAAAAAGATAGACACACAGAAGACACAGACATACAGAGGAGAAGGCAATGGAAAACTGAGATGTGGAATGATGCTGGGACAGCCATTGGAAGCCGGAGGAGGGTAGGAACGGATTGTCCCCCAGGGTCCTGGAGAGAGTGCGGTGCTGCTGACACCTTAATTTCAGACTTCTGACCTCCAGAACTGTGAGACAATAAATTTCTGTTGTGTGAAATTTAGTTTGTGGTAATTCGTTACTGCAGTCTCAGGAAGGGAAGACGAACCATGCTGTTTCTATTCTCCCAATGCCCTGCAGGGGTTTCTTTTGGGTATTTGCTGTCTAATTGGGTGAGTGTTCTCAATTGAAAGAGCTCTTTTGGTTATTGCTCCCATAGGACTCAGACATGAATAGATGGTGAACCTGGGCTCGGGCAAGTGGCAGTCACCAAACTACTAGATATCCTGTCTCGCCTCTGCGCAAATTCATTCTGTCTAGTTCCCTCTTCCTTTAGGAGAGTTCGGTCCAAGGGGTTCCACAGGCCCTCACGGAGTAGACTTCAGATGGGCCACCCCGAAAAACTCACGTGAAGATCTTAATGACGGAGGGAGATTGGACTCACCTCGGAAATAACATGATACACAGGCATGTGTAAACGCAATGTACAAAACTTGACTGCCTGG
Source organism: Chlorocebus sabaeus (assembly GCF_047675955.1). Taxonomy (NCBI): domain Eukaryota; kingdom Metazoa; phylum Chordata; class Mammalia; order Primates; family Cercopithecidae; genus Chlorocebus; species Chlorocebus sabaeus. The sequence goes on from NC_132910.1 coordinate 12,480,762, forward strand.
GTTCCCAACAGACTCAAATGCATTTGAAGAGCAGGATGAGGTTTCTTTGTAGCTGGCATAAGATAAAATTCCATTACAAATTGCATTCAAATTACCCACTAGCTTCTTTTTTTTTTTTTTTTTCTGAGACAGAGTCCTGCTCTGTCGTCCAGGCTGGAGTGCAGTGGCGCGATCTCGGCTCACTGCAACCTCCCTCCACCCCTGGGTTCAAGCGAACCTTCTGTCTCAGCCTCCCGAGTAGCTGAAATTACAGGCACCCGCCACCACGCCCAGCTAATTTTTTTTTTTTTTTTTTTTTGTATATTTAGCAGAGACAGGGTTTCGCCATGTTGGCCAGGTGATCTCGAACTCCTGACCTCAAGTGATCTGCCTGCCTTGGCCTCCCAAAGTGCTGGGATTACAGGTGTGAGCCACCATGCCCAGCCTCCTGCCAGCTTTCTTGAATGGCCTTCATTGCCTAAAATACTCTCTTCCTCAACTTCAACAAGGTGCTGAAGACTCTACTGTGAGAACCCCTTTTTTATGTTACCAATTTGTACCATAGCATATTCTTCATCTGGAGAACCAGTTACTTCAGAGGACTGCAATTTTAAATAAAGATACCCCAAGTCACCATTTATGATTATCTTCTTCTGGGTGCTGTAGAAAATTCCTAAACAAAACGTTGTCGTTGTACTGGGCAGCATGCCCAGTGGAAACTTACTTTCTAAAAAAAAAAAGCTATTGGCCAGGTGCAGTGGCTCCTGCCTGTAATCTCAGCACTTTGGGAGGCCGAGTGGGGAGGATCACTTGAGACTAGGTGTTTAAGACCCGCCTGAGCAACACAGCAAGACCTCATCTCTACAAAAAATTTAAAAATTAGCTGGGGATGGTGTTGCGCTTCTGTAGTCCTAGCTACTCAGGAGACTGAGGAGGGAGGATCACTTGAGCCTGGGAGTTTGAGGGTACGGTGAGCTATGATCATGCCACTGCACTCCAGCCTGAGTGACAGAGCAAGATTTTGTTTCTACAAAAAAAAAAAAAAACAACAACAAACTTTCTTTTTTTAATTTTATAATATATCTCAGAGAGGCTTTTATATCCATATATTGAGTGTCCTTGATCTTTCTTTGTGTCAGTATTATTCCATTGTGTAGACATAACATCAGTTTTTTTTTTGTTTTTTGTTTTTTTTAGACAGAGTCTCACTCTGTCACCCAGGCTGGAGTGCAGTGGCGTGATCTCGACTCACTGCAACCTCCACCTCCAGAGTTCAAGCAATTCTTCTGTTTCAGCCTCCCGAGTAGCTGGGACTACAGGCACGCACCACCATGTCCCTGGCTAATTTTTGTATTTTTAGTACAGATGGGGTTTCATCACATTGGCCAGGCTGGTCTTGAACTCCTGACCTTGTGATCCACCCACTTTGGCCTCCCAAAGTGCTGGGATTACAGGCATGAGCCCCCGTACCCGGCTGTAACAAGTTTTTAAAAAAACTTGTCCCCTATGATGGACATTTAGCAACAAACTAAATTTAAAATTAGGTTGGGTGCAGAGGCTCATACCTGTAATCCCAGCACTTTGGGAAGCTGAAGTGGGTGGATTACTTGAGCCCAGGAGCTCAAGACCAGCTTGGGCAACATGGCAGAATCCCATCTCTACTAAGAATACAAAAAATTGGCCGAGCGTCATGGCATGTGCTTAAAGTCCCAGCTACTCGGGAGGCTGAGGTGGGAGGATCGCTTGAGTCTGGGAGGCAGAGGTTGAAGTGAGCCAAGATAGCATTACTGCACTCCAGCCTGGGTGACAGAATGCGACCCTGTCTCAAAAAATAAAAAACAGGCTGGCTTGGTGGCTCATGCCTGTAATCCCAGCACTTTGGGAGGCCAAGGCTGGTGGATCACTCGAGGTCAGGAGTCCGAGACCAGCCTGGCCAACATGGTGAAACCCTGCCTCTACCAAAGATACAAAAGTTAGCCAGGCATGGTGGCATATGCCTGTAATCCCAGTTACTCAGGAGGCTGAGGCAGAAGAATTGCTTGAACCCAGGAAATGGAGGTTGCAGTGAGCTGAGATCGTACCATTGCACTCCAGCCTGGGCGACAGAGTGAGACTCTGTCTTAAAATAAATAAATTAATTAAATTTAAAAAATTAAAAAATTAGTACTTCTAAAAAAAGGAACAAATTTCACAGTGCTCTCAGTATGTTAGTATTTTGCAATGAAAAAATTATTTTTAATACTACTATCTTATTTTAAAACACATACATATATGTGTTTTTATTTTATAATGTATCTCAGAGAGGTTTTTATATCTATATATTGAGTGTCCTTGACCTTTCTTTGTGTCAGTATTATTCCATCGTGTAGATGTAACATAGTTTTTTAAAAACTTGTCCCCTATGATGGACATTTAGCAATATATATACACACATATATATATATTTACTTGTAATAAATCTATATGTTTTACAAAGCAACCAGATTTAGTAAACCTCCAAGTGCCCCGTCGGATGGGGCCATGAGGGCAGGGAAGCCATGTGAATGGCCCACAAGACTTGGGGAAGGATTGCATAGAGGGGGTGGTGCAGAGCCTGAAAAGCAGGTTAGTCCTGATCCCGGGGTTGCCCCATTATCCTGGACCAATTCCAAGGCCATCTGCTTTGCTTGTCAGGCTTAATGGTTTTCAAGTTTCTGTTGTTGAACAAGTAGGAATAGAGAAACTTACTTAAGTTACCTCCAGTTAATGAAGAAATATTGAAGTTCTTTTGAAGTTGGGTCATAAATATTTTGCCAAGAGGAGGAAATACAATTGTCTTAGGTAACGTTGATAAAATATCCTAATTCTTTGATGTCAGTGCAGGAAACAGCTGAGTAATTTATTAGTAAGCTTATGCTTTAAGCACAATTATTGTAGAAGAAAAATGTTCATATCTGAATTTTGCTCTCAGTTGCTCTCAAAGCAGTTTCTCCTCAAGTTCATTAACAATCATATGTTTAAAAATTTTATCTTTAGGCAACGTATAAACAGCATGGTGAAAATGGACCAAATGCTTCTTATCGACTATATATTTTACACATAAAAATGAGCCATTAGTTTAGATACCCTGATTCTCTTTCCAGTTCACAGAAAAATGATCTATAATTTGTTTTATTTTATCAAATAAAGAATGAATTTGAAAATATCCTTTCCCGGCCAGGCGCGGTGGCTCATGCTGGTAATCCCAACACTTTGGGAGGCCAAGGCAGGTGGATCATGAGGTCAGAAGTTCAAGACCAGCCTGGCCAACATGGTAAAACCCCGCCTCTACTAAAAAAGTACAAAAAATTAGCTGGGTGTGGTCACACCTGTAATCCCAGCTACTCAGGAGGCCAGGGCAGGAGAATCACTTGAACCCGGGAGGCAGAGGTTGCAGTGAGTGCAGATGGTGCCATTGCACTCTAGCTTGGGCAACAAGAGCAAAACTCTGTCTCAAAAAAAAAAAAAAAAAAAAAAAAGGAAAGAAAATACCCTTTCTATTCTCCCTCTTTTTTTTTTTTTTTTTTTTTTTTTTTTTTGAGACAGTCTCACTTTGTCACCCAGGTTGGAGTGCAGTGGCACCGTCATGGCTCACTGCAAACTCCACCTTCCGGGTTCAGGCCATTCTCCTGCCTCAGCCTCCCAAGTAGCTGGGACTACAGGCACCCGCCACCACACCCAGCTAATTTTTTGTATTTTTTAGTAGAGACGGGGTTTCACCATGTTAGCCAAGATGGTCTCAATCTCCTGACCTCGTGATCCACCCACCTCAACCTCCCAAAGTGCTGGGATTACAGGCGTGAGCCACTGTACCCAGCCTCCATTCTCCTTTTGATAGAATGTGGAAACATAGAGAAAAGAGTCTTCCATTCCTGCCTTATCGTTGCTTCTTCCTAGTCATAATCTTTGCATTTGTTTGGCACAAGATGTGATGTTGCAAACAGCTGAGCCTCATGCTTCCAACTCCAAGGGAATTCCCGGGTGTAGAAGAATTCTTGTTCCCCTTCACATTTCAGAGTTCACTGAAAATCAACTAATTAACTTTACAAAAGATAGATTAATAAGAGAAAATGCATACAAATTTGTATTAACTTGCACAGAGTGAAAAATCACTGAGTGATTATCCCTCAACCCAGTGGGGTACAGATGCTCATATACCTTTCTTCTTAGGGGAAAGGGAGATGGAGAAGTGTAGATAATTTTAGCGGGGTAGTAAATAATTTTTAGAGGAATTTAATGGGCTTGAAGAACATAAAATGGGTTGGACAAGTGTGTTGGGCCTGCAAAGCAGACAGTGGTTTCTGACAAAAGTCTATCCAGGTGTGTTGACAGGCTTTAGTCTTTCTTCCTGTGATAGGAGTTTTCAGTTAATTAAGATTCAGGGAAGGGACCAGAGATCCTTGTTTTCCTCTTTGGAAGGTCTGAACTTTGGGCAGATAAGGGAACTTCAGAGAACAACTTCATCTCGTGCTTTGGGAGAGACAGGGGATCGAGAGGAGGGTGGAGGGAGAAGATTAGAGAGACCTTGAGCCTTCTTCTTTAGTTCAGCACATCAAAGCACCATATTTTGGGGTATTTGTTTCTGAACCCCAACATCTCCAAATTATGGGAATCAAATTGTCCTGATTCAGTCAGGTTTATGACTGCCATGCTCCTGTTTTGCAAGATAGGTTATGATTTTTCTTTCCTCACTTTTATTTATTTATTTATTTTTGAGACAGAGTCTCGCTCTGTCGCCAGGCTGGAGTGCAGTGGCACGATCTCGGCTCTCTGCAACCTCCACCTCCCATGTTCAAGTGATTCTCCTGCCTCAGCCTCCCATGTAGCTGGGACTACAGGCACCCACCACTACGCCTGGCTAATTTTTGTATTTTTAGTAGAGACAGGGTTTCACCATGTTCGCCAGGATGGTCTTGATCTCTTGACCTCGTGATCCACCTGCCTTGGCCTACCAAAGTGCTGGGATTACAGGTGTGAGCCACTGCGCCCGGCCTCTTTCCCCACTTTGACAAACTCAATGTGTCTCCACCAACAACAGAATCCTCAGTAGCTAGTACATTAGTCCCTTAATGAGGCTATGTAGTGTGTTGGGTGAAAGCAACAATCAAATTCTCACCATCCTTCAGATTGTTTTACTGTTTCCAGTTCTGTAGTTGTAAGTTCCCTGTTCACTGTGACTGCTAACTCTTCCTAAGGGAGATGCGAATTGAATTGTGTGATTTGATTTTTAGATTGTAAACTCGTCTTCAGTGAAACATGTTTTTGCTATGAATTTCTCATGGGGCTCTGACAGTGAAAGTGTCTCTATTGAGCAGTTTCCTGTTTAGTTCTGCCAGATCATTGAAGGTTTCAACAGTCCTGACCAGCTTTCTGTTAATTTGTTACCTTATATGCTTAGAGTTTCTGCAGCACAAGGGAAGTGTAAAGATCGGGTCTTAGGCTTTGTTTTCTCACAAGTGATATTTTCTTTTCTTTCTTTTTTTTTTTTTGAGACAAAGTCTCACTGTGTCTCCCAGGCTGGAGTGCAGTGGTGCAATCTTGGCTCACTGCAATCTCTCCCTCCCGGGTTCAAGTGATTCTCATGCCTCAGCCTCCCAAGTAGCTGGGACTACAGGCATGCGCCACCACACCTAGCTAATTTTTATAATTTTTAGTAGTTGCCCAGACTGGTCTCAAACTCCTGACCTCAGGTGATCTGTCTGCCTTGTCGTCCCAAAGTGTTGGAATTATAGACATGAGCCACCATGCCCGACCAACAAGTGATATTTTCTTAACACCCAAGGTCTCAGACAGTTGGCATACTGTGGGATCTACTTCCCCAGGACAGTGGAAAGAGTTTTACTAGGCCGTGCTTTCTGGACAGAGTAGTTCTTTAATGTTTCAAGATTTATTTAGAGTCCAAATTCCAGCTCTCCTATTCCACATGGACACAAGTCATCATATTTCTGCCCCTAGCCCAATCTCTAGGGCTCACAGTTAAGCCTAAAATCCATCCAGAAAATTTTTGGATGGAAAGCAAGCAATAAATAGTGAAATCAAAGGAATATTAAGCCAGGTGCAGTGGAGTGTGCCTGTAATCCCATTACTTGGGAGACTGAGGTGAGAAGATTGCTTGAGCTCATGAGTTTGAGACCAGCCTAGGCAATGTAGCAATACCCGATCTCCATTAGAAAAAAAATAAAGAAATTTAAAAGGAAGGCTGGGTGCAATGGCTCAAGTCTGTAATCCCAGCACTTTGGGAGGCCGAGGTAGTCAGATCACCTGAGGTCAGAAGTTCGAGACCAGCCTGGACAACATGGCGAAACCCCGTCTTTACTAAAAATACAAAAATTAGCTAGGTGTGGTGATGTGTGCCTGCAATCCCAGCTACTTGGGAGGCTGAGGAAGGAGAACTGCTTGAACCTGGGAGGTGGAGGTTGCAGTGAGCTGAGATCGCGCCACAGCACTCCAGCCTGTGAGAAAGAATAAGACTAAAAAGGGTTTTGCTTTGTAAATACTAAATTTGAGATGATATTTGAACTTGGGTTTGTTGGAAAGGCTGTTTCTCACTCTATCTCCCTGTACGTTATTTGTTAAATGTAATTTAAAATACATATTAAGGCCAGGCACAGTGGCTCTCAGCTATAATCCTAGTACTTTGGGAGGCTGAGGCAGGTGGACACTTGAGCCCAGAAGTTTGAGATCAGCCTGGGCAACTTGGAGAAACCCGTCTCTATGAAAAACAGAAAAATTAGTTGGTCATGATTGCACATGCCTGCAGTCCCAGCTACTCTGGAAGCAGAGGTGGGAGGATCATTTGAGCCTGGTCAAGGCTGCAGCAGGGAGCTCAGATTGTGCCGCTGCACTCCAGCCTGGCTGACAGAGGGAGACCTTTCTCAAAAAATAAAATAAATAGAATATGTATTTTAAATATTCATGTGGACAAGGCCAGAGCCAATTTGGGGCAAAATCGTTAAGTTCGTAGGTTCAGGGGCCTCCCAACCCTTGCTGGAGCAGATGTCAAGAAGAGTGGCTCTGTGGTGAAGTGGAAAAAATTTACTTTGGAGTCAGGCAAGCCTGGGTTCAGGTCCTGTCTCTGGCATTTACTAGCTGTGTGACTTTGGTAAAATCAGCTAATTTTTCTGAACCCCAGTTACTTTTCTACAAAATAAGGAGAGTAGTGATCACCCTTCAGTGTTGTTGAGAGTATCATGTAAAGTAGTTTAGGAGTTATATCATACATACAATTAACTTACATGAATTCAACAATGCTTGTGTTTCTTCCACTTTTTCCTCTTTTATGTAATTAAACATCCTGAAATACTCCTTAGTTTCTAAATGAAGTCTTGCTCTGTCACCCAGGCTGGAGTGCAGTGGCATGATCTTGGCTCCCTGTAGCCTGAGCTCCTGGGCTCAAACAACCCTCCTTTCCCAGCCTCACAAGTAGGTGGGACTACAGGGACACACCAACACACTTGGCTAATTGTTGTATTTTTTTTGGTAGATATGGGGTCTTACTATGTTGTCCGAACTCCTGGGCTCACGTGGCCCTCTCATTTTGGCCTTCCAAAGTGCTGGAATTATAGGTGCAAGCCATTGTGCCCGGCCCTGGAAGTACCCTTTTTATATGTAATTTTAGTTATATATGTTTTTATATGTAATTTTAGTTATATATGTAAGAAGTGTGTTTTACATTTACATATATATGTTGGCATAAAATAATATATACATGTCTCTATGTGTGCAGTATTTTCTGAATTATTTAGGAAATTTTCAAGACTCATTTTGGCAATAGGCAACTTTTGCCCTAGATATTTGCTTTGGAATGTCACTTCCACATGAGATTGGATTCCGCTGATTTCAGAAGGTGTTCAACAAACTCTGGCCCCCTTTCTTCCTTTGCTCCTTGTTTGTTTCTATTTTTTAGGTTTCTACTGAAATACCTAATGATCTCATGCTGTCACTCTTAACTCCTGTGAAAGGAAGGCATCCAGTATCTTTATCCTAAGCATTTGGAGATCATGGGTTCCAGCTTCCAGAGCACCACTAAAGTGGGGAAGGAAGAGCATGGGGATCAAAGATCAACCTAAAGGACAGTGTGATTTTCTTTTTTTCTTATCAACATTGTAATGAAACCGACCATGCCTGTAATCCCAGCACATAGGAGGATAAGGTGAGCAGATCACTTGAGGTCAGGAGTTTGAGACCAGCCTGGCCAACATGGTAAAACCCTGTCTCTACTAAAAAAAATACAAAAATATACATGGTAAAATTGGTTTCCGTTATATATTGTTCACGTAAAGTTGCAGTTTCCAAGAACGTATTAATGACATTAGGTGAGGATTTGACTACTGAATGCTTTGCTTTGTCCCTTGTGCATATTCTCCTTCAATGAGCTTGACAGGGAAGTCCAGTGCAAGATCCTCCGACCATAATACCATCTTCGTGTCACATAACGTGATTACATCTTACTTTGACATATTGGTTGCTAAAATGTTTAGGGTCTTTATTTGCATGTCAGAGATCTTTGTATAATACAATTTTAAAATTAGGAAGTAAAAAGCAATTCCCTGCCATGCATTTTCTCTGGGAAGTTAGGAATATCATAGAAATAATCAGCAGATACGAGAGTAGGCGCTAAAGTTTGTGATCCAGGTTTTCGTGCTGGAATTGTCCAGAAAGCAGCAGATGCCAGAAGAAATGAAGAGGCTTCAGGGCAAGGTAGGCTTGACCTAAACACTCATAACCTCATGAGAAATGCTGGGACGGGGCTGGCAAACTCATCCAGTGGAAGGGCTGTCCTCCAGACAGCAGTTTGGACAATTGTTTCCAAAGTCATATGGCAAGTTTGTATTTGAATCGTGGGAATCGATGCAATAAGTGATGTGGGCAACTGAAGCCGCTGAGCATTGGAAACGCTTGACCTTCCATGGGTGCTGGTGTTCAGATTCCAAGTATTCTGACTGCTTCTGGGGCTAAGGAGGAAAAGTGCCAGACCCTAGGGAGAGGGAAATGGCAAAAGGATGTCACATGCCTAGTCCCAGCTCAGTGGGCTGGAGCTTCAGTCCTAGCAGGGGACTGTGTCTAGGCCATAGAGACAGAAGCCTTGCATAGGAACTTGGGAAACGCGATGTTGAGGGGATTGAGGGGATAAGTGGAGGGCAGAGGCTTCATTTGACTTGCACGCCCAGGAACTCATCTCTGGGCACACCAGCCACTCTTGGGAGTAAGGCACCAATGTTACTTCCAGACCCGACTAGGTAAATGGGGAAGGGGCTTACTTAGAATTGGCTTAAGGGTCAAGAGTGACTGAGCCTGCAGCTGAAGAGACTGAGTAATGTCAACTAAAGAATCACATAATTTATACATTCAGAAAAATTTCTTTTTTTTTCCCCCAGAGATAGAGTCTTACTGTGTCACTGGTGTGCAGTGGTGCGATCATGGCTCCCTGCAACCTCCACCTCCCAGGTTCAAGTGATTCTTGTGCCTCAGCCTCTCGAGTGTCTGGGATTACAGGCACCCACCACCACGTCTGGCTAATTTTTGTATTTTTAGTAGAGATGGGGTTTCACCCTGCTGGCTGGGCTGGTCTTGAACTCCTAGCTTCAAGTGATTTACCCACCTCGGCCTCCCAAAGTACTAGGATTACAGGTGTGAGCCACTGCACCTGGTCAGAAAAAAGACTTTCTTATAAAGGGTTATAGCCTGTAAGGTAGCTGTCCTCACAGGCTGCAAAGTGTAGCCTCTGGCAGAAATCATTAGCAAGCACTTCAAGGAAGGGGAGGGTGGAACAGGGATTTATGCTGAATGTGTTGACCAGGTGTACATATTCACCAGGTTACAGGAGGAGCTATGAATATTCATGGAGGAGATCATAATGCATGTGTACCAAATGAACATGTATGTTACATATGATCCATGTTCACTTTTAACAAATGTGAAGACAACATTTAAATGCATTACAATTAGACCCTCTGAATCAAAAGGTAAAGCAGGGACATGAAGACACTCAGTGCCCAGTCTCTGTAAACCAGCTAGAACCAGTCCACAGTCAGTGGTCTCTTATCAGGGAGAAAGTTACTGAAATTAGTGTATTGTCCAATCAAAGCTGTAGTTGTGGCTTGTAAAACGGGGATGGGGTGTGGTTAGTTAGCATCTGGCAATGAGGGAGTTGAATTGTTTTAATATGACTTATCTCAAGGACAGTACTTGCTTAGCGATAGAGAAAAAGAAAAGCCCCGTGACAGTCAAATCATAGTTTATTCTTTAAGTGTAGGGTGTGTGTGACTTAACCTTTCTCTGGCATGGCCTTAGGTCCTGTTTATATTTTGGTGTCTTATTGCCACAAAGAGTCTATTCTGTGGGTGTTATGATCTCGAATTTAACATTAATGATGGTCAGCTGTGGTGTCTAAACTACACAAAGCAGGGAGCACAATGAGGCCCATCTGGCTTCCTGTCCCATCATGGCTGGGAACTCAGTTTTTAAGGTTTCTCTGGGATCCCCTTGGCCAAGAGGGGGTCTGTTCAGTTGGTTGAGGGCTTAGGATTTTGTTTTTAGTTCTCAGTGACATAGAAGTAGATTTACATCTTGCAAGGATGCTTAGCCCAGTGCCAGAGCATGGCAGGGACTCAGTAAATGTTGATTCGGGTGATAACTGAGGTTGAAGAGACGAAAGAAATACATAAGAAACATTTTTTTCCCACAATGTGAGAACATATATCACCAAAAACTACATTGTATGGCTCAGCCAATATTATGTGGGAGATTGCATTGGTTAGGATAAAGGCTATGCTACCACAAAGAAGAGACTCACAAATTCAGAGATTTAAAAAGGATAAAAAATGTATTTCTCTTTGATACAACAGTTTGAGGCTATCAAGACAGCTCTACTTACGAGGCCATTCATGATCAATTGCTTCTTCCACCATTGCTTAGGGCTGCAGTTCCTAAACTGTGTACCAACTTGTCCCAGGGAGCTTCAGTGAACTGCTGGGGGCACCATGGAATGTTTCGAATTTTTAACAAAGACGTAGTGATCCTCAACATCTGACATGCTGTGAAAATTACTGGCTACTAGGTAGTTAGTTCACAGTATCAACTTCAGATATCACTACTTTCCTTTTGATGACACCGTGTTTGTGTAAAGCTAGGTCTTTGGTGGTTGCTATGATAAAAAGTAAATATTATGAGAAACTCAGTGTGAAACAGTGAATAAAGGTGGCAGTGTCCAATGTGAATTCAAGGTCTGAGGACTTGTACAGTGTCCAACAGGTGCACATTCCCATCACCAAGTAATTGCAGTTGTTTAAAAGTAAAATAAAATGTTGTTTTTATTTCAATTTATGTAAATTATTTTTGCAAATGACTACTAAGTGTTGGGAGACAATTCTCCACAGATTTCTCATGGGCTTGCACATGTTATAAGCAAAGGCCTTAGATGCCTTTGATCCAGACTATCTTTTCAAGATGTTTTTGTAGCTAATAGCCTCGGGAGGCAGAGATAGTAACTTCCTCTGGAGTAAAGAGCAGATCTGTTTACTGTCTATTAATAAAGATAATGTCTCCCTCCAGGGCAAAGATCAAGCAGGCTTACTGCTGATTATAAAAGATTCATATTACCAAAGCTTTGTAACCTGAGATTCAGGCTACCTCTCCTATAATACAACCCACTGTGTCTGTAGGTGCCATATGGCCTTCTTCATATAGCACTATAGGAATCAGGGCTCAGAAAACCAGAGCTAATGAGAACACTCTGGCTATTGCTACTGCCAAGAGTAATAAATTCCTTAGTTTCTGACCCAGGAGTCTTGTGTCTTCTGCCAGCATCCATAAAACTGTGGCAGGCTAACTTGCTGGTTTACAAGTAGGACGAAATCTCAGACCCCTCACAGTTTTTGACATTAAGTTGTTAGGATACACGAACTTATTAGGTTGCTTGGATACAACTACTCAATAAACAGAACTGTTGGGTACTTCTTTTGGCCTGGGAGCATTGTGATAAAATTACTGAGACACTAAGTGTGCTGTGAACTGTGAAGTTTGGAAATTTCTGGCTCTGTGCATTTCTGTGCATTGTTCTCATCTCCGTGTATGTGTAGTTTGTTTTGTTTTGTTTGTTTGTTTGTTTGTTTTTGAGACAGAGTCTCACTCTGTCACCCAGGCTAGAGTGCAGTGGTGTGATCTTGGCTCACTGCAACCTCTGCCTCCCGGGTTCAAGTGATTCTTGTGGCTCAGCCCCCCGAGTAGCTGGGATTACAGATAATTTTTGTATTTTTAGTAGAGATGGGTTTTCACCATGTTGTTCAAGCCGATCTTGAACTCCTGACCTCAGGTGATCCACCTGCCTTGGCCTCCCAAAGTGCTGGGATTACAGGCGTGAGCCACTGCGCCCAGCCTTATCTGTGTGTTTGAAGATGACTGGGAAGTCATCACTTTCCAACTGGCAGAGAAGGAAAAGGGAAAAAGACAAAGGAAGCGATTTCTTTTTAAAAGCAAGCCAGGCACAAGTCACACACATTTCTGGCTCACATTCCATTGGTGAACTTAGTTATATGTCCACAGCCAGCTACTAAGGAGGCTGGGAAGTGGAATCTCTAGTTAAGTGTCCATGTGCCTGGCTTAAACTCTACATTGCTGGAAGAAAAGGAGATAGATTTTGGTGGACAACTAACATTCTCCACAATGAGATATTTCCCTATGGGTACTTATTGCTGCTTGAACTAATACTCTATGTGGAGATGTGTAAATAGTCTTTTAATATCTTCACTGTGAGCTGGCGCTGTGTGATTTTTATCTGACAGGCATGTGTTTGGTAATCTCTGTAGTTTTCTTGCTTCCTTACCCTCTTTTGGCTTCCTATACTAGCCCTAATGCTCAGAACCCATTAATGAAAATCTCTGCTGATATAGTTTGGCTGTGTCCCTACCCAAATCTCATCTTGAATTGTAGCTCCCATAATCCCCACGTGTCGTGGAAGGGACCCAGTGGGAGGTAATCGAATAACAGGAGCAGATTTTCCCGTGCTGTTCTCATGATAGTGAGTAAGTCTCATGAGATCTGATGGTTTGATAAAGGGCAGTTCCCCTGCACATGCTCTCTTGCCTGCTGCCATGTAACAACTGCCTTTGCTCCTCCTTTGCCTTCTGCTGTGATTGTGAGGCCCCAGCCATGAGGAACTGTGAGTCCATTAAACCTCTTTTTCCGTATAAATCACCCAGTCTCAGGCATGTCTTTATTAGCAATGTGAGAACAGACTAATACATTTGCCTAGGCAGATTCTGGGATGCCCAGTCTCTTCTCTTGGGTGGCAGGTGCTGGGACCTGCGATGTGTATTCCTGGATTTTAGAGCTCATGGTGGAGGGTGGAGCAGTGAGTAGGGCATGGATCCTGGACTCATGTCTACAGCAAAGTGGGGCAGAGCAATCACATATAGCACCAAATACAGGCAGGAGCGAATCCAGGCTTTAAGGGGCCTGACGCTTAAACAATTTGGGGATCCTCTTTAAGAAAAAAAAAGATATAAAGTAAGTATGTATAAATAATAAATATTTACTATTAATAAATATTAATACACAAATATTTATTATTTATTCAAAATAAATATTCATTTGGAATAAGTGAAGAAATAATAGTACTTTTCAAATGTAGAAATACTGGCAGATATTACAAACATCACCACATTTTTAAAAACTAATTTTTTATTCATTATCTGTCCAACACACCTCTATACATTTTTTGGTAATTTTTATATGATTAATAATTCTTAAAAATATATAAAACTAATCTGAAATTAAAATATACAGAAGAGCAAAAATTTTTTTTTTTTTTGAGACGGAGTTTTGTTGTTGCCCAGGCTGGAGTGCAATGGTGTGATCTTGGCCCACTGCAACCTCTGCCTCCTGGGTTCAGTCAATTCTCCTGCCTCAGCCTCCTGAGTAGCTGGGATTGCAGGCACCCACCACCACGTCTGGCCAATTTTTGTATTTTTACTAGAAACGGAGTTTAACCGTGTTGGCCAGCCTGGTCTTGAACTCCTGACCTCAAGTGATCTGTCCACCTTGGCCTCCTCGGCTAATTTTTGTATTTTTAGTAGAGTTGGGGTTTCACTCTGTTGGCCAGGCTGGTCTTGAACTCGTGACCTCAAGTGATCCACCCACCTCAACCTCCCAAAGTGCTGGGATTAGAGGTGTGAGCCAATAGGCCCAGCCTCAGAAGAGCAATTTTAAATTGCAATTGTGTTGAACTATATTATAATTATAATCTAATTATAATTATATAATCAAATTACTTTCCTATTACTTACATTGATTTATTAATGAATATGTATAGGCGTTTTGACATAAGAAAACTCCTCAGGCCATTTTGCCATTTCTGTGTCAATGCTGTGTGCCTTTTCATCAATGAACAGACCTTGTCAGTCCAAGAGCATCAGATGTGCTAAGAGGTGATGTGATCCGATCGGATGCATAAAATGTGGGACTTCCCACACAGATGGGCTTGCTGTTGGTGATACCGCTACAGTTTATGCCCTACAAATCCAGAAATTGTGACCAGTCCTATTTGTGACATACCCATCAAAATAAATATGTGTATTATCTGTTAATAATTGTGTACACTCTACTGTCAAGTATATTTCTGATAGTAGCAAACTTTTGTTTTAATCAGGTATCAATGAGAACTGAATCTTCCATTAACAACTGTATACATCTGATGATTGGAAGCATTTTCTGAAGTCTAGCTTTTGGCTCTAGACATTTCAAACTGTGTTTTCCCTCCATTACTTACATATATTTCTGGTGGTGGACACTGTGGGACACATTCATACTACAATGTGGCCCTTGGCTCTGCATTTTGATGTTATGACACTAGATGAGTTGGCTCAATGGGATTAGGAATATTTCTGGAAGCCATTCCTACACCAAGAGGGCTGGTAATAGCCTAACTAAACATAAAAGCGACTACAAACCACATAAATATATGCCACTCAATCCAAACTTCATGTATCCCCAACTCAAATTGTCCTTAGCCAGATGCCAAAAATGCCGGCCACCAGCTCAACACTACTCAATAGAAGATTGATGGTGAGAAGATTAGAGAGGAAAGACATAGTGATCTTAAACAATTGCTATTAAAATATTTTTATTTTTCAAATTGTATAAAATCACATGGCTATAGGAACACATTGTTACGGCTGCTCAAGACATGTTGCATGGGGCACATGGATGTAAAACTTGATCTCCAATAGCTTCCCTTGGCAATACATAGGTTATGAGCTACCACAGGCAGATCCATGTACAAACCAATGCAATAGCCTCAAAAAACAGCCATCATTTAGAAGCACTTTATAATTTACAAAGCATTCATATTCATTGTCATAGTCGATGCTCAAAGCAGCCAAAGCAGATACCAACGTTTTGAGAAGTAAAATAACTTGCTCCAGAAGAGTGAAACTTTTTGGACCCAAACTGAGGCTTTCCAGCTTCACAATTCATGCTCTTTCATTGCACCACACCAGAAAAGATTTGTACAAGAACTCGACATATATTAACAGCTCAAGAAATATTCGTGGAACCAATGAAAGAAAGAAGTAGAGCGGGAACCAGGAATCCTTTAAGGACCTAGGAAAGACAATCCTTCAGTGAGAAGGAAAACAGACCAGAATCCCAGTCTTCCCAGCATCTCTTCCAGATGTCAACCTGTTTTTCTTGCCCAGTGGCTCAGTCCAGTGTAATGAGGGATTAGAACACAGATGATTACTCCATAAACAGGCTCTGGGTCCATGTGCTCCCATAAAACAGTTTTTATTTTTCTGGGTTACAGGTAGAGAGTAAGCTAGGTTTTCCTTTGTATGTGGGGGTGGGGTAATGGGGAGCAGATGGGTGAGTTTTAATTAAAGTTAATTGTGGCTTTGGTAAATGAAAAAAATGATGAATGTGTCATCCACCCGTTGCATGCCTGTTGCTTAACTTGAGTTGTGTGGTGGGAGGAGGCTGGGAAGAAAATCTGGACTTTTCATTTAAATACCTGAGGCCCAGATCTTCATTCCAGATGTGGTGAGATCAGTGATAGGCTCTCAAGTTTCTCTTCTGCTTTTCAGACCTCAGACAGGAGGTGGCTTTTCACACTGAGTTCCAACACCTAAAAGCAGACGAGGCGACGGAAACTTATGAAAGTTTATTTAACTGGGGGACCACTGCATTCAGGAATCTTGCCAGCCTCTGGAATTTCTGACAACCACATTTCTTTCTGTTTTTAAAGTTCTTCCTTCTTTCTTCTTTCTTCCTTCTTCCTTCTTTTTTGATAGAGATGGGGTCTCTCTGTGTTTCCTAGCCTGGTCTCAAACTCCTGGACTCAAGTGATCCTCCCACCTTGGCCTCCCAAAGTGCTGGGATTACAGATATGAGCCACTGTGCCTGGCCAGTGACAGCCCAATTTCTACCCCTTCAGCAGGAGTGAAGACAAGGGCTTATTTAAAACTAGGACCCAGTAATTTGGAGAGTTGAATGATCAGAGAAATGAGTAGAGAGGTCTCAGTCAGGGAGGTGAGGTCCGTTCAGAATCGTTTCCGTTTATGTTTAAACCTTTAGTGGCTTCCTTTTGCCCTCAGAATAAAAGCCAAAGTCCTTAGTGTAGCCCACCAGGCCCCAGATGTCCTGGCTGTGACCTCTTTCTCCCTCGCTTCCTGTGCTCCAGCCTGGTGGGCCTCCTGGTCTCCTCTGTCCTGCAGACTTTGCATATGTTGCTTTCCCAGTTCTTCATATATTTGGCTTCTAATAGTCTTTCAGGTCTCAGCTTAGATTCACTTTCTCTGTGTGGCCTTCTCTCACCACCTTATCCAAGGCAGCAGCCTCACCCCACTCTTCTAGCCACACTTACCTGCCATCATCTCCCTAGCACTTCAGTCTATAATGTTCTTGTCTATTTAGTTGTTTCCTTACTTATTATTGGCCTCCTAACTTACTAGACTGTAAACTCCATGAGGGCAGAGGACTTGATTCTCTCATTCCCTCAGCATAACCCCAGCTCTTAGCACTGTGTCTGCCCCATGGTTGATGCCTAATAAATATTGAAAAAAATAGTTTCCCTGTATGGCACTACCTGAACTACTTGTGGAAGGTTCATCTCGGCAGTCAGAGGGGTTTTTCAAACTCTCAACCCCAGTGTTTGCTTTCCTACCTTAGGTTAAGTCTTCTGTCCATCAGGATTTGAAGACCAAATAAAAAAAAAAAATGCTTGTCTTGGGTCTTTTAGGACTCTCCTCTGGTCCAATGATTAGACTAGGGGAGCAGATGTTTTTGCAGCTGATGAAACAACCTGTTTCCGAAGTGCGTGCGCTCTCTCAGGCCAGACAGGACCTGCCCTGAGAGCTTTCCAGGGCACCCTCCATCAATAATGGAGGTATCGTTCAGGCTGCATGGGCAGAACCCCGGGAGGTTCGGCACCTGGCAACGTCCATGGGAGGCGACCCTCAAGTCCAGGAGAGGTGCACATAGAAAAACAAAACTTTCACAACAGGAGCCAACTCAGTGCTGGAAATGCCACTCTGAATGAAATCCCAATAGCTGAGAGCCAAGAGAGTTAGTAAAAACAGAAAAACTCCCATCCACACATACATTTTCCACTGGAGCCCATTCCACCTACATTTGCTTTGCCAGGGCCTTGCCATGAAGATGTTACCTGCCTTGGCAATCAAGAGCATCAGTTCAGGGAGAAAAAGGAGGCAAAAGTGGAATGAAGACAGCAAGGCCACGGACAAGGAAGAAGGGCTACTGTGGAAACGCTTCCCGACTCTAGAGAGTGATGATCTCAGGAGTTCCCCTGGCGTCTCTGCTAGACCCCTCATCCTAGAGGGGAGAGACTATCTTTGTTTGTTTTTTTTGAGATGGAGTCTTCGTCTGTCACCCAGGCTGGAGTGTGGTGGCACGATCTCAGCTCACTTGAACTCCACCTCCTGGGTTCAAGCAATTCTCCCGCCTCAATCTCAGGAGTAGCTGGGATTACAGGCACATGCCACCACACCTGGGTAATTTTTGTATTTTTAGTAGAAACAGGGTTTCACCATGTTCACCACGCTAGTCTCGAACTCCTGACCTTGTGATCTGCCCACCTCGGCCTCCCAAAGTGCTGGGATTGCAGGCATGAACCACCACGCCCAGCAAGACTATCTTTTAATGAGGATGTTGCAGCCTGATGGCCAGCAGCCCTGGGGTCTAGTCCCAACTGTGTTACTCACTTTGCTGAGTAACTTTGGACAAGCCACTTTGCCTGGAAACTCAGGTTCCTTTTTCAAAAAATAAAAAATTAAATTTATTTATTTATTTATTTATTTATTTATTTATTTATTTATTTATTTTGAGACAAGGGTCTCTCGCTCTGTCCCCAGTCTGGAGAGCAGTGGTGTGATCAGAGATCACTGCAGTCTCAAACTCCTGGGCTCAAGCCATCCTCCCATCTCAGCCTCCTGAGTAGCTGGGACTACAGGTGCATGCCACTATGCCTGAGGAATTTTTAGTAGAGACAAGGTCTTGCTATGTTGCCCAGGCTGATCTCAAACTCCTGCACTCAAGCGATCCTCCCACCTCAACCACCCAAAGTACTGGGACTACAGGCGTGAGCCACTTGGCCAGCCTAAATTTTAAAAAAATATGGTAAAATATTCATAGCATAAAATTTGCCATTTTACCCATTTTTAAGTGTACAGTTTTGTGACCATTAAGTACATTCAAATCATTGTGTGATGATCACAACCATCCATCTCCACAACTTTTTCCATCTTCCTAAATTAAAATTCCATACTGATATGCTTTGGCTTTGTGTCCCCACCCAAATTTCATCTTGCAGATCCTATAATTCCCACATGTTGTGGGAGGGACCTAGTGGGAGATAATTAAATCATGGAGGCAGGTCTTTCCTGTGCTGTTCTCATGAGTGAATAAGTCTCAGGAGATATGATGGTTTTAAAAACCAGAGTTTCAGCCGGGCGCGGTGGCTCAAGCCTGTAATTCCAGCACTTTGGGAGGCCGAGACGGGCGGATCACGAGGTCAGGAGATCGAGACCATCCTGGCGAACACGGTGAAACCCCGTCTCTACTAAAAATACAAAAAACTAGCCGGGCGAGGTGGCGGGCGCCTGTAGTCCCAGCTACTCCAGAGGCTGAGGCAGGAGAATGGCGTAAACCCGGGAGGCGGAGCTTGCAGTGAGCTGAGATCCGGCCACTGCACTCCAGCCTGGGCGACAGAGCCAGACTCCGTCTCAAAAAAAAAAAAAAAAAAAAAAAAAAAAAACCAGAGTTTCCCTTCACAAACTCTCTCTCTTTGCCTGCTGCCATCCATGTAAGATGTGACTTGCTTCTCCTTCCCTTGCTCCATGATTGTGAGGTATTGGGTGAACCCCATCCCCGATATTCAACGTGTGTTCTTTTCTATTTTTCTAAGCATCAGCTGGTCTGAGAAATAAAGGGAAAGTGTACAAAAGAGAGAAATTTTAAAGCTGGGTGTCCAGGAGAGACATCACACGTCAGCAGGTTCCGTGATGCTCCTCAGCTATAAAACCAGCAAGTTTTTATTAGCGATTTTCAGAAGGGGAGGGAGTGTACAAATAGGGTGTGGGTCACAGAGATCACATGCTTCACAAGGTAATAAAATAACACAAAGCAAATGGAGGCAGGGCGAGATCACAGGACCACAGGATGGGGTAAAATTAAAATTGCTAATAAAGTTTCAGGCACACATTGTCATTGATAACATCTTTTTTTTTTTTTTTTTTTTTTTTTGAGGCGGAGTCTCGCTCTGTCGCCCAGGCTGGAGTGCAGTGGCACTATCTCGGCTCACTGCAAGCTCCGCCTCCTGGATTCACGCCATTCTCCTGCCTCAGCCTCCCAAGTAGCTGGGACTACAGGCGCCTGCCACCACGCCCGGCTAATTTTTTTGTATTTTTAGTAGAGATGGGGTTTCACCGTGTTAACCAGGATGGTCTCGATCTCCTGACCTCGTGATCCACCCATCTCGGCCTCCCAAAGTGCTGGGATTACAGGCTTGAGCCACCGCGCCCGGCCGTCATTGATAACATCTTATCAGGAGACAGGGATTGAGAGCAGACAAGTGGTCTGACCAAAATTTATTAGGTGGGAATTTCTTCATCCTAATAAGCCTGAGAGCACTGCGGGAGACTGGGGCTTATTTCATCCCTTTGTCTATGACAGTAAAAGACAGCCACCCCCAAAGCAGCCATTTTAGAGGCCTACCCTCAGGGGCGCATTCTCTTTCTCAGGGATGTTCCTTGCTGAGAAAAAGAATTCAGCAATATTTCTCCTATTTGCTTTTGAAAGAAGAGAAATATGGCTCTGTTCTGTCCAGCTCTCAGTCAGAATTTAAGGTTATCTGCCTTGTTCTCTGAACATTGCTGTTATCCTGTTCTTTTTTCAAGGTGCCCATATTTCATATTGTTCAAACACACATGCTCTACAAACAATTTGTGCAGTTAATGCAATCATCACAGGGTCCTGAGGTGACATACATCCTCCTCAGCTTATGAAGATGATGGGATTAAGAGATTAAAGTAAAGACAGGCATAGGAAATCACAACTATGATTTCCTATGGGGAATGTGATAAATGTCCCTAAAATCTTCACAATTTATGTTCAGAGATTGCAGTAAAGACAGGTGTAAGAAATTATAAAAGTATTAATTTGGGGAACTAATAAATGTCCATGAAATCTTCACAATTTATGTTCTTCTGCCATGGCTTCAGCCGGTCCCTCCATTTGGGGTCCTTGACTTCCCACAACAGTGAGGCTTTCCCAGCCACATGGAACTATACGTCCAATTAAACCTCTTTCTTTTGTAGATTGCCCAGTCTCAGGTATGTCTTTATCAGCAGCCTGAAAACAGACTAATACATATACCCATTAAATTATAACTACTTTCTCACTGCCCTCAGACCCTGGCAACTAGCGTTCTATTTTCTTTTCTTTCCTTCTTTTTTTTTTTTTTGAGACAGGCTTTCACTCTGTTACCCAGGCTGGAGTGCAGTGGTATGATCTCAGCTGTCTGCAGCCTTGACCACCTAGGCTCAAGCAATTCTCCCACTTGAGCCTGCCAAGTAGCGAAGACTACAGGCATGCACCATCATGCCTGGCTAATTTAAAAAAATATATTTTTTGTAGAGTTGGGGTCTCACTATGTTGCTCAGGCTGGTCTCAAACTTCTGGGCTCAGATGATCCTCCCTCCTCGGCCTCCCCAAGTTGGGATTACAGGCATGAGGCACTGCACCCAAGCCAGCATTCTACTTTCTATCTCTATGAATTTGACTACTATAGGTACCTTATATAAATGCGAGCATACAATATTATCCTTTTGTGACTGACTTATTTCACTTAGAACAATGTCTGCAAAATTCATTCATGTTGTAGCTTATAGCAGGATTTCTTTCTTCTTAAAGGCTACATAATATTCCATTGTTTGTAGTTACCACCTTTTGTTCATCCATTCATCTGTTGCTGGACACATGGGTTGCTTCCACATTTGGGCTATTGTGGATAATGCTGCTGTGAATGTGGGGGTGTGACTCCATCTTAGTCCCTGCTTTCAGTTCTTTTGGATATATACCCAGAAGCGGAAGTGCTGGATCATATGGCAATTCTATGGTTGATTTCTATGGTCATGGCAATTCATATGATTTTGTTTCTTGAGGAGCTACCATACTGTTTTTCACAGTGGCTGTGCCTGTTTACATTTCAATAGCAGTGAACAGACGTTCCAATGAGAAACTGAACTTGTATTAGCCAGATAATTCATCTTCTATTAGCCAGAGGAAATATTCTAGGAAGCTCCACACACAAAGGACATTAATGGAGAAGATCCAGAAGTAGTGGGGGCGGGGACCCCAACACACCCTACAAACGTCTCTAAGAAGCAAAGTGAATCCTGGATGAGAAATCCTCTAAGTCTCCTCCACACATTAAGTATTGATTATTCTACATTCATGTGACATGTTGAGCAGCCAATAGGTTCAAGGCTTTTTTTTTATTTTTTATTTTTTTGAGAGATGGAGTCTTGCTCTGTCATCCAGGCTGGAGTGCAGTGGTGCGATCTTGGCTCACAGCAACCTCTGCCTCCCAGGTTCAAGCGATTCTCTTGCCTCAGCCTCCCGAGTAGCTGGGACTACAGGTATGTGCCACCACACCCAGCTAATTTTTGTGTTTTTAGTAGAGACGGGGTTTTACTGTGTTGGCCAGGCTGGTCTCAAACTCCTGACCTCAGGAGATCCACTCGCCTCGGCCTCCTAAAGTGCTGGGATTACAAGCATGAGCCACCATACCTGGTCACAAGGCATATTTTCTTTACCTGTGCATTACTTGTGCACAAAAAGTTTGAGAAGACTTGAAAAACTCACACAATAGAAAAGGATAAAACACACAGTGGAGAGTATCAGGACAGAGGAAGGTGGGAAAGATGCCTTGGTGATATATGAGCAAACAGCCACTGCCTCTGCCCACAGGCTCTCTTGTCTGTACATATTGTAGGCAAAGGAATGTTGGAGAAATCTGGGTAGAGATTATACACATGTGGAATCTCCAGAGGCAAAGGAAGACAAAATTGTTTATGTCAATTTTATATCCGTCTCACCCAAAGCCACACTGCAAGACTCAAAGAGTAAAGGGAGCAGGAAAAAAACAGCACGTTGAGGAGGCAAAGTTGGTGCTTCTAAGAATGCACTCAGGTCATACAACCTTAGGTTGAAATCCTGTCTCTACCACCTGCTAATCCAGGGCAAAAGACTTAATCTCTTTTAGCCTCCGTCTTCCCATCTACAGAAGGGTGATGATAGAAATTGTTGTGAGGATTAGGAGAGACAATGCATGTAAGACACTTAGTCCAGGGCCTGCTGTACTCATTATCAGTATTGGCAGCTACTCTTACCAAAAATTATGTTTCGAAGGTCCCCATGCCATATTTGTTTTGTTCACCCTTCTGTCCCTGGCACTTAGCAGAGTGCCTGGCTCAAAGTAGGTACTGAATGGATATTTGTAGACTTGAATTGATGTAACTGTCTCTCCTGTTGGATATGCCCTGTGCCACACTCCTTCTGACGGTGGTGGGTGACACAGTTGAAAAGCATGAGGTCAGGCTGGTTAAAGGCATTGCTCACCAGGTAACACCCAAGACTAGATGTTCATGGGCTTTGATGAAATCAAGCTGTGGAATGCATGTGGCCATGACCGCCCAGGTCAGGCCTGTCTCATGCTATCCCTCATGCCCTCCCTCTTGAGAGGAGTGTATCTTGCACCACTCCCACCTGTTCCAGGAAAAGATGTGAAATGATAAATTAGAACAGTACATACATCAGTCCCGCAGACTTTTTCAAATCAACTACTATTTATTAAATGTTAAGCATGCACATGATTAAGGCTCTTTACTGGGCACTGCAGGAAATTCAGAGTTGAGCAAGGAAACACCTTTCCTCTCAACATATTTTCCAGTAATTGGGGAGGATATATGGATATATGGTAGTACAAGAAAAATGCCAGACCAAGAGGATCAATGAATGATATGGAAAATGAAAGGGGAGAATTCACACTCAGCTGCAGTTATCTGCAGATCTTTCTCAGGGGAGGTGGCTTTTTAGATGGTCTTTGAATTTGGTAGGCGAAGGAGAGGGGAGCCCAGAGAATCTGAAGGTTTCAGATGCAGAAGGAATGACAGGGACATGGAAGCAAAAGAGTGTAGCATGCCTGGCAATTGACGTCATTGATTTTAGATGGATCACAGGAAGCATGTAAAAATGTGTCTAGGCTTGGCTTCATGGCTGACCCCTGTAATTCCAACACTTTGGGAGACTGAGGCGGGCAGATCACTTGAGGTCAGGAGTCCAAGACCAGCCTGACCAACATGATGAAACCCTGTCTCTACGGAAAACACAAAAATTAGCCAGGTGTGGTGGCATATACCTGCAGATATACCTGTAGTACCAGCTCCTCAGAAGGCTGAGGCAGGAGAATTGCTTGAACCTGGGAGGCAGAGGTTTCAGTGAGCCGAGATCAGGGCATTGCACTCCAGCCTTGGTGACGGGGACTGTCTCAAAAGAAAAAAAAAAAAGGAGAAGAAGAAAAGAAAAACATGTGTAGAAAGATAGTTTTGAGGGTCTTGAGGTCTAGGCAAGGAACTTACAGGGAAAGAGGAATAAACTGAGGAATTTTGAGTGGGGAAATGGTGTGATCAGACTGGTGTTTGGGAAGATTAGACTGGCAGTGGCATGTGACCTTGACTGAGATTGGAGAGAGGTGGGAAGTGGGGGGTGACTTCATGGACAGTTGAAGTGAGTCTGGGCAGAAATTATGAATGACGTGTGGGCAGCAGGAATGGATAGAGGGCCTGTGGAGACACCTTGCTGAGGTGGCCATCACATCCAGGATTTAAAAGTCTGTTCCCTTGTTTTACCTTGAGAGAAAGTGAAGTGTGGCTCTTTAATCTTTCCTGGAGTGGCTCTCACAGCCTTTCTGTGAACAGACCCCAGCTTGGAAGCAAAGTGTGGATCTTGGGTCTGAGGGCTGGCAGCGGGGCTTGGAGAGCTGGAGGCATCTGCCACCCTCCCTAGCCCTCTGGGAGCTTTTCCCCCATTCGCTGCTTCAGAGGAAGCACCAGGCTGAGCTGGACTGCAGAAGTAAGCTTCCCTGCCACGCCCAACGCCCTCTGTGCTATTGGGTCAGCCCCACTCTGCCTGGCCCCTGTCTGTGATGATAAGGACATAGCACCTCAGCCATGTATGTCTGGGAATGTGACAAAGACAAGGATAATTAGCTATGTGTTCCCAGTCGACTGTCTTTTCTCTCCTCCATCCCCAGCTGCTAAAGAGAAGTTCTCTTAATTTGTTCGGCTTCTCCCTCTTCCCTACTCTCCAAAGAGAATTCTGCCTTTGCTGGTTCTCTGTTTTTCTTTTTTTTCTTTTTTTTTTTTTGAGACGGAGTCTCACTCTGTCACCCAGGCTGGAGTGCAGTGGCCGGATCTCAGCTCACTGCAAGCTCCGCCTCCTGGGTTTTCGCCATTCTCCTGCCTCAGCCTCCCCTACAGGCGCCCGCCACCTCGCCCGGCTATTTTTTTGTATTTTTTAGTAAAGACGGGGTTTCACTGTGTTAGCCAGGATGGTCTCGATCTCCTGACCTCGTGATCCGCCCGTCTCGGCCTCCCAAAGTGCTGGGGTTACAGGCTTGAGCCACCGCACCCGGCCTGTTTTTCTTATGATACAGAAATAGAAGGCAGACTTGAGAGTTAGGAGGATAAGGGGTAAAATTGCTGGTGGCTTAGGTCAATTCTAGGATCACCCTTTCGTGTATAAAAAAGGGGTTATGTGGAAAGGATACCAAAGAATGAAACCAGAAGACAAAGTCAACCTATATCATGAGGAGCTAAGAGAGAAGTACAGAAAAAAGAAAATGAAAAATAATCTGGGCTGGGTTTCAGGGAACATTGGTAGAGGAAAGCTAGCAAATCAAAGCCTCTGAGACCCAAAATGTACTGCTGTAGGTTATAGGTTAAATCATTTTTAATGCCAGTTAAATGTTGGAATTTTGTTTTTGTTGCTTAGCTATGTTTTTTTATGTTTTTTAGACAGAGTCTCACTCTGTTGCCCAGGCTGGAGTGCTGTGGCACATTCTCGGCTCACTGCAAGCTCCACCTCCCGGGTTCACGCCATTCTCCTGCCTCAGCCTCCTAAGCAGATGGGACTACAGGCGCCCGCCACCTCGCCCGGCTAATTTTTTTGTACTTTTAATAGACACGGGGTTTCACCGTGTTAGCCAAGATGATCTCGATCTCCTGACCTCATGATCTGCCATCCTCGACCTCCCAAAGTGCTGGGATTACAGGCATGAGCCACCCCGCTCGGCCTATATTTTTAATGTTTTATTTTAATGTCACACTATGCCAGACCGGACAGTATTGTATTCCAACTTATATATGGGTTATAGAATAGCATAAAGGTTCACATCAGGAATTCTGGAACCAAACTCCTAGCTCCCAAATCCCACTTCCATCACTCAATAGCTGTGTTACCTTTGGCAAGATGTAGTACTTGCTTCTCTGTGGCTCAGTTGCTTTGCCTGTAAAATAAGTTAACGAGAGTCTCTACTTCGGAAGAGTGTTATGAGGATTAAACGAGTTACTATTTGTAAAGTTCATAGAAAGCTCATTCAAAGCCTGGCATGTAATTGGCGCTACAGAAGCATTAACTATTATTAGTACAGGGACATCTAAGGTTATGAGATTTTTTCCGCCTTAGTTCAACCAAGATGGTGAAGACAACTGTCAGAAGAATTATCTTCAGCAGAGCAGACCTTAAGTTTAGAGAAAGTTTGAGCTGGGCAAGGTGGCTCATGCCTGTAATACTAGCACTTTGAGAGGCTGAGGCGGGCCAGGAGTTCGAGACCAACCTGGCCAATATAGTAAAGCCCTGTCTTTACTAAAAATACAAAAATTAGCTGGCTGTGGTGGCCCATGCGTGTAACCCCAGCTACTTGGGAGGAGGCTGAGGCATTAGCATCACTTGAATCCAGGAGGCGGAGGTTGCAGTGAGCCGAGATTGCTCCACTGCACTCCAGCCTGGGTGGCAGAGTGAGACTCTGTCTCAAAAAAAAAAAAAAAAAAAAAAAAGTGATATCTAGTCATCATTGTCATATTCTATGAGTTACAGATAAGTCACCATGTCCAACCCACATTCACGGTGAGCAAATTCACAGGGGTGAGTGCTTGGAGGCAGGACTCATTGGGGACCACCCAGGCTGGAGTGCAGTGGCATGATCTCAGCTCACTGCAACCTCTGCCTCCTGGGTTCAAGCAATTCTCCTGCCTCTGAGTAGCTGGGACTACAGGCACACGCCGCCATGCCCTGCTAATTTTTGTGTTTCAGTAGAGATGGGTTTTCACCATGTTGCCCACGCTGGTCTTGAACTCCTGAGCTCAGGCAATCCACCTGCCTGGGCCTCCCAAAATGCTAGGATTATAGACGTGAGCTACTGTGCCTGGCCTCACTTTCTTGATTTGGTTATAAAACGTGAGTTCGCTCTTGCTAGCAAACTGTCTTCCAGTCTCTTGCTAGTCTTTTTTTTTTTTTTTTTTTTTTTTTTTTTTTGACAGTGTCTTGCTCTGTTGCCCAGGCTGGAGTGCACTGGTACCATCATGGCTCACTGCAGCCTCATCCTTCTGGGCTCAAGTGGTCCTCCCACCTCAGCCTCCCAAGTAGCTGGGACCACTTGCACATGTGCCATCATGCCCAGCTAAAATTTTTAAATTTTGTAGAGATGAGGGCTCACTATGTTATCCAGGTTGTTCTTGAATTCCTTGGCTCAAGTGATCCTCCTGTCTCGGCCCTGCAAAGTGCTGGCATTACAGGTGTGAGCTGCCGCGCCCGGCCTCTTGCTAGCTTTGATGAAGCAAGCTACTATGCTGGAGAAGCCCCTATGGTTAGGAACTGAGGCCAGCCTGCGGCCAACAGCTTACAAGGAATTGAGGCCCTCGGTTCAGTAGCCCCTGAGGAACTGCTGAGTGAGTTGCAAATGGATCCTGATTCCGATGAAAATTTGATGGCAGCCTTGTGAGACATCCTGAAACAGAGATCCCAGCTAAGGGATCCTGTCCAGGTTCCTGACCCCAGAAACTGTGCAATAATAAATATGTGTTGTTTTAAACCATTATGTTTAGAAGTAATTTTTTACACAGCAATAGATAACTCATATAATCATGTACCAAAGTAGGAACTTGGGAGCTGGATTAAGGGCAGAGGTTCAGCTCCAGGACATCTGGGTGGAAGTAAGGGAGGGCTTGTGGGTGAGAGCCCCTATAGAAAGAGCATCCCGGCCAGGTGCGGTTGCTTATGCCTGTAATCCCAGCACTTTGGGAGGCGGGGCAGGTGGATCATGAGGTCAGGAGTTTGAGACCAGACAGATCAACATGGTGAAACCCCATCTCTACTAAAAATACAAAAATTAGCCGGGCGTGGTGGTATGTGCCTCTAATCCCAGCTACTCAGGAGGCTGAGGCAGGAGAATCACTTGAACCTGGGAGGCGGAGGTTGCAGTGAGCCGAGATCATGCCATTGCACTCCAGCCTGGTGACAGAGTGAGACTCAAAAAAAAAAAAAAAAAAAAAAAAAAAAAAAGGAAGAGCATCCCCTGGTCCCATCCCAGTTCCTAATGAGGAGGAGAGCGACTCAGGCTGCACCCTTCAAGATGGCTGGCAGCTGAGGCTGTTTTAGTGCTTCCTATTTCAACTGCACTTCAGTCTGGGAACATTTCGTTCTCATCTTGGGTCATTGGCCTCCGTCCAGCACCGGAGTATGTACCTTCTGGAAATGCCTGCTTATCTTTATGACACTAGTCTCTTCGTTTGTTTATTCATTCATGCAGCAACTATGAGCTAGACACTTTTCTATATAAAGCGGATCCACCATGATAAGAAATCACCCTCACACAACACAGTTAAGAGCTTCTTCTGGCTTAAGAGTTCCTTTTTTTTTTTTTTTTTTTTCCCAGACAGAGTTTCACTCTTTTTGCCTAGGCTGGAGTGCAATGGCCTGATCTTGGCTCATTGTAACCTCTGCTTCCTGGGTTCAAGTGATTCTCTTGTCTCCGTCTCCTGAGTAGCTGGGATTACAGGCATCCGCCACCACGCCAGGCTAATTTTGCTGTTTTAGTAGAGACGGGGTTTTGCCAGGTTGGACAGGCTGGTCTTGAACTCCTGACCTCAAGTGACCCACCTGCCTCAGCCTCTGAAAGTGCTGGGATTATATGTGTGAGCCACCACGCCCAGCCGAGTTCCCATCTTTGAAATTGCTCTTCTACCTCCTTCACTGGGGTGTCATTTCATCACACACCCCTTAAAGGCTGGAGTTCTCCATGGCATTGTTCTCGTCTCTAATTTCTTCTCACCCACACAGTTGTCCCCAGTTGTTCCAGAATTCATGATTCCTTAATCACTTCTAATGATCTGAAATCTACATCTCTAGCTCAAAACTCTTTCTGAGTGTCACACCGTAGGGCTACTTACATATTCCGCAGACACTTAGATCTGGCAAGAGCATTGGACAATAAGTAAGTAAGTAAGTATTGAATGGTAAGTAAGATCTGTTCCTGTGCTGAAAACCAAATGTGCCAGATTAATTAAGAAATTGAATATCTGCACACTGTCCTATATAGGCATTTTAAGGAATTTTCAGGGGGCTAATTTTAACTTTTTATGATTTATACCATATGGGATGACTTCACTAAATTAGAAGCTCAAATGACCAAAATTAAACTCACTTCCTCCATCTTTTCCTTCTCTTGTCTTGCCCAAACCTTCCTTTTTTCCAGTCTTTCCTCTCCTAAATAACAGTACCATCATCCACCCAGACAATATATGGAGTCATCCAAATTCTTCCCCCCGGCTTTCCCTGACCTCCTCCAATCTCATTAAGTCCTGTAGAATTTACCTCCTAAATACTCATTTCCTTTTCTCCATTCTCGCTGTCCTGGGCTCATTTTAAGCTTGCATCTTCTTTTGCCAGGTCTAATGTAATAACCTTCAAACTGATCTTCCTGTCTCTAGGCTCACTCCCTGTGCTTTGTCCTTCACACCGGTGCCGGTGCAGTGTTTCTCATTGCTGAACTGTAACATTCTGGCTCAAACCTTGTAGTGCTGCCTCCCACTGTCCACCCAGTAAAGTCCATATTCATTCACTTGGTGTTTGCAACGCTTTGTGATCTGACCCCAGCTACTTCTCAGCCTCATCTCTGGCTACTTCTGCACACAAACTCTATGCTCTGCCCACGGGATTTGGAGTCTTCCTGCCATACTGTGGCTTGCTCCCTTTGGCTTGTAAGGCCCTTGCTCGACCTTGTCTACCAGGTGGACTCCAAAGTAATCCTTCAAGACTCAGCTCACACATTTCCTGAACATTCTCAGATAGAATTGATGTGCCCTACTGTTCTATGCATTACCTTTATTATAGCACTTTTTACACCTTCTTTGCATCCAACTCTCCAAGTTAGTGTTCTCTACTTGTCTGTCAGCTCCTTGAAGGCAGAAGCCCTGTGTTTTTATCTTAAATTTCAATGATTGGCCCTTCACTAAGCATCCGGTGAAAGTTTGCTAAATGAGCACTGTTCACAATAGCAAAGACATGGAATCAACTCAAATGCCCATCAGTGACAGTGGATGAAGAAAATGTGGTACATATATACCATGGAATACTATGCAGCCATAAAAAGGAATGAAACAATGTCCTTTACAGGGACATGGATGGAGCTGGAAGCCATTATCCTCAGCAAACTAACACAGGAGCAGAAAACCAAACACCACACATTCTCACTTATAAATGGGAGCTGAACAATGAGAACACGTGGACACAGGGAGGGGAACAACACACACTGGGGTCTGTCGGCAGCAGGGGGAGGGTGGTGAGCTATTTAGCATCAGGATAAATAGCTAATGCATGTGGGGCTCACTTTGTAGGTGATGGGTTGATAGGTGCAGCAAACCACCATGGCAAACATTTACCTGTGTAACAAACCTGCACACTCTGCACATGTACCCCAGAACTCAAAATAATAAGACAAAATTAAATTTAAAAAAGAAAGTTTGCTGGATGAATAAGTGAATGGGTAAATAAATAATGCAGGGCTGAGTCTGCAGGTACGGAGACAAATGAGCCCTGACATAGGCAGCTCTAGAAGAAGACCAGGAGAAGTGAAGCTATTTCTCTCCGTTCTCAGAGCCTGCAGCCCAGACTTATGTCTATCTCTTTGTACACGCACACCTGCCACAAAACTTTCTAGTTTAGTGAAGTCATCTCCTGTGGTATAAATCACATAAAGTCAAGATTAGCCCCCTGAAAAGTTCTTAAAATGCTTCCACAGGACAGTATGCAGGTATTCAATTTATCAGTTAATCTGGCACATCTGGTTTTCTCTTCAGCACAGGAACAGATCTATTTCTTCAGCTGAGAAACACATGAAGTAGCTGGCTTGCATTCAGTGGTCCTATGAAAGAAAAATACCTATCACAGTCATCACAGTGAGATAATCCTCACTGTGAGAAATAGGAGTAAGCAGACTGGGTGAGAGACCAGTGGACTCTCATCTAATATATCTCACTCCCACTCAGGGCTGTATGCACTTGGTAACACCCCATTTCCCCCTTCCATCCCAATCACCCAAATCCCAAGCCCACTCCTTGGCTTCAAAGTCCCCAAGGCTGGCTCGTCCTCCAATCCAGCCGCATGCCCTGCTCCTCCCCAGGGTCACCCACTGCCAAGTTATGTCAGCTTTCTTCCTGCTCTAGTCCCAACTCTTTCCCACTTCTCTTTGCTTAAGCTCTTCTTCCCTTTTCCTCTCCCTCTATTCAAATACCACCAACAGGTCAAACCCTAGCATGTTTCAACCTTTCCAGTGGTTCAATTCTCTCCATGTCTACGTTGATCTCTCTTATTTTTCAATTCTTTTTACCTTTAGGGTCAGAATCAAACATTTAAGTTAAACATTTAACTCTTTGTGAATAATTTTCCATCCCAGAGAGTTTTATAGTTCACTAACAAATATCTGTATCTCTTTGTAGAAGGGCAATTGACAAATCAAGACAAATCAGTAATTAGAAGGAAAATACCATGTAGGCAGACTATGTAACTATGTAGCAACTGAATTGCTTGTACACTTTTTTTTTTTTTTTTTTTTTTTGAGACATGGTGTCACTTCGGCGGTTGCTCAGGCTGAAGGGCAGTGGGGTGCTCTATGCTCATTGCAGCCTTGACTTCCTGAGCTCATATGATCCTCCCACCTCAGCCTCCCAACTAGCTGGGACTACAGGTGCACACCACCACACCCAGATAATTTTTGTATTTTTAGTAGAGACAGAGTTTCACCATGTTGCCCAGGCTGGTCTTGAACTCCTGGGCTCAAGTGTTCTGCCCACCTCAGCCTCCCAAAGTGCTAGGATTGCAGGCATGAGCCACCGCACCTCTCTCATACACTTGTGATGAGAGTGAAAACTATTTGGCAGTACCTACTAAAGCTAAATATTCATATATCAGCAATACCTATTAAAGCTAAATATTCATATGTCAACTGGATGTGGGGGCTCACACCTGTAATCCCAGCACTTTGGGAGGCTGAGGTGGGCAGATCACTTGAGGCTAGGAGTTCCAGAACAGCCTGGCCAACAGGGTTGAAACCCCGTCTCTACTAAAAATTACCCAGGCATGGTGGTGCATGTCTGTAGTCCCACCTACTCAGGAGGCTGAGGCAGGAGAATCGCTTGAACCCAGGAGGTTCAGGTTGCAGAGAGCCAAGATCACGCCACTGCACTCCAGCTTGGGTGACACAGTGAGACTCCATCTCAAAAAAATAATAATAATTAATAATTAAATATTTATATATCCTATGATCTAGCAGTTTTAGCCACAGATATACACCCAAGAGAAGTGAGTGTTTATATCCACCAACAGATATGCACAAACATGTTCATATAGCTTCTGTCATAATGTAAAAACTTGGAAACAATTCAAATGTCCATCAGTAGTAGGTTAGATAATATTCTATACAATGAAAAATTTCACATCAATGGAAACGAACAACTGTCACTACACAGTTAACATGGATGAGTCTCACAGATACAATGAGTGAAAGAAACCAAACACAAAAGAACATGTACTGCATGATCATGATTCAATTTATATGAAGTTCAAGAACATGCAAAATGAATAATTATGGTGTTAGAGGTCAGAATAATGGTTATGTTTGGGAATTTATGACTGGGAGGGGACACAAGGGAGCTTTGAGTGTGCTAAAAAAAACTACAGCCTCCCAAAGTACTGGGATTACGGCATGAACCACCACACTCGACCTGAAAATTTAAAAATATTGATTGGGTAGTGATTACCCAAGTGTACATGTAAAAAGTTATCAAGCTGTATACTTAAGATTTGACCTGTACACATCACTGCCTCTAAGTCATACCTTGCTTCCATTATCCACAACATATTTCTTTATTTGTTCAATCCTAGAATAATTAAGTCGTCTTTAAAAGGAGGTAATAATAACTGCCTCTTGGATGTTGTTGAGAGGATAAAAGAAATAATGTGCATGAAAATGCATAACATGAAAGGACTTGACATGCTGGGATGAACGATCATTCCACCAACATCCAGAGATGCACCCAAGTTCCACCAAAGCCTTTCCTTGGCTGCTTTTCTTTCTATCCACTTCTCATTCCCCCACGATATGGTTTGGCTCTGTGTCCCCACCCAAATCTCATATCGAACTGTAATCCTCAATGTTGAGGGAGGGACCTGGTGGGAGGCGATTGGTTTATGGGGACAGTTTCCCCTTGCTGTTCTTGTAATAGTGAGTGAGTTCTTATAAGATCTGGTTGTTTGAAAGTGTGTGGCACTTCCCCGTTTGGTTGCTGTCTCCTGCTCTACTATGGTAAGATGTACATCCTTCCCCTTCGCCTTCTGCCATGATTGTAAGTTTTCTGAGCCATCCCAGCCATGTTTCCTGTACAGCCTGTGGAACTGTGAGTCAGTTTCTTCATAAATCACTCAGTCTCAGGTAGTTCTTTATAGCAGTATGAGAACAGACAAATGCACCTCATAAAGGCCCCAGTCCTCCAGCATGCTGATCTCAGCTAGGTGCAAGACTTGCTAAGTGCAAGTCTTGTGGACTGGGTTCACATTTACTAGTTTGCAGACCAGGAGCTTGGGAGCGGAGGTCTTATCCAAGTTACTGCTGGCTCAGGGCTACCCACAGTGCTCAGCTCAAATCAAGCTTCTAGATAAGTAGGGTCTAAGGCCAGCCTTAGCAAAGTGAGGAGAGCCGGCAGATTCCAGGGAAGAGGGACAGTTTACTGGATCCTTTAACCTACCAAGAGAACTCTAACTCCAGACTACTAACTGCTGGCTGGAAAAAAAAAAAAAAAGTCTTTTCTGGCAACCTATATTGTGATAGCTCCAAGGGGGAATCTTCTC
Organism: Chlorocebus sabaeus; assembly: GCF_047675955.1. Taxonomy (NCBI): domain Eukaryota; kingdom Metazoa; phylum Chordata; class Mammalia; order Primates; family Cercopithecidae; genus Chlorocebus; species Chlorocebus sabaeus. The sequence goes on from NC_132910.1 coordinate 12,514,734, forward strand.
ATTGTCTATAAGTTGTCCAATAAGGAGGAGAGAACAAGAACTATGGTTCCACATGTGCCATCAGGTGAACTGTACCCCTGACCAGTTGTATCTGATATTTATAGGCCTCATCACCAACTCTGTCCACCAGAGTTATGTCAAGTGGGCAGGGAAGTCTTCTGCTCCTTCAGGATGTATGCTGGTTTCAGGAGCTGTGATAAAAATATAAAGTGAAAGTTAATGAAAACAGAACGTAAGGAATGAGTATTTGTATATAACAAAATGTGTTGAGGGTTGCCCTATCAATTTCAATAGAAAACTTATCCCAGGAGATTAAGATGTCTTTCCTCAGTTTGTGGATTCTCTCTTGCCTACTCTTGTGCTTGGTCCATTTATAGAGTGCAAAGGTATAGGGGAAATGTCTATTCCTCTCCCACTCCTGGATGTTTTGAGGCATGACCTTTGATTTACTGAAAGTAAATTGATGCTAGGATATGCCACAGTACAAATAAATCCCAACATACAAGTCGCTTAGCACAACCAAGTTTTATTCTTTACTCACACAGATCTGATATGAATTGATGTACTCTCCAGGGCAGAGTCCTCCATGCAGACTGAAGAATTACATGACCACAACCTAGCTGCAAGAGAGGCAGGACAATGTAGGAGCACTGTAACAAACACATCACATCTCCTTGGCCACCTCTGATCTCAGCCATGGCTACAGTGGACAGTTGCCTTATCTGAGCTCAGATGCTGCTCCCACTGACAGTATCCTCTCTGCGCAAGGTAACCTGTTCTCCAGCTTTCTGCCCCAGGCTCTTCTCCAGCACCCTGGAGCACACAAGTCTGTCTAAGTCTGTTTTGTGCTGCTATTACAGAATGCTACAGATTGGCAAGCAATGGAAGTTTTGGGGGGCTCATGGTTCTGGAGACTGGGAAGTCCAAGATCAAAATACCACATCTGCTAAGGGCCTTCTTACTGCATTGTAACATGGCAGAAGGTATCACATGGTGGCAGAAGGCATGCAAGAGAGAGAGAAAAGAAGTCTGAGCTCACCCTTTATATGGACACCACTACTGAGATAATAAACCCACTCCCTTGATAATGGACCTAATCACCTCTTAAAAGTCGCATCTCTCAACAATGTTGCACTGGGTGTAAAGTTTCCAGCACATGAACTTTGGAGGACATATTCAAACCATAGCACAACCCCACTAAGTGCAGGGAAGTTAATGTCTCTCTCAGCAATTTGTAACCCCTAGGGATGAAAGCTAGGGGGGTGAATTCTTTCATTTAGGTGAATAGCTCTAGGAGGCATTCTGTACCTTTCTCACCCTCTAACACATCCTCCCTCTCAACATCACACTCTCTGCTCCCTCACTCCTGCTGCAGGTGATCCCTCCTCAGTGAGCCACCTGCAACAAGTACCTCTATCAGACTCTGCATTTGGGGTAACTCAAACTAAGGCAAGAGCTCGTGGAAAGTCTAGTGAGCACCAACTGTTCTCAGACAGCAGACTGCAGGGTTTTACCTGTCAACTTAAAGGAAGGAAAAGTTTAGAGATGGAAGAACCTGTTGTAGAATTACAAGTTAAGGCCTCAGGGGTTCTGTTCAGTCCTTACTTCTCTATTTTCCCAAGCAAAAGAGAGAACAGAAGATCAGAGAGGACGATTTATTTCCTGAGCCCTGCTTCTGAGGCCTGAAGTGCCCCAACATTATAACAAATAGCTATAACAATGGTTATGGGATTATTAGCTAGCAACCATGGACAAAACCCAACATATACATACATACACACACACACAAATATATATATATAAAAAATATAAAATCATAATATCACACCTAATAAGTGGGCAAACATTTTAAAAAGATGATATTGACACTGGAAGGACTTGAAGAAATTAGCATTCTCACTTAGTCAGTGGCTTTATAAATTGTAACTTTGCTCTTTGGAAAGGTAATTTGGCAATATGTTTCAAGACATCATTAAAATATTCATATTATCTTGATCAGAAAATCTTCCCAACCCCCACCTTTGTATGACTGTGTCTCTTGTATAACTTAGCACTTACTGTGTCAAATTGAGATATTGATGATCAAGTAGACGTGATTAGGGTATAATCACCTTCCTGTTTGGAGTAACCTCACCTCAAGGAGATGAAGGCCCCAATGTCAGTCATACAGAGAAGCCCATTCTCAGATAAGAAGCTTAAACTCAGAGAGACACTAAAAGGAACTTAAATCCTAGAGAAACATAAATTTAGGCATCACCTGGTGTCCCACCTAGTGGATGTTCAGATAGCACCTGTCACAACAAGAAGTCCATCAACAATGTGGGAAGGGGCTCTGTGATGAGCCACAAACTGAAGGTTAGGGATTTTTTTTTTTCTTTTTTTTTTGAGATTGAGCCTTGCTCTGTCTCCCAGGCCAGGCATGGTCACGGCTTACTGCAGTCTTGATCTTCCAGGGAACCTCCCACCTCAGCTTCCTGAGTAGCTGGACAGGTGCACGCTACCATGGCCAGCTAATGTTTTCATTTTTTGTAGTGACAAGGTCTCTATTTTGCCCAGATTGGTCTCGAACTCCTGAGTTCAAGTGATCCTCCTGCCTCAGTCTCCCAAAGTGCTGGGATTACAGGTATGAGCTACTAAGTCCAGTCTCTTGCTAGCTTTGATGAGGCAAACTGCCATGCTGGAGAGGTTCATATGGTTAGGAGCTAAGGCCAGCCAGTGGCCAGCAGCTTGCAAGGAATTGACGACTTCTTTTCTTTTCTTTTTTCTTCTTTTCTTTGTTTCCTTCCTTCTTTCTTTCTTTTTTTGACAGGGTCTTGCTCTGTTGCCCAGGCTGGAGTGTAGTGGCATGATCCCAGCTCACTGCAGCCTCCACCTGCTGGGCTCAAGCAATCCTCCCACCTCAGCCTCCCAAGTAGCTAGGACTACAGGTGCGCATCACCATGCCAAGCTAATTTTTTCATTTTTTTTTTTTTTGAGAGACAAGGGCTCACTATGTTGCCCAGGCTCATCTTGAACTCCTGAACTCAGGCTATCTACCTCCCTTGGCCCCCCGAAATGCTGGGATTACAAGGCATGAGCCACTGTTCCTGGCTAGTTAAGGGATTTTATGTAGTCATTAAAGATTATGTTTAGCCCATGGGGGGAAAAAACCTTATATTCTAATTTTATATTATGTATAAAAGTAATTTCAGATAGACTAAATATTTAAACTCCAAAAACGTAAAACCCTAAAAGAAAAGATAGCAAAATTCTTTTAAATCATATTTAAGTGAGAAGACTTTTTAAACTAAACTGCAAAACTAAGAACTCATAAAGGAAAGGATATATGACTGTAACCACATATAAATGTAATTTTTAAAAAAATGATGATTCATTTCAAAGGCATAAATAAGTTACAGAAAAAACTTACAAGTTGGGATGAAATATCTTTAAAAAATAAATAACAAAAGGTTTATATCCATAGTGTGTGTGTGTGTGTATAGTATATACACACAGTATAAGGTGTGTGTGTATACATATATAAATATATATAATTATATATATACATAGATAAATATATACATATATAAATATACATAAACATATAATTATATACACATATATGTATACATATATGCATACATATATATAAATATAGATATAATTGTATATATGTATACACATACACACACAGAGTACTTAAAAATCAATGACAAAAGGCCAAGCACAGTGGCTCACGCCTGTAATCCCAGCACTTTGGGAGGCCAAGGCAGGTGGATCACGAGGTCAGGAGTTTGAGACCATCTTGGCCAACATGGTGAAATCCTGTCTCTACTAAAAATACAAAAATTAGCCGGGTTTGGTGGTGAGCACCTGTAGTACCAGCTACTCAGGAGGCTGAGGCAGGAGAATCGCTTGGACCTGGGAGGCGAAGGTTGCAGTGAGCCGAGATTGTGCCGCTGCATTCCAGCCTGGCAACAGAATGATAATCCGTCTCAAAAAACCAAACCAAAACAAAAATGACAAAAACAAAAATAACCCAACAAAAAATTGTTACATGTAAATAAATAATTAGGAAAAGAAATGCAAAAAGATGATCAGTTTTGCCTGTAATTAAATAAATGAAATTAAAAGAAACAAAATATATTTTGTCCATTACACTGGCAAAAGTGAAAGTTTTTAATTGGATAATATCCAGGGTTGATGAAAGTTTGAAAATTTTGTGGTTTTTTTTTCCAGAGGGAAATCTAACAGCATCTATTAAAATTTTAAGTGTTTATGTCCTTTGCTCCATCATGTCCACTTCTATAGAAACACTTTTGTAAATTGATAGCAATATACACAATTTATATTCTTTTTTTTTGTCTTTTTTTAATTTTTATTTTATTTATTATTATTTTTTATTATTATACTTTGAGTTCTAGGGTACATGTGCATAACGTGCAGGTTTGTTACATATGTATACTTGTGCCATGTTGCTGTGCTGCACCCATCAACTCGTCATTTACATCAGGTATAACTCCCAGTGCAATCCCTCCCCGCTCCCCCCTCCCCATGATAGGCCCCGGTGTGTGATGTTCCCCTACCCAAGTCCAAGTGATCTCATTGTTCAGTTCCCACCTATGAGTGAGAACATGCGGTGTTTGGTTTTCTGTTCTTGTGATAGTTTGCTAAGAATGATGGTTTCCAGCTGCATCCATGTCCCTACAAAGGACACAAACTCATCCTTTTTTATGGCTGCATAGTATTCCATGGTGTATATGTGCCACATTTTCTTAATCCAGTCTGTCACTGATGGACATTTGGGTTGATTCCAAGTCTTTGCTATTGTGAATAGTGCCACAATAAACATATGTGTGCATGTGTCTTTATAGCAGCATGATTTATAATCCTTTGGGTATATACCCAGTAATGGGATGGCTGGGTCATATGGTACATCTAGTTCTAGATCCTTGAGGAATCGCCATACTGTTTTCCATAATGGTTGAACTAGTTTACAATCCCACCAACAGTGTAAAAGAGTTCCTATTTCTCCACATCCTCTCCAGCACCTGTTGTTTCCTGACTTTTGAATGATCGCCATTCTAACTGGTGTCAGATGGTATCTCATTGTGGTTTTGATTTGCATTTCTCTGATGGCCAGTGATGATGAGCATTTTTTCATGTGTCTGTTGGCTGTATGAATGTCTTCTTTTGAGAAATGTCTGTTCATATCCTTTGCCCACTTTTGGATGGGGTTGTTTGTTTCTTTCTTGTAAATTTGTTTGAGTTCTTTGTAGGTTCTGGATATTAGCCCTTTGTCAGATGAGTAGATTGCAAAAATTTTCTCCCATTCTGTAGGTTGCCTGTTCACTCTGATGGTAGTTTCTTTTGCTGTGCAGAAGCTCTTTAGTTTAATGAGATCCCATGTGTCAATTTTGGCTTTTGCTGCCGTTGCTTTTGGTGTTTTAGACATGAAGTCTTTGCCCATGCCTATGTCCTGAATGGTACTACCTAGGTTTTCCTCTAGGATTTTTATGGTATTAGGTCTAACATTTAAGTCTCTAATCCATCTTGAATTAATTTTTGTATAAGGAGTAAGGAAAGGATCCAGTTTCAGCTTTCTACTTATGGCTAGCCAATTTTCCCAGCACCATTTATTAAATAGGGAATCCTTTCCCCATTTCTTGTTTTTCTCAGGTTTGTCAAAGATCAGATGGCTGTAGATGTGTGGTATTATTTCTGAGGACTCTGTTCTGTTCCATTGGTCTATATCTCTGTTTTGGTACCAGATTGATTGGAATAGTTTCAGAAGGAATGGTATCAGCTCCTCCTTGTACCTCTGGTAGAATTCGACTGTGAATCCATGTGGTCCTGGACTTTTTTTGGTTACTGTTTTGGTTATTGTAGCCTTGTAGTATAGTTTGAAGTCAGGTAGCGTGATGCCTCCAGCTTTGTTCTTTTGACTTAGGATTGTCTTGGAGATGCGGGCTCTTTTTTGGTTCCATATGAACTTTAAAGCAGTTTTTTCCAATTCTGTGAAGAAACTCATTGGTAGCTTGATGGGGATGGCATTGAATCTATAAACAACCTTGGGCAGTATGGCCATTTTCACGATATTGATTCTCCCTATCCATGAGCATGGTATGTTCTTCCATTTGTTTGTGTCCTCTTTTATTTCACTGAGCAGTGGTTTGTAGTTCTCCTTGAAGAGGTCCTTTACATCCCTTGTAAGTTGGATTCCTAGGTATTTTATTCTCTTTGAAGCAATTGTGAATGGAAGTTCATTCATGATTTGGCTCTCTGTTTGTCTGTTACTGGTGTATAAGAATGCTTGTGATTTTTGCACATTAATTTTGTATCCTGAGACTTTGCTGAAGTTGCTTATCAGCTTAAGGAGATTTTGGGCTGAGACAATGGGGTTTTCTAAATATACAATCATGTCATCTGCAAACAGGGACAATTTGACTTCTTCTTTTCCTAACTGAATACCCTTGATTTCTTTCTCTTGCCTGATTGCCCTAGCCAGAACTTCCAACACTATGTTGAATAGGAGTGGTGAGAGAGGGCATCCCTGTCTTGTGCCAGTTTTCAAAGGGAATTTTTCCAGTTTTTGCCCATTCAGTATGATATTGGCTGTGGGTTTGTCATAAATAGCTCTTATTATTTTGAGGTACGTTCCATCAATACCGAATTTATTGAGCGTTTTTAGCATGAAGGGCTGTTGAATTTTGTCAAAAGCCTTTTCTGCATCTATTAAGATAATCATGTGGTTCTTGTCTTTGGTTCTGTTTATATGCTGGATTATGTTTATTGATTTGCGAATGTTGAACCAGCCTTGCATCCCAGGGATGAAGCCCACTTGATCACGGTGGATAAGCTTTTTGATGTGTTGCTGAATCCGGTTTGCCAGTATTTTATTGAGGATTTTTGCATCGATGTTCATCAGGGATATTGGTCTAAAATTCTCTTTTTTTGTTGTGTGTCTGCCAGGCTTTGGCATCAGGATGATGTTGGCCTCATAAAATGAGTTAGGGAGGATTCCCTCTTTTTCTATTGATTGGAATAGTTTCAGAAGGAATGGTACCAGCTCCTCCTTGTACCTCTGGTAGAATTCAGCTGTGAATCCATCTGGTCCTGGACTTTTTTTGGTTGATAGGCTATTAATTATTGCCTCAATTTCAGAGCCTACTATTGGTCTATTCAGGGATTCAACTTCTTCCTGGTTTAGTCTTGGAAGAGTATAAGTGTCCAGGAAATTATCCATTTCTTCTAGATTTTCCAGTTTATTTGCATAGAGGTGTTTATAGTATTCTCTGATGGTAGTTTGTATTTCTGTGGGGTCGGTGGTGATATCCCCTTTATCATTTTTTATTGCATCAATTTGATTCTTCTCTCTTTTCTTCTTTATTAGTCTTGCTAGCGGTCTGTCAATTTTGTTGATCTTTTTAAAAAACCAAGTCCTGGATTCGATTTTTTGGAGGGTTTTTTGTGTTTCTATCTCCTTCAGTTCTGCTCTGATCTTAGTTATTTCTTGCCTTCTGCTAGCTTTCGAATGTGTTTGCTCTTGCTTCTCTAGTTCTTTTAACTGCGATGTTAGAGTGTCAATTTTAGATCTTTCCTGCTTTCTCTTGTGGGCATTTAGTGCTATAAATTTCCCTCTACACACTGCTTTAAATGTGTCCCAGAGATTCTGGTATGTTGTATCTTTGTTCTCATTGGTTTCAAAGAACATCTTTATTTCTGCCTTCATTTCGTTATGTACTCAGTAGTCATTCAGGAGCAGGTTGTTCAGTTTCCATGTAGTTGAGCGGTTTTGATTGAGTTTCTTAGTCCTGAGTTCTAGTTTGATTGCACTGTGGTCTGAGAGACAGTTTGTTATAATTTCTGTTCTTGTACATTTGCTGAGGAGTGCTTTACTTCCAATTACGTGGTCAATTATGGAGTAAGTGCGATGTGGTGCTGAGAATGTATATTCTGTTGATTTGGGGTGGAGAGTTCTATAGATGTCTATTAGGTCTGCTTGCTGCAGAGATGAGTTCAGTTCCTGGATATCCTTGTTAACTTTCTGTCTCGTTGATCTGTCTAATGTTGACAGTGGAGTGTTGAAGTCTCCCATTATTATTGTATGGGAGTCTAAGTCTCTTTGTAAGTCTCTAAGGACTTGCTTTATGAATCTGGGTGCTCCTGTATTGGGTGCATATATATTTAGGATAGTTAGCTCTTCCTGTTGAATTGATCCCTTTACCATTATGTAATGGCCTTCTTTGTCTCTTTTGATCTTTGATGGTTTAAAGTCTGTTTTATCAGAGACTAGTATTGCAACCCCTGCTTTTTTTTGTTCTCCATTTGCTTGGTAAATCTTCCTCCATCCCTTTATTTTGAGCCTATGTATGTCTCTGCATGTGAGATGGGTCTCCTGAATACAGCAGACTGATGGGTCTTGACTCTTTATCCAGTTTGCCAGTCTGTGTCTTTTAATTGGAGCATTTAGTCCATTTACATTTAAGGTTAAGATTGTTATGTGTGAACTTGATCCTGCCATTATGATATTAACTGGTTATTTTGCTCGTTAGTTGATGCAGTTTCTTCCTAGCCTTGATGGTCTTTACATTTTGGCATGTTTTTGCAATGGCTGGTACCAGTTGTTCCTTTCCATGTTTAGTGCTTCCTTCAGGATCTCTTATAAGGCAGGCCTAGTGGTGACAAAATCTCTAAGCATTTGCTTATCTGTAAAGGATTTTATTTCTCCTTCACTTATGAAACTTAGTTTGGCTGGATATGAAATTCTGGGTTGAAAATTCTTTTCTTTAAGAATGTTGAATATTGGCCCCCACTCTCTTCTGGCTTGTAGAGTTTCTGCCGAGAGATCTGCTGTTAGTCTGATGGGCTTCCCTTTGTGGGTAACCCGACCTTTCTCTCTGGCTGCCCTTAAGATTTTTTCCTTCATTTCAACTTTGGTGAATCTGGCAATTATGTGTCTTGGAGTTGCTCTTCTCGAGGAGTATCTTTGTGGCGTTCTCTGTATTTCCTGGATTTGAATGTTGGCCTGCCCTACTAGGTTGGGGAAGTTCTCCTGGATGATATCCTGAAGAGTGTTTTCCAACTTGGTTCCATTTTCCCCCTCACTTTCAGGCACCCCAATCAGATGTAGATTTGGTCTTTTTACATAATCCCATACTTCTTGCAGGCTTTGTTCATTTCTTTTTCTTCTTTTTTCTTTTGGTTTCTCTTCTCACTTCATTTCATTCATTTGATCCTCAATCGCTGATACTCTTTCTTCCAGTTGATCGAGTCGGTTACTGAAGCTTGTGCATTTGTCACATATTTCTCGTGTCATGGTTTTCATCTCTTTCATGTCGTTTATAACCTCCTCTGCATTAATTACTCTAGCCATCAATTCTTCCACTTTTTTTTCAAGATTTTTAGTTTCTTTGCGCTGGGTACGTAATTCCTCCTTTAGCTCTGAGAAGTTTGATGGACTGAAGCCTTCTTCTCTCATCTCGTCAAAGTCATTCTCCATCCAGCTTTGATCCGTTGCTGGCGATGAGCTGCGCTCCTTTGCCGGGGGAGATGCGCTCTTATTTTTTGAATTTCCAGCTTTTCTGCCCTGCTTTTTCCCCATCTTTGTGGTTTTATCTGCCTCTGGTCTTTGATGATGGTGACGTACTGATGGGGTTTTGGTGTAGGTGTCCTTCCTGTTTGATAGTTTTCCTTCTAACAGTCAGGACCCTCAGCTGTAGGTCTGTTGGAGATTGCTTGAGGTCCACTCCAGACCCTGTTTGTCTGGGTATCAGCAGCAGAGGCTCAGTTGAAAATGCAGAAATCACCGGTCTTCTGTGTTGCTCGCGCTGGGAGTTGGAGACTGGAGCTGTTCCTATTTGGCCATGTTGCTCCGCCCTCACACAATTTATATTCTTTACAGTACTGTTTCTACTAGTGAAAAAATTAAAAATAAACCAATGTCCTTCAATATAGGAGTGGTTAAATAAACTACCTCCATATTTTCACAGGATCCTTGGGGTGTCACCTTGTCAGCTGGAAACCTCTGTGGCTGGTGGCAGCTTTGCCCAAGTTTTGCTGAGGCCCACTGGGCTTGTTCCACTCACTCGGCCCAGAAGGCTGCTTTTGGCTTGTGCTACCAGCCTGGATCCCATGCCTGCCAAGGGGAAGCCAGGTGCAGAGCACCAAGGGGTGTGTGAGCAAGCATGGGGTCTGACCATGTCCATAGCTAGGCATGCCAGCTCTGGCAGGGCAGGCAGCTCCAGGCATTGGCACAGGCACTGGCTCTGTGCTGGGCTGTGGCTGGACCAGGCATACCACAAGTAGTTTCCACTGCAGGCGCCGGAGAACATCGTGGTGCTCAGAAGCTTGGAGACACCAGGACCCACAAAACCCCAAAGAGGGTGACACAGCCCTGGCTCAGCAAGCCCCTCAGTCTGGGCTCCCTGAAAGGCTACACCTCTTCTCTTCTTTTCATTGCTTGCAACGTGGGTGAGTGGGGGGGTGTGTTTCAGCCCTGTTTGTGTTACAGCTCTTTCAGTTCTGCCATTTGGTAGGTCTTGAGTTCTCGTCCCACATCCAGGAAGAATGAGGTACATGGACAACTAGAGGATGAGCAAGGTGAAGGGGTGCTTTATTGAGTGACAGTACAGCTCTCAGGAGACCCGAAGTGGGTAGCTCTTTCCTGAAGGCAGGTCTCCCATTGTCTCTGCAGCCGTCAGGAGAGAGGAGACCCAGAGTGATTAGCTCCTCTTTATAGGCAGGTTTTCCAGTTGTCTCTCTGAGGTTGACTGAGTCCTGGGGTTTCAAGGGCTTCAGAAGGGAGGAAGTACATGCTGATTGGTCCATGGGTGGCCATGGGTGGGCCCAGAAAAAACACCATAAGTTTTCACTTGGGTCTGTGGAACTGGCAGCCCAGCCCTCAGACTTCTGGCCATCCCTGCCTTGAAGGTGGGGTTTCACTGGGGACCCACCCTTTTCTGCCCAGGAGCCTGTCTGCCTCCCACTGCTGCTTATGGCACTCAGGCTGTTCATGCCAAGGGGTGCCTGCAGACCTGCACTGAGCCACCTTCAGCCCCCACCTTGGCCTCCCTCACATGCTCTTCGATGCCCAAAGCCCAGAGGAGACTGAAGTGGCAGAGGGCTGGCGTGTTAGTACTGCCCCAAGCATACATACACCTAGCTGGATCTGGACAGCACCTGGGCTTGGCCACAACTTTGCTCCAAAATTGGAGTGGGTCCCAGGAGCGGGGAGAGGCCAGGCAGTGGGAGCAGGCACTTCTGAGTCTGTGGGGGAAGGGGGGCTTCCCAGGCCCCCAAGAGCACAGGGATGTCCTGGTCCACAGCCGCAGCTGGGCGGCTGCAGTTGTGCCTGGGAGTGCGGGTCTCCCACCCCACCAACTCAGAAGCGGGTGGGGCTCCTGCCTGTTTCCAGCTCCCACTACCTCTGCGGAGTGAACAGCCCCAGCTGCACCTCCCCAGCTGCAACCAGTGTCTTTGCAGCAGCTGCTCCAGATGGGCTGCTGCCATCATCAATAAGTGGAATGAAATTTCATGCAGCCACTGAAAAGAAAGGTTTAAATCTATAAACATTGCCATGAAAATAACAATAAAGAGGTGGTATGTATAATATCCTTTTGTTGTTGTTTGGTTTGTGGTTAAAATAGAAAACAGAATAATAATGTGATAGTAAATGTATAAAAATAAAAGTGGGGAGGTGGGAGAAGAGGATAAATACACACTAAACAGTTATAGTGAGGATCTTGAGTGGTGTGGATGAAATTATAGAGAATTTTCCCATTTCTATAGTATTCAAATTATTATTATTATTACTACTTTTGACTGCATTTATTTTAATGCTGAACTTACTCCTGTGCCGTAAGTTTTTGTTTCTTCAGTTTCTTCTGGGATATCTTTTTCTTCTGGGTAAACCTCCTCTTCTGGTTTAGGAACAATCTGTTCCTTTTCAGTAAGGATCTTCTCTGTGTGGCAGGGAGAGCTCACGTATGGGTTAATCCAACCATAAGCTCTGTAGGTCCAGCGGTGCATCTTAGGTGCTTTGTTCAGTTGGATATGCTCAATGACTGGAGAATCTACATCTAAAAATATAAGTTCAGCAGCATTACTCTCTGCATTTTTAAGCATGTGCACCAAAAATTCAGCACTCTTTTTGGGCCACCGACCTTGTGTCCAGCCCCACTGCTTGGCCTGGGCACACCTGCCAACTCCACCATTGTAACATCGGGATGATACGCACTGTTTCTGTAAAGTGCCATCTTTCAGATACTTCATGGCTTTTCATATATGCATACCCTTGACGGCCTAGGTAGTTTCACGAGTGTTCTTAAAGTGAACACGAAGATTGGAACTTCTTGATTTGCATGATTTTTTGGGGTTCTCCAGGTCACATGAATAGCAAACCATTTTCACAGATTACCTCAAGCTGCTTAGGGAAAGAGAGCGTGTTCAAATTATTACAAACTGTAAAACTTTGTAATAATAACAGCCAATATTTTATTGAGGGTTTGCTACCAAACACTATCCTCTGTTCTTTGCATGCATTACTGCCTTTAGTTATCTCAATTGTCCTTTGGAGGACGTTCTGTTATTTTCTGTGAGGCATATAAGGCATAGGTGAAGTTGAGTGTCAGATAGCAAGACAGTAAGTGGTGGAGTTAAATTTCAAACCCAGATCCTGACTCAATAGCCACTATATTATGGGGGTTCTCACACACACACACACACACACACTCACACCCAAAAAGTGCGTTAAAATCTTTGCAAGGGCAATTACAAACAATAAAAATGCCAACGATATAATATTATCTGAAAAAGTGACCCACAAAATGTGTGTGCACTGTGATTTGTGATTGTTCCATACATAATATGCATCTGCAAAAGGACTATAATCATCCGCATGATGGCAACCTTTTATTTATTTGTCAAATTGCAAAAGTAGGCACCAGCCATGAGCCGAGACTTGAGCTCATTTATACACAGTTCAGATGGCCAGGCTGGATTAGCTTTCCTCCTTCCTACACCACCACCCTGGGCTCATCATGCCACAGCATCATTGTCAGTGTCACTGTTAGCCTCCCCAAACAGTACCACAAATTTTTGAGGGAATCGAGGATCAGAGAGGTGAAGTGTCTTGGACAAGGCGGGACAGTGAGGAAGCAGCCAAGCATGGATTTAACCCAAAGATTTTCCAGGTTTGGCCCAGTTTTTCTACTTCCTACTGTGTTGCTGTTTCATTTAATCTTATTTCTTCCTCCTCTATCTAAGAACAGGAAGCGATTCTCTCATGTTCTTCTCTGAGTTTTTCTCTCTCTCTCCCCCTACTCCTCCTCCCTCTGCACCTCTCCTTTCTCTCTCCTAAACTGGCTTCACTGCTTCATTGCCCTGCACATGCCCACAATGGCCACTCTGGCTCACAATCCACATAATTTAGTATGCACCTGAACTTCACTCTGCTTACATTCCACTCATGTATTCAAGTCAACCCCTGCATCACATGGGTGTTAGTCAATAGATTCCGGTAACACTTGTGCCTATTTTCCATCCTAATCAATACTAAAATATATCTATTACACTGTTTCTTGTTATTACCACATAAAATTCTATTTATCTATGATATAAATTTCCACAGATTTTTAACAATAGCTTTGTTGGAATCCACTCATAAAAAATTAAAGGGAGGTGGCCAGGCATAGGGACTCATCCCTGTAATCCTAGCACTTTGGGAGGCCGAGGTGGGTGGATCACCTGAGGTCAAGAGTTCAAGACCAGCCTGGCCAACATGGTAAAACACTACTCAGGAGGCTGAGGCAGGAGAATCACTTGAACCCAGGAGGTGGAGGTTGCAGTGAGCCAAGATCGCACCACTGCACTCCAGCCTGGGTGACACAGCGAGACTCCATCTAAAAAAAAAAAAAAAAGAAAGAAAAAAGAAAAATTAAAGGGATGGGATCATCAGAATGGAAGTTTTAATTGTTGAGGGAGAACGAGAAGAGAATAAAATCTCCAGGCATTATTAAACACAGAGTTGCAGATACTCTGCTTCAAAGGATTTTGGACAAACTGCCAGGAGGTCAAACATTTCCAGTTTCAGTGGAAATATAATTTAGCTAATTTCCTAGAAAAGAAAGCACATAGTTAATCCAAGTCTGCTAATTAATCTAAGAGAACACACTGGCTCTTGATGGCATTTTCCCCTTTGGGAGAGGAAAAAATAACCCTGCTTATAAATTAGTGTTTTCTTAAATAGACAGACTGAAATTTACTGCAGCTCTTCAGGGATTTTCAGCTTCAATAAACCAGTGGGAAAGTTCTTCCTTGCTTGCATACATATGCTCTGTTGCCCCATTGGCAGAGGCCTCCCTCCCTTACTTTCCCTTCTTCCTCTCTTGCTTCTCCTTTCCTTCTTCCCTTCCTCCCTTCCTTCATTCCTACAACAAATACTTATTGAACACCTACTACATGCCACATATTGTTATGTCCTAGTGTACAGCAGTGAACAAAAAGTAGTAAATAAATATGTTAGATATGTTAAGTACTTCGGGGAAATACGACGCAAGAAAGGATCAGGGAGTGCTGGTGGGGTGATATGGCTTGGCCATGTCCCCACCCAAATCTCATCTTGAATTGTAGTTTCCATAATCCTCAAGTGTCATGGGAGGGACCCAGTGGGAGGTAATTGAATCGTGGGGGCAGTTACCCCCATGCTGTTCTCATGATAGCGAATGAGTTCTCACGAGATCTGATGGTTTTATAAGGGGCTTTTCCTCTTTTGCTCAGCACTTCTCCTGCTGTCACCATGTGAAGAAGGACGCGTTTGCTCCCCCTTCCACCATGATTGTAAGTTTCCTGAAGCCTCCCTAGACATGCTGAACTGTGATTCAATTAAACTTGATAATTTCTTCTTAACTACCCAGTCTCAGGTATTTCTTTATAGCAGCGTGAAAATGGACTAATACATGAGGGCACTCTGAGATTTTAAATAAATGGCCAGGGAGGACTCATTAGGAAGGCAACACTTGAGCATAAACCCAAGCAGGTGAGGGAGGAAGTTTTGCAGCTATCTGGGGCAAAACCAACAGGAAAAGTGCTGCCACTGGAGTGTGGCTGGAAGTTTGAGAGCAGCAAGGATCAGGCCTGGAATTAGAGGAAGGCAGAGGAGGTGAGTTGAGCAAGTGCAGGAGTGGATCTTGTCTTTCTTTCCAATTTTTATGATTCGTATATCATTAATTTTTTTCACATTCATTTTGATATTGCATTAAAATATTACTGATCTTGACTACTGACGTTTTGGCATCTTGAAGCGAGTACTCACTAGCTTCACTCTAGTCCAGGCCCAGGAGCCAATGTAGGGGAGTGGAGCAGGGGTGAGGGCGTGAGTTAGGGAGAGTGGTAGAAAATGAAGTCAGAAAGAAAGGAGCAGGGGAAGATGCTGAGGAGCTTGGCTTTTACACTGAATAGGATGGGAAGTCATTGAAGGGCTGTATTCATTTTCTGCCATAACAAACTACCATGAATTTATTGGTTTAAACAACACAAGACTGGGTGCAGTGGCTCATACCTGTAATCCCAGCACTTTGGGAGGCGGAGCGGGGTGGATCATGAGGTCAGGAGTTTGAGACCAGCCTGACCAACATGGTGAAACCCTGTCTCTACTAAAAATACAAAAATTAGCCGGGCTTGGTGGCGTGCGTCTGTAATCTCAGCTACTCAGGAGGCTGAGGCAGAATAATCACTTGAACCCGGGAGGCAGAGGTTGCAGTGAGCCGAGATTGAGCCACTGCACTCCAGCCTGGGTGACAGAGCAAGACTCTGTCTCAAAAAAACAAAACAAAACAACCCACAAATACGTTATCTTACAGTTCTATAGACCAGAAGTCCAACACAGGTCTCACCAGGCTAAAATCAAGCTGTTAACAGGGCTGCTTCCTCACTGGGAGCTTTGGGTGGGAATCTGTTTCCTGCTTGTTAGGTTTGTTCACAGACTTTAGGGCCATGCAGTTGCAGAACTGAGGTCCCCTTTCCCTTGTAGTTGGCTTGTGGCTCCCTTCCTCCATTTTCAAAGCCAGCAGTGGAGGGCCAGGCTCTTTTCATGTCACATTTCTCTGATCCATTCTTCTGTCTTCCTCTCCTACTGTTGAAGACTCATGTGATTAGACTGGGCTCCCCTGGATAATCCAGGATACTCTCCTCATCTCAAAGTCCATACCCTAAGCACATGTACAAAGTCCCCTTTGCTATGTAAGGTAACATATTCACAGGTTCCAAGGATTAGGATGTGAACGTCTTTGAGGAGCCATCATTCTGTCCACCACAAGGACATTAAGCAATGGAGCAACTGCTCACTTTGCAACCGAGAATGTGTCAGTCTAGTTGCTCTGTTGAAAATAGCTGGGGGTGGGAGGAGGAAGCCCAGGGAGGATAGGGCAAGAGGCAGGAAGCTGGTATAGAGGCTGACATGATAATTCAGGGGAGAAATAATGGTAGTTTGGACCAAGGTAGCGGGTAACTCTGGAGGAGTCAAGGCTAGATAAGGTGACAATAGGTTTCAGATGTCAAGTTGGCTAAGCTACTGTCCTCAGTTATTCAATCAAACACTAATCTGGGTGTTGCTCTGAAGGTATTTTATGGACATGATTAAAGTCCTTAATCAACTGACTTTCAGCGAGGGAGATAATCCTAGATTGAAGGTGGTCCTGATCGAATCCGTTGAAAGGCCCTAGAGGAACTGAGGGTTCCCTGATGAAGAAATTCTGCCTCTGGATGGTAACTCCGCTCATGCCCAGGAGTTCCAACCTGCCCTTTCTGACAGCCTGCCTGTGGATTTCCCACTCGCCTAACCAGTCCCATGATTATGTGAGGTGGGAGAATCGGGCCTGGAGGCAGGGAACCTCACAGCTTCCTAGAACTAAATCAAATGGAAACACTGCAGCTGTGACAGGAACTATACTCGTCATTTACATAGAATCTACACCAAATAAATAACTTTGTAACCTCACTTTAGCCTCTTCATTTACCTAGGGCATACACAAAGTAACCAATGGAAACCTCTAGATGGCATTTAAACCCCAGAAAATTCTGTAACGGGGCTCTTAAGCCCCTATGCTCGGCCACTCCAACCCCGTAGAGTGTACTTTCGTTTTCAATAAATCTTTGCTTTTGTTGCTTCATTCTTTCCTTGGTTTGTTTATGTGTTTTGTCCAATTCTTAGTTCAAGATGCCAAGAACCTAGACACCCCCAACTGATAACATATGTAGGGTAATTCCTTGCAATAGATCTCTTAATATGACTCTCCTACTGGTTCAGATTCTCTGGTTGAATCCTGACTGATACATCCTGAATAAGTTTGAATGTGGAGCTGACCGGCTAAGCTGGTGTGTTGGAAGTGGGACGTGAGAAAGGCAAGTCCAGGATGTTTCCAAAGTCTTTTGCCCGGAGCAGCCAGAAGGATGGCTGAGGTATCTCCTTCTAAGGTAGGAATCACAAACGCAAAAGCCACCTGCAAAAGCCTGTTCAAGGGATGGCGAAGGAAGAGGCCCAGTTTCCCCCAAGGAAGCCCTTTCAGAGGGGGGATATGTATAGGCAGGAATGGGTAGGAGTGCCTGGCCAGCCCTGATGTGGGCAAGCTCCAATTTAAGGGGGTGAAATAGGGAATAAAGTCACTGCTGTGCTCCATGCCACTCATCCAGAAACACTGTGGTTTTCCACTGCATTCTGGAATCCTCAGGAAATCTAGAGCAGATCTTTTTACTGTTCTCTGCTGTGAACCCCAACCTCCCCTGCTGCTGTGTGCTCTGGGAACGAGTTAGCTGAACCCTGAGCCAAAAACCAACAAGGAGTGCTGAATGGAGACTTTATGGAGTTGCTCTGTGGGCTTTTCTTCTTGTGAAGGAACAGGGTGTGCTTGAAAGTAAAAAGTGAGTTCTTTTGTTTTGTTGTTGTTGTTGTTATTGTTGTTTAAATCTTCCTGGAAGGCAGAAAGAAAGAGATAAAAAGGAAAAAAACAGCATTTGTCACTTACAGTGCTCTGGTTAGCACAGTAGCTGGGCCCCTGAACCCTCTGCAGGCCTCCCAAGCTGGCACTGAATAAAAAGTGAGAAGTGAAAGGAACTTTTCCATGAGTCTGGCAGCGCAGACAGACACTGGGGTGGCAGAGCTGTCTGGTCCCAGCCCACATGCAGAGGCCTGCAGCTCCTCCTTCCAGCCCGCACCCACCAGAGCTTCTCAGATGGGCCGTGTCCTGAGAAGGATGTTGCAAATGCAGATGTTTGAGAGGCTCACTGATGAACAAATCAACAGAGCAGATTTAATCTGAAGAGATCCAAATATTGTGCTTCTTTGGACTCATGGAAATGGCGAAAGATTTAACATCAGGCAGCACTTAAGTCAGCTAATTTCTAGAGCCTTCTTCCCCCCGTTACTTGCTTCTAGACTGGATCACCAGTTAGACATCAGAACCAGACCTTTTTATCCAGACAAGTACCAATTAGTTGTTTTTCCTTCTGAAGCCAAGTCCTCGAGTTTCAGGTAGACTTCAGTTGATTTCTGCGAGGTCTTTGCTTTCTCTCCGCCAGAATACTCACTGCTGAGGTAACAGCAGAGAAGGACCTTAGAACCTTGTATCAGTATAGGAAAGAAAATGAAAAATATTTGTCTCACCTGTTTTTGCTGCTGATCTCTACAGGAAAGCAAAAAGCCCTGAAGAGCCTGACTTGGAATAAAAACATGCACCATACAAGATTTTTATGAGGATTAAGTAACTTGGGCTAAAATATTTTGGAAGCTGCCAAGGGCTCCACAGATGAGCTATACAGAGGCATTTGCTGAAAACTGGCCTGGATTGACAAGCACAATGCAAACATAAGGAGCTCAACAGCCTCTGCAGTCCTGGGGGGATGGCAGCCACACAAGGCATGTACCATGCTGGGATGATGGGAAAACCAGTGTCTCAAGAGGAGACTAGAAGAGATTCTTGGCCCAGCAAAAAAGCTAAAGAGAGGGAGAAATTTTAGGTAGCAAAGCCAAAAGTAATAGTGATGTAAGATCTGTGAGGTTTCCCCTTTCTATTCACTAGGACCCGTAGATGTATGAGAGACACATTCAGGGTTAAGGTCTCATTGGAGGACACATCCCAGAGGCCTGTGGGGAACCAGCTCAGAGGGGTCCTTGTTACCTGCATCTCAGAGCATGCATGGGGTGACAGACATGCAGAAGTAGGGGATTTGGGGAGCATAGGAAATTTGGTTTCTAGATGTATTTCCAGACGTTCCATTGGCCAAACTTCTTTTCTGATAAACTGGTGGTGTGCAGGCTAGCAAGAGACCTGAACTGGCCACGTCTGTCTTACATTTCAGCTATTCCCAGGAGTACTTGGCAACGGAAAATGCGGGTGAACAGTTTGACAGCGAATTGCCTTGGAAGCCTGCAGAAGGGTGTACTCCTAGGGAGGATGATAATAAAGCTAGTGTGTACTTATTGATTATTATGATGTGGGCTAGGCACTGTTCTAAGTATTTTATGTGTGTCAATCCCTTTGATCCTCAGTACAATCCTATAAAGTAGGATGACTGTTTTTCCCTTTTAATGGATAAGGAAGCTGAGGCACACAGTAGTTAAGTAATTTCCCCAGGTCATACAGCTAAAGCCAGGTTTCAAACTCAGACCGCCTAGCTGCATCATCTTCCAGTAAGTGGATAGAGCATACTTTCCAATCAGAAAATGAAACAGTAACATGCTAACAAGGGTGAATATTTGTTTGGACTAAGGTGGCCTGTAAAGACAGGATGTTACAACTTAGAATGCTAAAATGCCTTTGGCTACTGCATCAGTAAGGATGTTTTTGGCTGCAAGTAACAGAATAACAGAATAACTAACCAAAAATAGTTAAACAATAAGGACATTTATGATTTCACATAGCCATAAACCTGGATGCAGTCCAACCTTTTAAGGTCAGGGATGTCATCAAGAATCCAGATATTTTCCATTTCTTGATTCTGTATTCCTTAGTGTGTCTGCCATGTCTCCCTCACACTTAAAAGGTGGCTGCAACAGTTCCAGGCATCACATAGTAACAAGATTACATCCAGTGAAGAAGGAATTTCTCATAAGACAGTCAGCAGACTTTGCAGGTAAATTGGACAAAATCAGGTCTCATATCTATGTCCTAGCCTCAAGGGAGCTCAAAATGTGAATAGCTAGAATTCTCAACTCTATAGAAAGAATAAACAACTCTAGCAAGTAAGAAGAAGGTAGGGTGAGAGATGTTGGGCTACTGATTTGACCATTTACTTACTACATTTCTTTTTCCCTTTTATTTACTTCTAAGGTGAAGATACACAAAGGATAGATCAAGGTCATGATTTATTGCAGATGATTGAATTATGACCAAAAAAAAAAAAACACCCGTAGTCAGCTCCAGCCATATTTCTGACCTGAGGCTGGGCTTAAGGTCTACACAGCTGGAAACATCCATTTCTGATGCCAGCTACATTATTCCCTGATAAGAACAGTACCAGCAGTGAACCCCTCATCACTCCCCTCACCCAGCCCCCACCTTTGTGTCCCAGGGTATTATCAGTTGTGTCAGCCTAGAATCTCGGAGTTTGGTCTGGCTCTGCCCCTCCCCCATCCATTTAGAAACAATCTATTTCTGTTTCTTTCTCTCTCTCTCTCTCCTGCTTCAATCTCATGTCTTCCTGCTGACTCTAAAGAGACAGCTGACCAATGTGGGAAAGATTTAAATTGGGTTATTCTCTCTTAATATAATTTTTGTAAAATACTATAAATGAATTTCTTCCTGGCCGCCAGAGAGAAGTACTACTATTTCTAGTACCAGACTGACAGGAATGGTGCCTGTTAGGATTAAGTTCAGCTGCAATGGGGACATTAAATATGGCTTAAACAAGACTGGGCTGTATTTCTTGCTCATATAAAAGTCCTGGTATTGTCACCAGAACGGGGTCCTGATGCAGACCCCAAGAGTGGGTTCTTGGATCTTGCATAAGAACGAATTCAGGGCGAGTCCATCAAGTAAAGTGAAAGCAAGTTTATTAGAGAAGTAAAGAAACAAAATAATGGCTACTCCATAGACAGAGCTGCCCAGAGGGCTGCCAGTTGGCTACTTTTATGGTTATTTCTTGATCACATACTAAACAAGAGGTGAATTAATCATGAGTTTCCGAAAAAAGGGGCAGGCAATTTCCAGAACTGAGGGTTCTTCCCCTTTTTAGACTATATAGGATAACTTCTGGAAGTTGCCCTGGCATTTGTAAACTATCATGGCACTGGTGGGAGAGTCTTTTAGCATGCTAATGCATTATAATTAGCATATAATGAGCAGTGGGGACCATCAGAGGTCACTTTTGCTGCCATCTTGGTTTTAGTGGGTTTTGGCTGGCTTCTTTACCACATTCTGTTTTATCAGAAGGGTCCTCGTGACCTATATCTTGTGACACCAGCCCTGCTGAGCTCCTATTTCATCCTGTGACTAAGAATGCCTAACCTCCTGGGAATGCAGCCCAGTAGGTTTCATCTTCATTTTACCCAGCCCCTGTTCAAGTAATGGAGTCACTTTGGTTCCAATGCCTCTGACAGTGTAAGCAACTCAGGCTAGTTAGAGTGCTCCACAGTCAACTGACCCCAGGCTGCTCTGGGCTTCTGCTTTTGTGGCTGTATCACAGTCCACAGAAGCCCTTCAGTCATCACATCTGCCTTCCAAACAGCAGGACGGGTGAAGAGGGGATGACAAGCCAAAGAGCATATGCCTCCTATAATTTATGGAAATTTCTTGCAAGTTATCACACAGCGCTGCCGATTACATTCTGTTGGCCAGAACATAGTCACGTGGACACATCTTGCCACAAGTGTAGCTAGGAAATAGCATTCTATTAGTCAGGGTTCCCCCAGAGAAGCAGAACCAATGGATGTGTATACATATAGAAAAAGATTTATGATAAGGAATTGGCTCACATTATTACAGAAGTTAGGAAGTCCAAAATCTGCAGGGTAAACAGGCAGGCTGGAGATCCAGGAAAGGCTGGTGTCCTAGTTCTAGTCTGCTGTAGAATAAGAAAGAGCCAGTGCTGTAGATGAGTCTGAAGGCAGGCTGCTGGAGAATTCTCTCCTCAGGAGAGGAAGATGACATATTCTATTTTATTCAGGCTTTGTGATCTATTCTTTTCTTTTTGGTCTATTCAGGTTTTCAACTGGTTGGATGAGGTTCCTCTACATTATGGAGGACAGTCTGCTTTACTCAAAGTCCATCAATTTAAATGTTAATGTCATCTAAAAGTACTCTCACAGAAAACACCCATAATAATGTCTAACCAAATATCTGGGCACACTGTGGTTCATCCAAGATGACACATAAAATT
Source organism: Chlorocebus sabaeus (assembly GCF_047675955.1). NCBI lineage: Eukaryota > Metazoa > Chordata > Mammalia > Primates > Cercopithecidae > Chlorocebus > Chlorocebus sabaeus. The sequence goes on from NC_132910.1 coordinate 12,537,084, forward strand.
AACCATCATGGGCATCTTCATTTGAGGCAGCCCGTGGTGTCTGCACTCTAGGGGAAGGGTCGGCAAACTACAGTCCACAGGACAACTCTGTTTTTGTAAACAAAGGTTTTGGGAACTCAGCCACGCTCATTCATGTGCGTATTGTCCATGGCTGCTTTTGCATTACCATGCCAAAGCTGAGTCTTCTAATGAGACCATATGGCCTAGAAAACCGAAATTATGTACTGTATTTGACTCTGTACAGACTAGCTGATCCCTGTTTTAGGCAGTTATGTGCCCAGCTAAATACTGGGATTATTTAGAGAAAGAGAAAGGAAATTGTGGTAGGCAGATAGCGATCTTGACCCACAGCAGCATAAAGGACTTGCTGCTGAGATTGTCTAAGAAATCTCCCAGCCATTCAGCAACAATTTTTTTTGTGCAATCTATGAGATACTGAAGGAATTATAAAGAAATACAAGCCATTTCCCCCAATCTCAAGAACTTAGTGGATTAACTTTGTGGAAAGCAATGGTCTTTGGCTGAGTTGAGGCTGAATTATTAGCCATGTGATCAAACTTCTCAAAACTTCAGTTTTCTCATCTCTAAAATGATCATGATCCTATTGCCTCATCAGGTTGCTATATAAATTAAATAAGGTCATTTACATGGTGCCTAGCATATCATAAACCCTTTCTTCTGGTCTGATAGTGAAAACAATGATAACTAATAGTAATTAAGCTTTATCTGTGTGCCCGGCTCTGGGCAAGGGTTCTTCATGTATTAACTCATTTAATCCTCACAACAGCTCTCCGAGGTAGGAACAATCATTATCCCCATTGTATGAATGAGAACATTGAGAGATGAGGTATCTTGGCAAAGAGTGCCTAGTTAGAGCAGAGCTGTGATTCAAATCCTGCTTGCCTGATTTCTGAACCCAAGAGCCTACCCACCAATGTGTCTCATAGCCTTCCCATGTCAGAGCCCTCCTACCCTGCTTGCCTGATTTCTGAACCCAAGAGCCTACCCACCAATGTGTCTCATAGCCTTCCCATGTCAGAGCCCTCCTACCCTGCTTGCCTGATTTCTGAACCCAAGAGCCTACCCACCAATGTGTCTCATAGCCTTCCCATGTCAGAGCCCTCCTACCCTGCTTGCCTGATTTCTGAACCCAAGAGCCTACCCACCAATGTGTCTCATAGCCTTCCCATGTCAGAGCCCTCCTCCTGTCATCTCCTTCCCCCTCTGGCTGTAAGACATTCATAGTGTAACTGAGAAAGCAGAGCATATTCAAATAAAAAGCAAATTCATAACATAAGGCAGTGGAGGTGAAGTGCCAAGTGAACAGTATCACTCAGATATGGAGAGGTTCCAGTCCCGCAGAGCGCTTAGGGGAGGTGTCACAGCAGGGATGGGGCCAAATTGGGTCATGATGGACCTACAGGATTTAGAAGACAGGAAGACGCTGTGCAGCCATGGGGAGTGGAGTGGGTAAGGCTTGGAGGTGGGAAAGAAATAGCACAATTAAGGAATAACAAGTAAATAATCCTGGCTAAATCACAGGATTCTTACTGGGAGTCCCGAGAGAGCAATTTGGAAATGAAGATTAGAATTAAATGAAGGAGCTTGAATGTCTGTCTAAAAAGCTTCCCTGTATTCGGTAGACACTGAGTAGTCATTGGAAGGTTTTGAATGGTGAAATCACGTGATGGCAGCAGTGTCTTTAGGAATAACATGGTGGTTTGGGAAGTGATGACTGAGGTCCGGGGGCTGGGAGACTAGTTGAGAGGCTTTTGAAATGACCTAGACATGATGTAATGAGAACTTGAAGTGGAGTGTTAGCACAGGCATGGATGGAATGGCAGGAAGGTAGGAGACATCACATGAGCAGAATCGGGGCACTTGGTGACTTCGTCTGGGAGTGAAGACGGGGAGGGGCAGGATGACTGCCAGGCTTTCAGCCTGGGTGATGGGAGAATTTTGTTCTAGACAGAAGCAGAAGAGGCAGAGGGGAGCTCCATCTGCCACCCCACCTCCATGAGGTCTCTGTCTCCACTGAGCATCTTCACTTACTCAGCCGTCACCAGATACCTGTGAGCAGCCAGCCATCTCCTTTCTTCTTTGCCGTAAGGTGCCACTTCCACCAAAGAAGAACCTAGGGCAGCGAGGAAGCCTGGCCTTTGGGTCAAATAGATAGGAATTTACCTCTGCTCTGTCCATCGCTGGCACTGTAACCTTGAGCACATCTCAACCGCCCTGAGATTTAGTCTCTTTAAACTAGGGATGAAAATACCTACTTGATAGAGTACTTGCGAGTTATATAACAAACACAACGCATTTAGTATTGTGTCTGGCACGCAGTAGATGCTCAATCATAACGGCTAACACACCATGCCTGAAACAGGCACTGCTCTAACTGCTTTACATCGATTCGCTCGGCTACTGCTTTCAACAGTCCTGCAAGGTGGATACCACTCTTAACCTTCAGCTTACAAAGAAAGGAGGTATACAGAAGACACAGAACTCACCAAGGTCACAGGGACTAGGTGAGGATGAGCCAGGCTGCATCCAAGCAGCCCAGCTTCAGGGTCAGTATTCTTTGCCACTACCTAGAACTTATATCAATAAACAAAGCTATTATTTACAATAACAGGAAGCAAAAATAGCAAAAAGTTCCCTCTAAGGGAGAGTGTTATAATATACTTAACCATCAGAATGGCTAAAGCACTGATCTGTGAGAGTGGCAACTGGTCATAGCCCCGAGCTGGTCATTTAGGTCCTCTTTGGTTACTGGATCCTGGGAGGATGGATGAGGAAGTGGTCTCAGGCAGGGGGTGGAGTTAAGTGGCTGTGGAAGGTACTTAGCAGGCTCAGGCAGCAGTTTTTTTTCCCCTTAAACTTTTATTTTAAGTCCTGGGGTACATGTGCAGGATGTGCAGTTTACATAGGTAAACGTGTGCCATGGTGGTTTACTGCACAGAACAAACCATCACTTAAGTATTATTAAGCCCAGCACCCATTAGCTATTCTTCCTGATGCTTTCCCTCTCCCCAACCCCCATCCGACAGGCCCCAGTGTGTGTTGTTCCCCTCCCTCTGTTCTCATTGTTCAGCTCCCACTTATAAGTGAGAACATGTGGTGTTTGGTTTTCTGTTCCTGCGTTAGTTTGCTGAGGATTACAGCTTCCAGCTCCAACCATGTCCCTGCAAAGGACATGATCTCATTCCTTGTTATGGCTGCATAGTATTCCATGGTGTACATGTACCACATTTTCTTTATCCAGTCTATTGTTGATGCACATTTGGGTTGATTCCATGCCTTTGCTATTGTAAATAGTGTTGCAATGAACATACATCTTTATATATGAAAATATATGTATCTTTATAATAGAATGATTTATATTCCTTTTGGTATATACCCAGTAATAAGATTGCTGGGTCAAACGGTATTTCCGCTTCTAGATCTTTGAGGAATCGCCGCACTGTGGTTGAACTAATTTACATTCCCACCAACAGTGTAAAAGCATTCCTTTTTGTCCACAACTTTGCCAACATCTGCAGTTTCTTGACTTTAATAATTGCCATTCTGACTGGTGTAAGATGGTATCTCATTTTGGTTTTGATTTGCATTTCTCTGATGATCAGTGATGCTGAGCTTTTATTTTCTCTTTTGAGACGGAGTCTTGCTCTGTCACCCAGGCTGGAGTGCGGCGGCACAATCTCTGCTCACTGCAACCTCTGCGCCCCCGCTCCCTCGGGTTGAAGCGATTCTCCTGCTTCAGCATCTCGAGTAACTGGGATTACAGGTGCTTGCCACCATGCCCAGCTAATTTTTGTATTTTTAGTAGAAACAGGGTTTCACCATCTTGGCCAGGCTGGCCTTGAACTCCTGACCTCGTAATCCACCCACCTTGGCCTTCCAAAGTGCTGGGATTACAGGTGTGAGCCACCGCGCCCGGCTTGAGCTTTTTTTCATGTTTGTTGGCCGCATGAATGTTTCCTTTTGAGAAGTGTCTGTTCATGTCCTTTAGGGCAGCAGCTTTGAACAACTCATACAGAAAGTTCAATATCTTAACTTCTAGTGTGGCAGGATGGGTGTGCCCTGGGTGAATACCAGAACTGGTTGTCATTTTTCAGTGTTCCCTGATCAACCTGTGGACAAAACAAACTGATTTTTAAGAACGTTCTCATTGTTGAATGTTATATTGATTTTTAAAATATATTTTATTATTAATACCATGCTTAAATTGTTTTTTAAAAAGACTTAAGGCAGCTTGTAGTTTAAAAAAACCCTTACAAATACAAATAAGATATGGATCATAATAAAAGTTGTGTATGTAAAAGTTTTTGTTATGGGCTAAATGTTTGTGTCCCACAAAATTCACAGGTTGAGATTCTAACCCCCCAAAGTGACAGAAGTGGGAGATGGGGCATTAGGGAGGTAAGTCAGTCACAAGGTTGGAATGCTATGAATAGGATTAGTGTCCTTATAAAAGAGACCTGGGGAGTTCTCTAGCCCTCATTCTGCCATATGAAGACACAATAAGAGGACAGCTCTCTAGGAGCCAGGAAATGGCCCTCGCCGCACACTAAATATCCTAATAATTTGATCTTACATTTTCTAGCTTCCAGAACTGAGAAATAAATGTTTATTGCTTATGCCACTCAGTTGGTGGTATTCTGTCATTGCAGCCTGAACTAAGACAGTTTTATGCTTGAAAACTTAAACTAAGAATGCATAGTGAAACTGAGCACTAAATTTGACTCTGAGATTCCCAATGGCCAAGATTAATGAGAAATAGGATGAGTTTCTTAGTTTTGACTATGCAAATAAACCTAAATGCTTCAATCTTTATGCTGACGATTTAGGGATGCAGGACCAAGATGGCATTTTGATGTGAAAAAGACAAGTTTCAACTTACTATATTCTTGCCCCAAAAGAGGTCCACTTTGTCTTTTACTCTACATGCGAATCATATTACCAAAGCAAAACACACCTCACCAGCTATGCCTCTGCTGAGTGAAAGACCAATGCCAGCTTTAAAGCAAATGAGTAGGCTGGGTGCGGTGGCTCACGCCTGTAGTCCCAGGACTTTGAGAGGCCAAGGTGGGCAGATCACTTGAGGTCAGGAGTTCGAGACCAGCCTGGCCAACATGGTGAAACCCTGTCTCTACTAAACATATAAAAATTAACCGGGCATGGTGGCACGCCTGTAATTCCAGCTACTCAGGAGGCTGAGGCAGGAGAATTACTTGAATTCGGGAGGCAGAGTTTGCAGTGAGTCAAGATTGCACCACTGCACTCCCACCTGGGCGACAGAACAAGACTCCATCTGAAAAAAATAAAAAACAAATAAATAAAAAAGTAAATGAGTAAAGAAAAAATTGGGGAAAGAGAAGCTTGGTATCAGGAGAGAATAATGTGATTTTAAGGACGTATTTTGCTTCAATTACCTGCCTAAGTGTAAAATGCTGGTCTGGGTGAGCACCTTAAATAAGATAATTTCCATCCCATTGAACTCCCCTCACTTAAGTATAGGACCAGCCAATTCTATGCAATTTTTTTTCACCAGAGAAGAAAAATGAGAACTTTGCAAATATGAAAGGTGATCTGGTGCCTCCCAGCATTTCTGGGGAGGCAGCCACATTAAAGCCTATGATTCTTTCTTGTAGTGTCTTCCTAGAGTTAAGGGAAGTCCTTAAAGTTTGCTATTAATACCTACTGGCTTAAGAGTAGACCAAAGGATTTCAGGGAGCTTGTTTCTAATAGAGCCTATGATCAAGAGGATTACAGTTTAGGACGGAAGGAATATCTTTCACGTCTTTTTGATTATTGTTCATGTGACCCAGATTTCCCAGATCTTACCACCCTGCAGTACTAAAGAGATTGCTTTGGAGTCCCATCTGACTCAGGGTATCATGTCCCAAAAGTTCACCTTAAGGTTTCCGAGATCTCCAGGGAGCTTTACAAGCACTAACAACATGCCTGCTCCCAGTGGGTATCTGCTGGCCATGGTTCTTGTGTGCTTGGCGTCTGCTCACTCCTGCCTGTGTGCTGCTCCTCCAAGGAAAGGGAGAAGGCCGTGACAGCCTGTCTCTGGGTTTACACAGGACAAACTTTTAGTTCATAAAATGGCAGCCACCTGGGTCTGCTTCTGATTTGTTCTGTCACTTTGCACAGGTCACCTTGGTGCTTTCTACTTCAATTTCCTTTACTGAAAATGGCAAGAATTCTCACATCTCACAAAGAGGTAGTGGGAACTGGCTATTTAATGATTAGTTGTATTTTGAAAACATCAAGTGCAAGATAAGTGCCAGGGCAGGAAAGCCAAGTATTTGTGGCTTCCCCAGTGAGCAGTTGGTTGTGCTTTTTTTCTTTTTTTTATAAACATTCAAAGGAAATAAATTGAGAGAGAACAATCTCAAATCCCTAAAGTCAATAAATTGCTCTTTAAGCCTCTTTACTAAACTAGGTTGCTGCATAGGTGAATCCCAGGTTATGAGGGGAGAGTCATTAAAAAAATCCCATGCAACCCGAAGTTATATAACTAGGGGCACTAGGACTATGGAAAGTTTGGAAAGGGATGAGGCCCCATAACCAATATTTGATAATTACATTTTAATTAAAGGAACATTTAATCCTAAACTACTCTAATGACATTAATCACCTTAATGAAAACCTTTACTTAAAATGTAAAGAAGGTATTTAGGAGGCTGGAGGGAATGTCCAGTGTCATGAAAAGGAAAAGACAGATACAAAATTGGAAAATTTTACCTATTTCAATTCATGCTCCCAGAAACCATATCAAAAGAAGCTTCTTCCTTCAGAAAATAAGAGTCATGTTACGGGTCACATTGGGTCCCCTTCAAAATCATTATGTTGAAGTCCTAAAACACTGGTACCTCAGAATGTGACCTTACTTGTAAATATGGCCACTGCAGATGTAATTAGTTGAGTTTACATCACACTGAACTAGGCCGGGCCCCTTGTCTGATATGACTGGTGTCTTTATAAAACGGGAAAGTTTGGACACAGATGTACACATTCCGGGAGTACACCCTGTGAAGATGAAGGCAGAGATCAGGGAGATGATTTTACAGAAGAAGGAATGCCAAAGATACAAGTAAACCACAGAAGATAAGGGAGAGACATGGCTTCTCTCACAGCCCTAGAAAGAAGCAACCCTGACAGCACCTTGATCTCAGACTTCAAGCCTCCAGGGCTGTGGGACAAGAAATTTCTATTGCTTAAGTCACTCAGTCTGTGGTGCTTTGTTATGGCAGCCCTAGGAGACTTATATTACATACAATTGTTCTAAAGAATCAGAGGTGGCCGAGCACAGTGGCTCACGCCTGTAATCCCAGCACTTTGGGAGGCTGAGGCAGGCAGATCATTTGAGGTTGGGAGTTCGAGACCAGCCTGAGCAACATGGAGAAACCCCGTGTCCACTAAAAATACGAAATTATCCAGGCGTGGTGGCACATGCCTGTTATTGCAGCTACTTGGGAGGCTGAGACAGGAGAATCTTTTTTTTTTTTTTTTTTGAGACGGAGTCTCGCTCTGTCGCCCAGGCTGGAGTGCAGTGGCGCAATCTCGGCTCACTGCAAGCTCCGCCTCCCGGGTTCACGCCATTCTCCTGCCTCAGCCTCCCGAGTAGCTGGGACTACAGGCGCCCGCCACTGCGCCCGGCTAATTTTTTTTCTATTTTTTTAGTAGAGACGGGGTTTCACCATGGTCTCGATCTCCTGACCTTGTGATCCGCCCGCCTCGGCCTCCCAAAGTGCTGGGATTACAGGCGTGAGCCACCGCGCCCGGCAGGAGAATCTCTTGAACCTGGGAGGCGGAGGTTGTGGTGAGCCAAGATCGTGCCATTGCACTCCAGCCTGGGCAACTGGGCAACAAGGGTGAAATTCCATCTCAAAAAAAAAAAAAAAGAAGAATCAGAGGTAATGAGAAGAAGGGATTGGAGGGAGTTGCCACAGGTTCCTGTATATCTATTCTACTAGTTTAAAGATTTGCTTGGGTTAATATATTATTTTCTTAAAATATAAATATTTCCTTAAAAAATTATGATCATCAATTATTTATACCTGACGGCATATTGTATTTTCTTTTTTTTTTTGAGACGGAGTTTTGATCTTGTTGCCCAGGCTGGAGTGCAATGGCATGATCTCGGCTCACTGCAAGCTCCGCTGCCCAGGTTCAGGCAATTCTCCTGCCTCAGCCTCCCTAGTAGTTGGGATTACAGGCATGAGCCACCACACCCAGCTAATTTTGTATTTTTAGTAGAGACGGGCTTTCTCTATGTTGGTCAGGCTGGTCTCGAACTCCTGACCTCAGGTGATCTGCCCATCTTGGCCTCCCAGAGTGCTGGGATTAAAGGCATGAGCCACTGTGCCCGGCCCATATTGTATTTTCAAGAGATGGCCACAGTGCTGTCTCTTACCCCACATTGTCCCTCTAGAATATCACCATTCTCTATTAAGAAGTCACATCAAATTCCCCTTCTCTTCGACCTAAGGGGGCTTGTAACTCACTTGTAACCAACAGAAACTTCTGAGGCCAGGTCACAAAGGTTGATGCAGCTGCTGTGTTGGGAGCTGAAATACTTGCACTGGAGCATTTCACTACTCTAAGGCTGCCATGTTGTGAAGAGGCTCAAACTAGCTCTTATAGAGAGACCCCATGGAGAGACCATCTGTGAAGATAGAGGTGCCTAGCAAGACTGCAGATTCTTCAGCCCCTCTGCTGTTCTGGCTCCACCCTTTCTTCTGACAACCACTTGGGGGACTCCAAACCAGAATCTCCCCACTGAGCCCTCTATGAATGCCGGACCCACAGAAACTGGGAGAGGTTAAAAACGACTGTTGTTAAGGCACTATGTTTTTGGGTGATTTATTACTCAGCAAGAGATAGCGGATACGCTTTCATGCATTATTCTGATAATGAAATTTCTTGACTTTTAAATTAGCTGTTCTAGAATTTAATTTTCTCTAGGAAAGGGTGGAAAGCACAAGAAAAGAAGATGACTTTGGTAACCTAGAAACACCTACTTTGCAGACTTCCCCACAGCCTCGTGGGCCATTTTGTATGGCACTAAACACCATCAGTGTTGCTCCCCTTGGCATTCTACCCTATCATCAATTAGAATGTAAATGACAAGGAAGTACCTTAAGAGTTGAAACCACTAATCACACTAATGTTTATGTAAATCAGTCAATTCCAGATTGGAGGGTCCTTTTTTACTCCCTACTTCCAAAGGTGTTCTAATTATGCAAAATTGTGTCATCAACTGCTGTGGCCAAGAACAAGTTCATTATCACTTGTGCCAGTCTTGCATGTTGAATTTGCCAACTTCTGAAGACCTCTATTTTCAGTCAGAATCTGGCACTGATTCTAATGATTCTTACTTCATTCGTGATGGGGGTGGGAGGACCAGGATAATAAAGGTGTTTGCACTTTGAATAATCCCCAACCCTTGGCGCATAGCTCTGACATAGCTCCGCTCAATCATAAAAAGGCCATTTCCCCTAGTCATTTCCTTTCCTTTAGCAAAAGCCTGGATCCTTTTGACACTCTCATGTTCCAAATATTCCCTATCTGCCTGCGGCTTGTTTTCTATGGTGTCTTTGATTAGGCTTTCTTCTATCAGGGCATTTGAATAAATAATCCCCCTGCCTCTCTTTTGTTAAGGGAGTTCTTGCCTGCCACTTCTGGTCTCCAAGACAGCCCTCAGCCATTACTGCCAGGAATTAAGAGGCCTGTGAAATCCACTCTTGTCCTGCAACTGCCTTGCAATGGAGTCCTTAGAAAACATTGACTTCTTTTCATTTTTCAGCCATGAAACAGTGGTTTCTGGAAAACAGTCATTCTGAACATGGCTATTAGTTAAGAATCTCTGCAGACAATAGCCAAGGGGCAATAAAGAAGCCTAAAAGAAAAGATTTCATAATCTCTTATTTGTGACTTGCAAGTGGTAGCTGCTAAAAGTGACTTCTGCAAGCAGGTAGCTGCTTCTGCCATTTACACTTAACCACATAATCATAGAGCTGGGAGAACCCTTAATTTGTGCTCTGCATTTGCCAGGGCCTGCAAGGCTTCCTGAAGAGTATTCCAGAATCCTCAAGTGCTGTCCTCACACCTCCACTTGAAACAGTCAAAACACACTGGGGAGAGGAGACATCTACTCCTTCTCAGAACAGAAACAGAAAGACCATTTTGTCATGTAAACTTCTAACTTTCTTGGTGAACAATCTTTGAATGCATATTAACCTTCAAATGCATACCATTTGATGTTGTTATCATTCCCCTCATTTCACATATGAGGAAACTAAGGCTCAAAGAAGGAAAATGACTGGCTAAGGCTGAAAGAGCTAGAATAGGGTGACCAAGCTTCCGGGTTTGCCCAGGACTTAGGGATTTTCTGGGATTTAGGACTTGCAGTGCTAAAAACAGGACAATTATGGCAAAACTAAGAAAGTTGATCACCCTAGGTTTGAATAAGGTCCAGCTTGTCCCCAAAGCCTTTTTTCTGAACCCCGACACCATACTAAGTTGTCTTCAGTCTGAGATTTGGCTCTAGCACAGATGGGGGCATTAAATGGCTGCACCATGAAGAGTCCATTTCCCTCCTTTAGAGAACAAAGTCAGGGGTGTCAGCCTCACAGGATCAACCCAGGACCCTCTTGCAGGTTATTCAGAGCCCACTAGAAAGATTAGTTTGAGAGCTGACTCTCTAGAGAGGTGAAAGCCAGATGCAAGAGTGTGCACCACCATTTATATAATGTGCCACATCAGAAGACATTCTACAAGGGACCCTAAATTATCACCCACAGAATTGCCAGGGCTTGCCTAGTTGCAGAAACCTCAGAGATGGCCATGAACGAGACAGGGTTTTCCTGAAATACATAAAGAAGAATTTCACTGAATCACTTAACAAAAGCTGACCACAGCATATTTTTGCCAAAAGCAGAAATCAAAACCTTTAGACGTTTTTCAAGGATGATTTATAGTTCCTTCTCTCGCTCCTTTCCTCCCTCCCTCTCTCCCTCCTTCCTTCCCTCCCTCTCTCCCTTCTTCCCTCCCTCTTCCTCCCTCCCTCCCTCTTCCTTCCTTTCTTCCTTCCTTCTTTCCTCTCCTCCCTCCTTCCCTCCCTCCCTCCCTCCTTCCCTCCCTTCCTTCCTTCGTTCCTTCCTTCATTCCTTTCTTCTTTCCTTCCTTCTTTCCTTCCTTCCTTCCTTCTTTCCTTCCTTCCTTCCTTCCTTCTTTCCTTCCTTCCTTCCTTCTTTCCTTCCTTCCTTCCTTCCTTCCTTCCTTCCTTCTTTCCTTCCTTCCTTCCTTCTTTCCTTCCTTCCTTCCTTCCTTCCTTCCTTCCTTCCTTCCTTCCTTCCTTCCTTCCTTCCTTCCTTCTTTCCTTCCTTCCTTCCTTCTTTACTAGCCCACTCTAGTTTTCTCTTTCAGGATGTCCCCCTGGTCTGCAGTGAAAAGGCAGGCACTGAGCAAATACACTGTTGAGAGGGTTGTGGCTGGAGCAGATCCTGGTTGCCCACTTCCCTGCACCACATTGTGCCAGGTATTGTCCTCTAGTTTCTGGGTGCTAAAAGGTCTGGAGAAGGCCAGGTGGTCGGGGAGAGAACTGGGAGGGAGGCATGGGGGTGGAAGTAGTGTTTTAATGTTGGAACAAACAGTTGGGAAAGCTGCACCCGTGCATTAGGCTTTCTCAGCCCTGAATGGGAGCAGCTGTCCTGCTTGTGTGGCTGCTCTGAGGCCCTCCTCCACATTCACCTGCCCCTGACCCTCTCCCCTTGAAGGACAAGAGATTAAAACTGAATGGATATCAGAGACATCACCTCTGGTTCATCAACTGGCTCAACTTTTTTCCTTATGCAGATGAGGAGCTGAGACATGGAGAGGACAGGTGAGATTTTTCTAGGTCATCCATGAGCCTTGTGAGTCTTCCTTGGTGCTCTGGGGCAGAGGAGGGAGGAAGAAAAGAGTCTGTAGATTTGAATCAAAACTCTTTCTTTTCCTTCAGTTACTCCATGATGTTATCCCAAATAACTTTCAGCCCTTTCTTTCTCCACTGTGTCATGTCAGGCACACAATTTTTTGTTTTCTTTCATTTTGTCTTCAAACTATATTTTTGTTAGCTCAGTCCTTCTTTTCTTCTCCTCTCTGTATCCAAGTAAAATCACTCACAGAAGTCAATGTCTTAAATAGACAAAACTTGGGATTGGGGCACCCCGTGCAGAGGAGGTGGTAACTGCTCTTCCCTCCTACCTGAGGCTCCTGTGACACTGTCAGAAGTAGCTGCAAAGGCCGTGCAGTGCAGTGATTAGACCATGGACTGTGAAACCAGAGTGCCTGGGTTTGGTGCCCAGTTAAGCAAGCTTTTTAACCAAATGATTTTGCTTTTCTTGTCCCCAGATCCCCACCCCCTGCTTTCTACTAGCACAGGGCCCATCCCTGAAATTTCAGGGTGTGGGGACTCTGTCCTCACCCTATGTGTTAGGGGATTACAATCAGGACAGGTGGCCCCAGCCTGCAACATCTTTCCATCAGTCATGGATGAGGCCACCATGACTGGTGAGGCACCACCCCTATCCCTTCTGAGAATGTCGCCACACTGCTTCTCAGGCAGCCCCGACTGACAGCAGTAAAGGGAAGCATTCATTCATGAGTGAAGAAAGGCCTCCTCCCCAACTCCTTCCACAGATGAGTGATGCCCGCCGGCCGCCCCTCCCCTCCCAACCATTGCCAAGGGCCATCACCTTCTCTAGCCAATCACAGGAAGGGGATCAGGAAGGAAAATAATACTTGTGGCCTCCTCATTCATTAAACCCTGGGTGAATCTAAATGGAATGAGAAGAAACTGTTTTTCAAGTAGAAGAACAAACACAATAGGGGCCACACCAGATGCGACAACCCTACCCAGGCACAGGTGTTGTTGATGGGACGCAACATTTAACTCCCGGCCATCAACTCACTAACACTCCATAGGACCACAAATGAATTAGAAAGATGGTAGAATCCACACTTAGAATCTAGTATATGCAGTAGGCCAGGTGCGGTGGCTCATACCTGTAATCCCAGCACTTTGGGAGGCCAAGGGGGTGGATCACTTGAGGCCAGGGGTTCAAGGCCAGCATGACCAACACAGTGAAACTTTGTTCCCATTAAAAATACTATATATATATACACACACATACATACATACACACACATATATATATAAAAATACACACACACACACACATACACACACACACACACATATACATACACACATAACTACATAACTATTTTAGCTGGATATGGTGGTGGAGGTTGCAGTGAGCCCAGACCGCACCACTGCACTCCAGCCTGGGTGATAGAGTGAGACTCCGTCTCAAGAAAAGAATCTAGTATATACAGTTCACCGAAAGGATGACTTAATCATTACCATGCCTACAACAAACTACAAAGAATATAGAGTGTGATTATGTCATAACTTCCACTCCCTCCTCACCAGGAAACCTGAAAAATCCTTTGCCAGGAGGAGCCAAGGGAAACGTCTCTATCCTCAGTTGGTTGGCATCCTTTTCTTTGTCCAGGTTCTCTGCCATCGGCTGATCCTCTTCTGCTTCCTACAGTGTTCTACGTCCCAGCTAGGCTGGGCCAGGAAGGGCTCTCCAGGGGTTCAAACTGCCACAGCATCTGCAGAATTCTTGGCCTCTCTGTTTGCAAGTTCCAAACTTGGGGGCAGAATTCTCAGCAAGCTCACCTCTATCCTCTGGCTACCCCCTCTTCCTCATTTGTTTCTGTACGGGTCAGATTTGGGCCCTTGGGAGGCTTAGAGTCTTCACTGTGAATTGACTGAAATGTCCGTGGTAGTTTTATGTTCCCCAAGGAATGGCTTTTCTCTCTTTGCATCATTTCTCAGGCCCACGTACTCCCTATCCATAAATCAACTTCCTGTACTTCAACAACCTCTAGCTTTTGGTAGGAAGAGAATAGCTGCCCCGCTATCCAGACATCCCTGCATTATATGTGGCTCTACCAATGCCCTGTTTGTTGTGGCACCTGGAGGTTTTGGATTTAACTATTTTGCATGGGTTCCACAAAGATGACCAAGGATAGGAAAATCCAGCTTCTTCTTGTAACTATTAGCAGTAGCTACCCATTTGTGGAGCACCTACTATGTTCTGGGTATTATGCTAAGTGCTTTACATGTCTTATCTCTAGTCCTGACAATGAACTTGTGAGATAATTCTCATCGGTCCCATATTACAGATGAGGAAACAGAGAGAAGTTATATAAGTTACCCTTGATCAAATTGGTGGTAAGCAGAAGTAGTGGGACTTCATGCAAGTCTGCAGGATTGAGAAGCCCACACTCTTTCCTTTCCACCATTTGTCCAGTCACAGTAAACACTTACTGAGCCACTTTCCTCCCCCAGGCATTGTTCCTGTCTTGTGAAGGAACATCTCATGACCCCATTCTTCCTCCTAATTCTCTTGCTTTGAGACAATGAAGAAAAGAGTTCCCAAAACCTGTGGCAAGGAAAAGGTTTAGAACAGCAAATAGAAGAAAAATAACACTTACTGTGGGTGGTAATTTGAAGTTTGTTACTCACCAGGAGAAAAAGAACTATGTGAGAATTACCATCTCAGCCATATGTCTTTAGTTTACATAACCCAGGCAGTAGCTGGAGCTCTCAGGCAGAGGCAGAGGCAAACATGTGGGATTCTGGAATTCCACTGAAATATAATAGACAACAGGAGGAGCAGGAAAATGAGTCATGTTTTTATAATTAGTTGTGGTATTGGACCCAACTTCTCTAAGAAGTCAACAGCATCATCCAATCCCATCTGGCACAGGAGAAGACAAGAGGCTGACAGATTGTGTCTTAGTCCCTGGAAATCAGTGGTGATATAAAGACCTAGGATCTAAACCTGCAGGAAAAAAATTAGTGGCCAGCTACCTCCCTTATTTGCAGGCTGTTGAAATACTCATAATTTTACCTAGAGCCAAAGCAACCTTATCTCACTGGGGAAGAAAAAAAAAAAAAAAAGCATAGAAAGAGAGAACTGATATAGTAAAACCCAATTGCCATGGCTGGACTGGTGCCCAAGCATGAAAGCAGTTCAGGTTATTGTATTTTAAAGGATCTCTTAGATTGGCAAAACTGTGGGTAGCACTTTTCTGCTTCTTCACTAATAAATGAATCTTCATTTTGTTCAGATTATCAGAGCAATTTGTCTAGAGAAGGTGGATTCTTCCCTTAGGCCCAAGAGAGGAGCCATGATCAGCCTGATCCCTTTCCTCTTTGCACATGATGGATTTAGCCAATGTGTTGGCTAACATAACCCAGTGCTCAGCAAGGAGACATAAGTGAAAGACTCCTAGTGACTTCTGAAAGTATTTTCCTCTCTAACGAAGAAAGACACTTAGGAGAAAGAAATCCTGGGCCACTTTTTACCCATCTTTGGATATTTTGTTTAAAGATATGATGAAAGGAGCTACTTACCACCATGGTAAGCAGCCATCTTACCACCCTGAGGAGAGACAACGCTGTCACACTGAGAGCTACAAAATGAAAGACAGAAAAAGCTAGAGGTCTTGGTTTCATCACTGCACCCCCAAACAACTGGAACCATACACCTGCAGAGTTAAGTGATGTAAAAACTGCTTCATGGTTTCAACCACTTTTGGTTTAATCTCCATGATACACTGGATAAAGAGAAATAGCTTGAAGCTGACACATTATGCAAGAGAAAAAGAAATGTCTCATCTGAACCAGGATGAGACTCTGTTGATGCCAGGACCTCTATCTGTTGGGCTGTACTGCCTCCACAGGAATTTAGAAACTGAACAAATGGCACATATTTATTGAGCACCTACCAAGAGCCAGGCACTGTGCTGGATCACAGGAATAGACAATGCAGAAAGGTCATTGTTGTCATGGAAATCACATTCTGGAAGACAGATGATAAACAAAAACACAATTAAAGATAGGTGAAAACACTCTTAGGCAACTTTCTAAGTATTGGTTCAAGCCAGTCCTGAGTGAAACCCTGACTTTGGAATCAGATAGAACTGGATTCAAATTCCACCTCCACCGTTCACTGTGACCTTGGGAAAGTTATTTAGTTTTTCTGACTATCTGTTTCCTCATCTGTAAAATAACGATAATAAAAAACTAACTCAGCCAGGCGTGGTGGCTCAAGGCTGTAATCCCAGCACTTTGGGAGGCTGAGGCAGGAGGATCTCTTGAGCCCAGGAGTTTGAGATCAGCCTGGGCAATATGGGGTAACACTATCTTTACAAAAAATACAAAAAATTAGCCACGTGTGGTGGTGTGTGCCTGTGGTCCCAGCTACTCGGGAGGCTGAGGTGGGAGAATCACCTCAGTCCGGGAGGTCAAGGCTGCAGTGAGTCAAGACCGTGTCACTGCACTCCAGCCTGGGTGAAAAACAAAAAACAAAAAAAACCTCATAGGGTTGTTGTGAGGATTACACATTAAATAAGCAAACAAACTCTCTGTATAGTGCCTTACATGGAGCCTGACACACAATCAGTCTTACTAGATTATGGATCATGACCATTGTCATCATCATCATAATTTGTGCTGTCATAATAATAATTTGTGCAACAACAACAACAACAATAATAATAACAATAATAATGCTGTGGATATCAAATGATAAACAAGACATAGACCCTGCCCATTCAAAAAATTGTGGCAGCAAGAATCCAGATTTGGCCACAGAAAGGTCAGAATTTAGGCAATGAATTAGGCAGGAGACAAAAGAATTCCTCTGGTAACCAAGGTTGGGTTAACCTGGACCCCCTGTCTCTACTCTTTCCCACACATGTTTCCCGTCACCCGCTTTTCCGAGAGAGAGAGAGATTCTGAATGAGCGCTGCTCTTCTTTCACTTATGGCTACTGTTCCCAAGAGACTCCAGTGGGCTTTCTCTTTCTCCCGTGAAGTGAAAAATACAGGGTGTGGCTCTCCGGATGGCACTTACTGGTTTGTGCTATGAACCAGCAAATACACACAGATACACCCACAGATGATCTCACCAGACCTTGTCTCCCTTCCCTCATTCCCTCAAAACCATACCCACCTAATAATGTGTTTAGTGCACTGCAATTGAGTATTAGCTCCCGTATCTAGCTAATAAAATACATAAACATCCAACGGCCGGGTCCTCATACCCACACACATACCCTCGCCTTTAGAAACATTTGCACGGATTGTCACACGAGCCCCTGAACTCTCCATCACACTCTGCATGCATCTTCCCACAGACTGCTCACACACTGGCTTTTTATTTGCAAGCCCATGGGGAATCTTTCACCTCTTAGACAGGAATTTCATTAACGAAGGGGAGGGGATGGTAAGAGGAAAGTACAGATGCAGGGGAAATAAATGAGAATAGTTTTTGAGGGAGACCTAAAATTGTATCATCCTAGTCCCGAATCTCTCCCTTTTAACTGTTGTTTATTTGTACATTCTGTGCCCAAAAGAAAACAACCTTTCATTAATTGGGCAATTGTCCAGGCTCTTAGCCTGGCATCCAGCCCACAGAGCTGTGAAATCAACCGCACCAGATCTACGCTTTGAAATGAGGTAACATCCAACTGGAAACCCGCTCAAAGTAAGGAAGTGGGTGAAAAGACTCAGGGTCTCTTTTCTCTTCCCAGTCTTCTCTCAGCCACATCTCTCTTGTCCGATCTTGGTGAAGAAGCTTGCTTGGCTAGGAGAAAGGTCAGGGACGAGAAGATAGTGATGAGAAAGTTCCATGAAGCTCTCAGAAGTCCCAGCCTGAACATCAAACCTGAATAACCAGGAGAGACGTAACTTCAGCATACTTTCAGTGGTTTTCCTCCTGCCCACGCTGCAGGTTTTTCAGGTCCTTGCTGGAGTGTGCGCTCACAGGCATAAATAAACGTGCTATCAGCAGCCTGCGTCAGCCAGCCCAGCTATTTAAGCAGGCTGGCATCAGCAAACACTGCTTCCAAACCCAGGGCTTGCCTTTGCCTCTTCCACGTAAGTACCTTTCAAAGGTCTGCCTTTTATGCAGAGGAATGAGTTTGTGTAGGAACTAGACCAAAATGCTATCGTTACCGTATTTGCTCTTCTGTTGGAAAACGGTAGAGGTGAAAGGGAGAATAGGAATGAAAAACTTACCCCCGAGCAGAAGCCAGAAATGCTGCTGAGTGTAAGACATCAGTCCCTTACAAACAAAACTGCACGGGGTCAAGGGGAATTTGGAGGAAGGGGAGTTGGTGTTGGTCTTTTGGCCAGCAGGTGAGATGTTTTTCTTGCTCGCTTCTATTTTGGAAAGATAACTTTGAAACCAGCACTTGTCAGATGCCTATGATTTTCTCATTTAGGAGCAGATTATTGTTATTCTACATCCCAGACTTTTATCAAAAATCAGACATAGTATCATTTTAAAATATGTTTTCTGTTTGACAAGGGGAAGTGAGGGAGGTGTCTCTGGATGGAGAAGTGGCTTGATTTTGAATTTTCAGTTTATTGTTACTTCTGGTTCTCATAATACTTATTTATAACAACAAAAGCATTGATTTTTTTTATTTTTTATTTTTATTTTTTTTGTGAGATGAAAAGGAAGCCCAGGCTCTGGGGTCTAGAGAAAATATAGATTTGTGATATGTGAGTGGCATCCAAGTATTCAGGGTAAACTGTTAAGTAAAGTGGAATAAGAATCATTGAATAAAAAGGTACAATCTGTCACATAGTTCAGATGAGAAGCTCTTAAAGAGAAGAGGAATGCAAACAGTTCCCATGAAGTGGCACTGCCACTGGACAGGGCCCTGTAGTGTGTTTAGTTAAGTAGGGTTAAGTATAACCAGGGCAGGCAGAGAACAAAACAAAGGTGCTGGGGAGGTGGGAAGGGAGAAGGGAGGAGCAGATAGTAAAGGATTTATAATTAGACATCAGATTCATAAAAAGCAGATAGGAAATTATAAGGAATAGAGCAGGGCATTAATTCCATAGTCTATCCCTTTGTGTCAAGAATCTGGTGAAAGCCAAGGACCTTTCTCAGGTATTCATTCCCCGCATCCTGAGCCTGCTCCTCCACCCCTCTCCCCAACCCACACCTTGACTCTCACTTTCTGGACTCCTGCAAGTCCACGGACCCTAAATTAAGCTCATGTGCTTATTTATTTATTTATTTATTTATTTACTGGGCTGAAGCTGCCAACTGAGGAACCTCTCCAGAAGTGGTGGTGAATTAAAAACCTTCAACGTGGCAGGCACTTCTTGGCCACCAAACTGAAACTTGGTTTTAAGTTCATGGAGGTCTTATGTCAATCAAGCAAATAATAATTAAGGGCTATATCTTAGCAAAGATAAGTTGAGGGCCAAGAGGAAGAGAAAAGAAAAAGTGATCTTGTTTTCAAAGAGCTTGAAATCTAAAGTCCAGGGAGATAATTAGAAGTTATGTCCAGGCACAAAATAGGATGTGTTGAGTGATTACATTTGTATAAAATGATAGAAAATGCAAACTAATCTACAGCAAAAGAAAGTGGCTGGGCGTGGTGGCCCATGCCTGTAACCCCAGCACTTTGGGAGGCCGAGCAAGCGGATCACTTGAGGTCAGGAGTTTGAGACCAGCCTGGCCAACATGGTGAAACCCCATCTCTACTAAAAATACAAAATACAATAATTAGCCAGGCGTGGTGATGGGCACCCGTAATCTCAGCTACTCGGGAGGCTGAGACAGGACAATTGCTTGAACCCGGGAGGCAGAGGTTGCAGTGAGCTGAGATTGCACCACTGCACTCCAGCCTGGGTGACAGAGCAAGACTCTGTCAAAAAAGAAAGAAAGAAAAGGAAGGAAGGAAGGAAGGAAGGAAGGAAGGAAGGAAGGAAGGAAGGAAGGAAGGAAGGAAGGAAGGAAGGAAAGAAGGAAGAAAGATCCATGGTTACTTGGGAAGGTAGGGGCAGGAGAAAAAATGTTTGGGGGGATTCCCAAGGGAGACAGGAAACTTTTGAGGGTGATGGATATGTTCATTATTATGACTGTGACCATTTCTTATATGGGAAGATTTATCAAATTGTATACTTTAAACATTCAGTATTATAGCTGATTACCCCCAACAAACAATACTTTAACAACATTATTTTTTTTTTTTTGTGATAGGATCTCACTCTGTCACCCAGACTGGAGTGCAGTAACATAACACAATCTCGGCTCACTGCAGCCTCTGCCTCCCAGGCTCAAGCAATCCTCCCACCTCAGCCTCTTGAGTAGCTGGGACCACAGACTTGTGCCACCATGCCCCGCTGTAGAGATGGGGTTTCGCCATGTTGCCCAGGCTGGTCCCAAACTCCTGAGCTCAAGCAATCTGCCTGTCTCGGCCTCCCAAAGTGCTGGGATTACAGGTGTGAGCCACTGTGCCTAACCAACGATATGATTTTTAAATGAATAAAAGCATTTCTAAAAATCAGCCTATGTAACATGCTGAACATAAAAGATGAGTATTTATGGAGAAAAGATAAATTCAATAAAGCACAGAGACCAGAGAGTAAGGATCATAGACTTTATTAGAACTGGGAGGGTCCCTGGAGATAATTTAACCTAGTGGTTGTGGGGCATGGAGAACTTAAAAACAAAAAAAAATCAGTCACTGGGGCAGGGCACAGTGGCTCATGCCTGTAACCCCAGCACTTTGGGAGGCTGAGGCGGGTGGATCACCTGAGGTCAGGAGTTCGAGACCAGCTTGACCAACATGGTAAAACCCCATCTTTACTAAAACACAAAAATTAGCCTGGGCATTGTGGTGAGTGCCTGTAACCCCAGCTTCTTGGGAGGCTGAGGCAGGAAAATCGCTTGAACCTGGGAGGCGGAGGTTGTAGTGAGCAGAGATCATGCCACTGCACTCCCGCCTGGATGACAGAGCAAGACTCCGTCTCCAAAAAAAAAAAAAAAAAATCAGTGACTGGCCCCACCCTGGACCAATTAAATCAGAATACCTGGGTGTGCAGCCCTGGCATTGGGTTTCAAAGTTCCCCAGGTGAGTCTAATGTGCAGCTAGGCATGAAAACCAGTGAAATCAAAACCATTCACTTGACAGATAAGGATAGTAAGGGCCAAAGAGAGGGTGCCACCTGGCCACCAAGTCCAAGGGCAGGATGAGGCTGGGAGGCTAAGGGAACACAGCAACAGAAGCTCAGAGATAAAGAAAGAGGCTGCTTCTGGACACTCCCAGCTCCAGCTAGGATAGGGTATCCAGCACCTTCCAAGCAAATCCTTAGAACCCAGACATGCTGTGGGGCAGCAAACTAGAAGAATTACTCAGGGCCTCCAAGGTGCATTATTAAAGGATTGTGCTAATGAGTGAGAAGGGATGTTTCAAAACTAAAGCTTCGTTTTGTTCCCGATTAATATCTGGCATAAGCAGAGGATTCTAATTATTGAAAGGAATCCCAGTGTACACACCAGGCACTCTGCTCTGGGGGACAGCCAAATTGTTCTTTCAAGAAATAGCATGTGTGAGTTCCCAGCATTGGGATGAGTCTATCTGGAAGTCTGGGGTCTTTTAATTAGGACTTCCAGGTCAGGTCCAGGTAAAAGCATGAGTGGGTGAAGTTTGTCTTTGTGACGTCTGTCCCTCCTGTCTGTGGCTCCTTAGCTCTCCCTCAGCACCTGTATGGGTGCAGGTGTCAGTTCAGAGGTGTCTGTGGGACCACAGAGCCTCACTGGCTCCACCCTGGTTGTGTTTCCAGTGGGTTCTCACCTCCCCTTCAATCCAAATGTGCCACTTTCCAGGTCTCATTCTCTCAGGGCTTGTTTTCCTCATCTGTGGAAAGCTAATTAAAATTAGGATGTTAATAGACAATAACCGTTTAATGAATTATGTCGCTCCCTGGTATATTAAGTAGGTTCCAGCAAGATAACATATCTAGGAGTTCCTTGAAATGTTATATATAGTTACCATTTGAATTTTAAAAGGGAGCAATCAAGAGAATCAAAGTTTTATGCAAAATATGTCCTCCTTATTGGTCAGAATTCCAAGCATCTTGCTGGGCAAAAACATACCAAGACTGTGGGTTTTCAGTATAATTTTTCAAACCCTATCCAGTAGGCAACCATCTATAGGTTGTGGGCCCTGTTAGATTGTTTTTTCTGAATGAGTCCATTCTTTGTCAATGCAGTCGAACTCATCAGAAGTAACTGCATTTCCTGTGTCTTTCTGAAAAATGGAGAGCCACCTTAAGGTTACTATAATGAAGATAAAATGTCAAGAAATTCTGCTCATAGCGATTTTAAAATATTACCTGCTTCTTTCTCGGGAGCAGAAGGCTGGCACCAGCAGAGTAGCTTGCCTAGTCTTAGTGGCTTTAGTGGCCAGGAGCCTCATTCTTTGGGGACGCAGTTTTGCAGCTGGGGCAGGGCCCCTCCAGTGCATGTGGCCATGGGCCCATTCCGGCACTTTTGCCCAGTTCGAAAACCAGATTGCCGCAGCTCTTGAAAACAAGTGGCAGCTACATGTGGCTAGTCCTGCCTCTGAAGAGGGGCGTGGCTGGGTGTATAATTAACATCTCTTTTGGGGTAGCAGTCTGCAGGCAGTCAGGGCCCAGAGCAGCCCTGCAGCCAGAGGACACACTGTGACAGCAGCAGTGGGGAGGAGAGGGTGAAGGCAAGCTCCATCTTGAGCCCCTGGGAGCCCTGGCACTCTAGCTCTGGGGAAAGGATTAGGCCGTTGGAATCAGGGCAGCAGCAACACCAGTTTAATGGCCCTATTTGGAAGCCAAATGCTTTTTCCTGTTATTCAGAGCTTCTCCAAAATTTAAAGAAAAGAAAAATAAATGACAAGCTTGCAAAACTGATAAAACAGGTTTGTATGACCAATAGAATTTCTTCCTTCCTTGGATGACTTTTCTTTGAATATTTCTCCTTCACCTTCATTTCCAAATTCTCTCATTACACAGTGACAAGAGGTCACTTGGACATTTTTAAGGGCTGTGTTATGACCTAACTCAGCTTAATTTCTGGATGTTGTTGATGGCTTCCTTAGACTTTTTGTTGCTGTTAAGACAGAGTCTCACTGTCACCCAGGCTGGAGTGCAGTGGCACGATCTCGGCTCACTGCAACCTCCACCTCCCAGGCTCAAGCAATCCTCCCACCTCAGCCTCTAGAGTAGCTGGGACCACAGACACACACCATCATGCATGGCTAATTTTTTGTAGTTTTGGTAGAGACAGGGTTTCACCATGTTGTCAAGGCTGGTCTTGAACTCCTAAGCTCAAATGATCCTTCCACCTTGGCCTCCCAAAATGCTGGCATTAACAGGCATAAGCCACCACACCCGGCCGGCTTCCTTTGACTTTTAAAACATCAAGTGACTAGGGACAGTGGACAGTGCTATAGAAAGATGAAATTGTTGGTAGAAGGATAACCTGTGGCTTGGAGTGGTTTATAAAGCAGTAACCTACCCTTTTAAAAACCAACACCTGGGGATCCTGAAGCAGCCCCTGCTCTGTCCTGGACCATAGCCATCCCGCCCACTCACTTGGGGCATCGCCTGCCAGTGGGGAACAGGTTTGATAGAGGGGCAGCAAGCCTGATGCTGCAAATGGAAGGCTCATGTCTCCTGGTGCAGGAGGTGCGTGCATCTGCTGTCTTCCTGGGCAAGGGCCCTGATGTGTTTGTGGCCTTCCAGTGCTGTTGATTTTGAACACACAGTGCAACCAAGCAGGTGCAGGTTAGGCTGTCCTTTTTATTTGCTGGGAAAGTGCCTACATATATCTTTTACAGTATGCTGAACAGTCTTCCCCAGGACTCCAGGCTGAGCTATCTCCTGCCAGGGGAGCAGACGACAGGTCTGGTGAGCAGGAGCCTGGGTCCCATTTTCTCAGCTGTAATGGAATTTTAAAGCAGCTGTGAGCCTGAAAGATTCGTTGTCCTAGTAGTATTACTAATAGCACCCCCTTTTACTCTAAACAATACCTGGCCTGAGCAATAAACTATATGGTCACCTGTGCATACAATCCACTTTTTGCAAGAGCGTAAAGTGACTTGCTTGGAATCTTAGGATGAGCTGGTATCTGAGCTGGCTCTTGAATCCAGGCAGCCCCAGGCCTCATTCTGACCTCTGTGCCAAGTCATTTACTCTCGCTGTGACTCAGGGTTCCTGCGGGAAGCATTGTATACCTCCCGCCCAGGCCGAGAACTGGTATATTTATGTTGGCTAAACCAAAAAGAAGTTCAGTATAAATGTCGGGCATTCAAGGAATTGCTCATCACAAGGTCAGGCTACTCTGATCTTTGCTTCAGCCTCTTATTTGGCCATACTTAGGTAGTAATAGAAGCTCTTTTAAATGTAGAGAAGTTGCCTGGGCATGGTGGTTTGTGCCTATAATCCCAGCCCTTTGGGAAGCAGAGGTGGGAGGATTGTTTGAGCCTGATCTCTATCTTTTTTTTTTTTTTTTTTTTTTTAGTTAGCCAGACGTGGTGGCACACACTTGTAGTTTTAGCTACTTGGGAGACTGAGGCGGGAAGGTTGCTTGAGCTCAGAAGTTCAAGACTGTAATAAGCTATGATCACGATGCCACTGTACTCCAGTTTGGGCAACAGAGCAAGACTCCATCTCTAAAACAAACTAATAAATAAAAAGTAGAGAAGTTAATTTTACCCATATCCACATAATTTCTTATAATTTGCTTCTGGTAGTTTTGATGAAATGTGACCAAACATGAAAACGCTGCGAGATCTTTCACAAATGATCCACTCTGTCCTTGTATGTTCAGAACGAAATGAAGCAAAAACCTGAGGCAGACATTGATCAGTTCTAATCTCTTAGTGTATACTGGGCAGGAAACAAGTGGCAGTCATTTTGGCTGTTAGATCTAGTCATTCTATCTAGGACCATGAGGAAAATTTCCTAGGATTCTTAAGGTCATGACAGATCTGCTTAGATAGTCTTAGTCGTTGTTGAGGTATTTTCATTTTCTTCATGTGTGGCTTCTCCCTAAGGAAATGTACATAAATAATCTTCCTTAGTCCTAATGTCCTCATCAACCCTTTCCAAATTTTCAGTTTGCTGGTGCCAGGAGTGAAATCTGTTTTACAAAAAACTTTAATTCAGTGGCTAATATTTAATTCAATAACTAATGTTGGAAGTATCTATCACTTTATTATATATGCCTTACCCTCTTCCTGGGACATAGACTAGCATCTTTGGAGATGGCTGGAACTGGGATTTATGAAGCAGGAGTGAAGAAAGCAGGAGGCTACCCCTACTTTCATTAACACACTGTAGCTGGCTCAGGGTTCCATAGTTGAAAAGGGAGGAGAGTCCTTGGAACTAACTCAAGAGTTAAACAATAGTTGACTAAACAATAGTAAAATTAGGGCCGGGTGCAGTGGCTCTTGCCTGTAATCCCAGCACTTTAGGAGGATGAGGTGGGCGGATCACCTGAAGCCAGGAGTTCAAGACCAGCCTGGCCAACATAGTGAAACCCCATCTCTACTAAAAATCCCAAAATTAGCTGGGCATGTTGGTGGTGCATGCCTGTAATCACAGCTACTCAGGAGGCTGAGGCAGGAGAATCACTTGAACCCAGGAGGTGAAGGCTGCAGGGAGCCAAGATCACAGCACTGCACACCAGCCTGGGTGACAGAGCAAGACTACACACACACACACACACACACACACACACGCAGAGAGATCAGATGTATAAGGAACACAAAAAGACATGATATTATTTAGCTTGGACAAGAGAAGGCTATAAAGCCACTGAATGATGGTGTTGAAAAGCATGGAAGGAGGTCGTGGAGGTCAATACCCAGCTCTTCACCTTGGCTTTTGAGGAAAAAATCCAAGACCAAGGGTTGGTGGGGCTGCAGTACAAAGGACATTAAGTAAGCCATGAGGTATTCCCTCATTATACAAAAAACACAGTGGAAAGAATTAATTATACAGGCAAACTCGGAAAGATGAGGCAGTCCACCAATCTTTTAATTTTTAAAGCCCCTTTTTTTTGTTTGTCTTTAGGCCTGTAATGAGTTAACATAGTCCTTCATTCATGGCATACACAAGACCCCCTCTTAGGTTTTATATCTCATTCCATTTCTCCTGCTCTCCCACTCTCCCTCTTTTCTCTCTTTCTTTTCACTGAACACTAAAATTTTAAGAGGTATCTGTGTTGTTGATGATATTTCTAATGCATTCTTATCAATGGTCTGTTAATTATATGTATCTTTTACTTATTGACTCCTCCAGTAATGGACATCTTTCTTGCCTTCAAGTCTCTGAAATGATGCTGTAAGGAATATTCTTATACATATGTTCTACCACCCTTTAGATCTGGTTCATGGGACACAGGAAGGGAAAGGAGTGGGCTAGAAGGCTTATGCTTTCTTTACGCAGCATGGAATATTGAACTGTCCATGAGAAATGGAAACATAATGTAACCAGTTAGTATTTCAGACATTTAGAAGCTTCTCCACGTTCCCTTGTACTTTAATGAGAGATTGAGTGACACATAATTTTCTAGAACTAAGAGAGCACAGTCTTCAGTGATCTCCCCTTCTCAATATAATTTTCCTTCTTTTTATTAAAAAAATTTTTTTAGCCAGTCAGGCTGGGTGCAGTGGCTCACACCTGTAATCCCAGCACTTTGGGAGGCTGAGGCAGGCAGACCACCTGAGCTCAGGAGTTCGAGATCAGCCTGGCCAACATGGCAAAAACTTGTCTCTACTAAAAATACAAAAAGGTATGGTGGTGGGCGCCTGTTGTCCCAGCTACTCGGGAGGCTGAGGCAGTAGAATCACTTGAACCTGGGAGGGGAGGCAGAGGTTGCAGTGAGCCAAGATCAGTGCCACTGAATTGCAGCCTGGGTGACAGAGCAAGACTTCGTCTCAAATAATAATAATAATAATAATAATAATAATTATTATTATTATTATTTTTAGCCAATCAAATTTAGCAGTGGGGGATTGCATTCAATGTCATCTTTTCTTTCTTTTTTTTTTTTTTTTAGACAAAGTTTTGCTCTGTCACCTAGGCTGGAGTGCAGTGGGCCATCTCGGCTGCAACCTCTACTTCTCAGGTTCAAGCAATTCTCATCCCTCAGCATCCAGAGCAGCTGGGATTACAGGTGTGTGCCACCATGGCTGGCTAATTTTTGTGTTTTTAGTAGAGATGGGGTTTCTCCATGTTGCTGGCCTCAAGTGATCCTCCCACCTCAACCTCCCAAAGTGCTGGGATTACAAGCATGAGCCACTGTGCCCAGTCAAATGTCATTTTCTTAAACTTGGCTTTATCAATTCTAGAAGCATTTTATTTCTGGATATTGGTTATTGATCACCCAGAAAAAGCAAATGACATGTTCTAAGAAATCTTATTAGTCATGAGGCTGAGTGAAGTTTCTAAAACGTTTTGCCATTTTAATGATTGCAAAACCTGATGTCATTTAGTTGCCCAATTATATCCTGAGTCACTGGAAAAGCTGGATTAGACCTTAATAATGGTACCTTGTATTTATGTAGCATTGATAATTTATAGTGCCATTCATAAACATAATCCATCTCATTGAATCCTATAACACTGTGTGACAGGTGGGGCAGGTTAATAGCGTCAGTAGTAGATGATGAAATGGAGGTCTAAAGCAACTAAGAGAGTTGTCCAGAGTTACCTGGAGACTATGTGATAGAGCTGGAAGGAGACTCCGGGTCTTCTGAAGCTTCACTCAGTCTCTTTCTGCAGTATCATGGCTGATGCTCAGAAAAGTGACCTCTTGTAGGTTCAAAGCTATCCTCTGAGCTGGACATTCTGGTATATCTGTCCTTTTCAATTATTTCGTGATGTTAATGAGCTGGCTAAAGCTGCACACCCTCTGTTTGTCCTATTAGCTGAACACCTGCTCATAAAAACCACTCAATTGGGGAAAATATCTGGTCCATATCACTGAGTAGCATGGCAACAAGCAGCATGGGTGGTTGGACTTTGGCATAGTTAGGAGCTCTGCAAGGCACCAGCTGTGGGTCATTTTATCCATGACCTAATTATAATCATAAAATAAGAATGGTAGTTGGACCATAAAAATAATAATCTATTAAAATATATTTATGCAAAGAGATAATTCCATTCTGTCAAAGACTCTTTTCTGGACTTTTCAAAATACTCAACTAACCTGAGGAAGTTCTGTCTGCTTGCAGTAGACGGTCTAATGGCCTAAGGAAAGTCATGTGATTGGGCAGCCTGAAAATATACTCATGGCGCATGTGCAACACCACACAGGTCTCTAATGTATCTTACTATGTAATTTGAGCTCAGGCAAAAATGCTGTATAACCCAGCATATATTTTCAAAAAAACCAATCATGATGTCACATCCCCAGAATTACAAATGAACAACTCTTTTCAGAGTCAGGCACTGGGAATGAGAACATTTTTAGAAAGAACATTTTAATGTTTTAAAGTGATTGGATGTCTACAGAGCAATATGACAATTTTATTTACTTGATTCTCCATTGTATGTGTAGCTTATGTGTATTAGATTTTTTTTTTTCACCCAGGCTGGGGTTCAATGGCACGATCTTGGCTCACTGTAGCCTCTGCCTCCCAGGTTCAAGTGATTCTCCTGCCTCAACCTCCCAAGTAGCTGAGATTACAGGCGCCCACCACCATGCCTGGCTGATTTTTGTATTTTTAGTAGAGATGGAGTTTCATCATGTTAGTCAAGCTGGTCTCAAACTCCTGATCTCAAGTAATCTGCTCGCCTCAGCCTCCCAAAGTAATGGGATTACAGGCATGACCCACCACGCCTGGCCTGTATTAGATTTTTTAAAACTACCAAACTGATTTATATCATCATTTAAGTTCTTGAGCACCCTTCGTCCTCCATGCAACAAATATATCTCTCTATCCTTCGGCATATTGACCTAATTAATCTAATTATAAACAAAACATAAGACATTAAATGGGCAATCAAAAATTAATAACATACTCCAAAACACAAAAGGAATATTTATTAGCTGTCATTTAAACTTATTTGAGCCATTTTTCCTCTCTACAAACTATTTAGAAAGTTGATCCTTTTGTTATTTGCTTCCAAGCTTAGTAGTACACATTTCTCTTCTGGTTTAAAGGTTCTTTTTAGAAAATGTTGAGACATTTTCCCCATATCAGAAATCTATTTGCCTCATTTATTAGAGGCAAATAGATTATTAGGACATTAGACAGTTTCAAAGAGATTTGATAATTCAATTTGTTTGACAAATCAGACCCCTTCTCTATTATCTGGTTTGAAAAGCCCTGAGTGCTTGGCTGTGCCCCATAGAAATCTCTAGGACAAACCATTTTTGCTTCTCTGTTTATATTTGATCACAGGACTGACTCTGTTGGAGATGTAATGGATATTCACACTTACTGAGCATTAGCACAACCATATTGACAATAACCAAAGCAGGCAGAGGCCCAAGCATAACTCAGTCTACCAGACAGATTCCTATCCTACATATTCAAGTTGCAATAAAAATGAAAGATCAGGAAATTTGAAGCTAAACTGTTTCCTCTTACCTTTAACCACAGAGTTGCAACACTATGCATTTTTAAGAGGGAAAAACAGCCTCCTGTCCATCACTGTGATTAAATATATGTTGTTCTGTCCTCCAGCATCCTAACATACCCGCATTTTGCTAATCCCTAACAGAAGTTAGGGTACCTAGGTACGAGAGTACATTTTTGCTATTCTATACCTAAGTGAGAAATTTAACATTTTATGTATAATAAGGGCACCAGATATCCAGGTTTGCCTGGGACACTTCTGATGTATGCCTGTTGTACTGGTGTTATTATTATTATTATTATTTAGAAACAGAGTCTCTCTCGATTGCTGGGTTAGAGTGTAGTGGTGTGATCTTGACTCACTGCAACCTCTGCCTCCCGGGTTCAAGCAATTCTCCTGCCTCAGTCTCCTGAATAGCTGGGACTACAGGCCCCTGCTACCTCGTCTGGCTAATTTTTGTATTTTTAGTAGAGATGGGGTTTTGCCATGTTGGCCAGGCTGGTCTCGAACTTCTGACCTCAGGTGATCCACGTGTCTCAGCCTCCCCTGGTCTAATTATTAATAGCACTCCTTTTATTCTTCACTGTTCTAGGTTAGGTGACAAATTATATGACCACATTAACTTAACAGCCAGGTTGAATACTAACAAGCACCTTCGTTCCAAATGTTTCATGGGCTCCTCCATTGTCCCTTGAAGTAGAAACTAGGCACAAAGTCGTTCAGCAAATCAGGAGCAGAGCCTAGAATAGGGCTCCGTCCTCTTCTTTCTTGAGTCAGCAACATCAGCAAACTGTTGATGAGGAAGAACCCTATCACTTAAAACCTAGGCCATTCTGACTGTCAGAATTTGAGAAGGGAAACTTCCTCAGAAGTCATCTGGCCCACACCTTCACTTTTCTAGATTAAGAAATAAGTATGACACTTCTGGAAATGCACATGCCATTTTACACTAGAAAAGTTCAAGGTTGTTTCATGAGCATAATCTCACTGGATCACAGCTGGAGTAAAGAGGCAAGGAAGGACATTCTTAGTCACATTTTACAGAGAAGAGAACTAGGTTTTAAATAAGTTAAATAATGCAACCAAGGATATGCGAGTATGAAGTGGAGGCATTAGAACTGAAATCCAGCCCTGACTCCATACCCAGTGCCCTTCCTATGTCTCCATACCAGTTTAATATTTTCATTCGTGAGGATTTAAAGCGTATTTCCTACATATATTTTATCCATTACAGATACGTAAACATTCCCTCTGCAACTAATGCTATATACTCAAAAGTATCTTCTTTCAGAGCCAGGCATAACAGCTTAGACCTGCAATTTCAATGACTTGGGAGGATTGCTTAAGTCCAGGAGTTCAAGACCAGCCTGGGCAACACAGCAAGGTCCCATCTCTAAAAAACCTAAAAAAGAACAGGCACTTTAGTTCTGCTTCTCTATCTTCCTACATGCCAAGAGCTCTGGCCAGCAACTAAACTGTTCCTGCCTGACAGCACTACTTGGCGGTTGGGTAGGGAAATGAGAGGCCAAAATCTTTCTGTCTCCTTTCTGGTGCCTTGGGTAGAAGGATGAGGAGGAGAAGAAAATGCAAAGTAACTCCTGCTTTTTCTTTATTGTTCACAGTTAGCAGCATGAATCATATCTCAAACAACCTATTTCTCATATTGATATTTCCATTCTCCTTTGTTCGCTTTCTTTATTTCATCTATGACACAAGTATATAAATATAATCAATTTGGCCGGGTGCGGTGGCTCGCTCCTGTTAATCCCAGCACTTTGGGAGGCCGAGGCAGGTGAATCACCTGAGGTCAGGGGTTCGAGACCAGTCTGGTCAACATGGCAAAACCCCGTCTCTACTAAAAATACAAAAATCAGCCTGGCATGGTGGTAGGCGCCTTCAGTCCCAGTTACTCAGGAGGCTGAGGCACAAGAATTGCTTGAACCCAGGAGGCGGAGGTTGCAGTGAGCTGAGATCGCACCACTGCACTCCAGCCTGGGTGACAGAGTGTGACTCCATCTCGAAATAATAATAATTACACCAGTCAACAGGCATACATCAGAAGTGTCCCAGGCAAACCTGGATATCTGGTGCCCTTATTATACATAAAATGTTAAATTTCTCACTTAGGTATAGAATGGCAAAAATGCTACTCTTGTACCTAGGAATCATACTGTTGTTAGGAATTAGCAAAATGCGGGTATGTTAGGATGCTGGAGGACAGAACAACATATATTTAATCACAGTGATGGACAGGAGGCTGTTTTTCCCTCTTAAAAATGCATAGTGTTGCAACTTTGTGGTTAAAGGTAAGAGGAAACAGTTTAGCTTCAAATTTCCTGATCTTTCATTTTTATTGCAACTTGAATATGTAGGATAGGAATCTGTCTGGTAGACTGAGTTATGCTTGGGCCTCTGCCTGCTTTGGTTATTGTCAATATGGTTGTGCTAATGCTCAGTAAGTGTGAATATCCATTACATCTCCAACAGAGTCAGTCCTGTGATCAAATATAAACAGAGAAGCAAAAATGGTTTGTCCTAGAGATTTCTATGGGGCACAGCCAAGCACTCAGGGCTTTTCAAACCAGATAATAGAGAAGGGGTCTGATTTGTCAAACAAATTGAATTATCAAATCTCTTTGAAACTGTCTAATGTCCTAATAATCTATTTGCCTCCAATAAATGAGGCAAATAGATTTTTGATATGGGGAGAAAATATCAGTGTTTTTTAAAGAGAACCTTATGCTTTTATATCAAGATAAAGGAAAGTCATACTTCTTGATGGGAAGATGAAATTCAATCAACATGCATTTAATAGATATTCACTGAGTACCTACCAATGTGTCAGCGACAATTCTGGATACCTGGACACATCGAAGCTGTGCTATAAATCTGTATAGTCCTCAACAGTTCCTTGAAACTCTCATCAATATCTGTACCAAAACCTCATTTCCCTAAGCAAGATTTTAATTAAAATTGAATTTTCTTAAGTATTTTCTTTTAAATAACTTCTTATTAAATTGCACCAGGATATTTCAATAGGATTATTTTATACTTTTTTCCATTACAGATGTGTAGCATTTTAGTACCTATATAACCTCTAATGGGTTAGCCTGGGATCTTACCTACACATTTGGAATACTCTTTCTCGAGAAAACTTTTCCTGAATTCATAACAATCATCATAGAGCTAGATTAGATCTTTAGAAAAGCAACCTGTTTACAAAATGGAGATCGCCTATAAGGAGATGATGGAAATGGAATTGCTTTCTTTTGTTTGCCCGTTTATTTCTATGAAATAGACTAAATACTCCACTTATTTCATAGCACATTCAAAGAAGAAGCCTAGGGTTTTATGAGTATCTTTCACTATTTCCCCAAGTTTCCACATACAAGATTAGAACACGAATTGGGCTATCAATGAAAAGAACTCAGTGCATATGCAGAGTTTTATGTCCAGAGTTGACTAATGATTCATTCACTGCTGGAAGTCATCCACAGACACCCTTTCCTCCGATGGCTTTTCATAATATCTTCCTGTTTTCAGTAAGTGGCTACAGAAAGTCTGGACTACTGAGAGACTTGTTTCAACAACAGTTTCAGGAGGATCCTTAATTAAACAAAACTCTGTACCTCTAGGGATAAAGTGGCAGCAATCATCACTGAGCTCCAGCTGGTCTGGTTGAAGCCAGCCTTTCTATTCTATCAGATGCTGTAATGTTTCTTGTTTGTATTTTGTATTATTCACATAATGCCATCTTTCAATGACGTCTGCATCAATTGAAGAAGAGCGTGTGGGGAAGGAAAGCCAGCCTGGCTGGTGGTGCCGGTGGTTTTAACTGAAATCACTGGCTAATCCATTGAGCTAGGGCAGAGCCATGTCTGGTCACCAACATGCCGTAGGGAGGGAAGTACTCAGACTGGCCGCACCCACAGGGAGCCAGGGCAGACACAAGGCACGGCCTTCCTTCTGTTCCTCAAGCCCACCTGGCTCTACTTCCCCTTTTACCACAACTTCCCATCAAGGATCTGCTGTCTGCAGAACTGTTCAGTGGCACAGAGGAAAGATGGTGTAGTGATTAAGGACATGGATGCAGAAGTTAGATTTTCTGAGTTGGGTCTCTTCTCTGTCACATACTAGATTTGTGATTTGGAGAAAGTTATATCCATCTTCTTGGGAAGGGTATATAAGTTTCCATCTATATAAGTTTCTACATATATAAAATGAAAATAAGAACACATAGTGTTGCTGCTCCTCTGATGATAAAGTGAAAGAATGCATCTAAGGCACTTAGACAGGACCTGCCACATAGTAATTATTCCATAAATATGTTGTCACTATTGTTATAATAACAGAGGTAAGGTTTCGGTAGGTGATTCAGCAATAGGAATCAAATCTATGTTGTTTGGGGGCACTGAGGATGATATCAAAAGGCTAGAGTGTATTTTCTCCAATTTTACATTTTGCCTAGACCTTGTTGAACACAGAGGAGTTTTTTCCCAAGTTATGTCCTAAATCAAGTCATGTCAAATGCCATTGGCTAGGTTCTGTTCAACAGCCATCCAGTGAGCACATATTAAGTCCCAGACTCTCCTAATGAATACTGGGGAGACTTAAATGTATAAGAAATGACATATCCCCCATAGAAGTGCATATAATTTAGTGGGGAAGACAGGCTCATGAACAAATTATTTCAAAACAATTTCAGCCAGGCATGGTGGCTCATGCCTATAATCCCAGCACTTTGGTAGGCCAAGGCATGAGGACTGTGCTGAGCTCAGGAGTTTGAGACCAGTCTGAGTAACATAGTGAGATCCCATCTCTACTAAAAATAAAGAAAACCAGCTGGACATCTGGGTGCTCACATGTAGTCCCACCTACTCAGGAGGCTGAGGTGGGAAGATTGCTTGAGCCCTGCAGTTGAGGCTGCAGTGAGCCATGATTGGGCCATTGCACTGCAGCCTGGGTGACAGAGCAAGACCCTGTCTCCAACAAAACAAAACAAAGAATTTCCATTTGGTCATTACCCTTATAGGCCATGACAATCTCAAAAAATTGACTCACCAATTCATAAAATATTTGTTCCTCCTTGTTATCAATTTCCTCATTATTCATCTTCTGTCCCTTATGCCTCCTCATTAATAGATGAGAGGAGAGGGGAAACTGGGGAGTGGTGGTGAGGAAGGAGCAGAGAAATTATTATTTTAGTGAAAATGCTAACAACTAAGTATAACCCGATGCACAATGTACAAGTGTATAATGAGAAAACATGCCTATGATATCACACTCCTCCCTGCCATGCCATTCTTGAGAAGTTCCATGCAGGGATACATGTTACGATAAGGCAACATATACAGCATTGGATGTGCTTTTTTTTTTTTTTTTTTAAAGGGGTCTAATTTCAACCATTGTGCTTTACCATTCCAGAAAGATAAGAGATTGTAACCCAGAAGAAATGAAATTTATAAGCTCTTCTTACTGGTTTGCCTTCCAGGGGATACTTTACTGAAAGTCTAGCTCATAGCTATTTAAAGAATAGTAATAGCAGGCTGGGCATGGTGGCTCACGCCTGTAATGACAGCACTTTGGGAGACTGAGGTGGGTGGATCACTTGAGGCTAGGAATTTGAGACCAGCCTGCCCAACATGGCAAAACACCGTCTCTACTAAAAATAATAATAATCATCATCATAATAAAAAATTAGCTGGGCATGGTAGCACACATCTGTAATCCCAGCTACTAGGGAGGCTGAGGCAGGAGAATCGCTTGAACCCGGGAGGTGGAAGTTGTGGTGAGCTGAGATCACACCACTGCACTCCAACCTGGGTGATAGAGTGAGACTCCATCTCAAAATAATAATAATAATATCTTCCAAGCAAGCACTTTACAGTTGAGAGACATGTTCCCTATAATAATATCATAAGAACTTTACCATAAAGCTGTGAACTAGGCAAAGGCAGACATTATTATATTCCTTCTTTACATAAATGAAATGGAGGTTCAGCAAAGTGACATTTCAGGTAATTAGTACAGAAGACTTCTGATTATTTGACCTTTTTTCTACATTAATTCCAATTTCATTTTGTACTTAATTCTGCCGTGTTTCTAAAACAGAGTGGTTCCTAAGGCAAGAGGAAAGCCAACCTAGAAAGGAGGACCTGGGAAATAGCAAACTGGTTTAGCAACTACACAGAGTACCTATAAAGGCACACATCAGGCCGGGCGCGGTGGCTCACACCTATAATCCCAGCACTTTGGGAGGCCGAGGCGGGTGGATCACGAGTTTCAACATGGTAAAACTCCATCTCTACTCAAAATACAGAAATTTAGCCAGGTGTGGTGGCGGGTGCCTGTAATCCTAGCTAATCAGGAAGGAGAATCGCTTGAACCCGGGAAGCGGACGTTGCAGCGAACCGAGATTGTGCCACTGCACACCAGCCCGTGAGACAGTGCCAGACTCCATCTCAAAAAAAAAAAAAAAAAAAAGCACACATCGTATATGCAGACCTGAAAATTTTCAAAAGACAGCACTTAGTGTTTTTAAGAGATGGATTAATTACTGAGATATATACCATCCCGTAGCAGGGCTGAAACATCAAAAACCAAACCTGATGACACCTTAATCTGACAAAACTTGCAGGAATAAGAGGTACCTAGGAGGGTGTGGTCACTGGTGACCAGTGGGAATGGCATGGATTCAAGTATAGTTGTCATCTCGGTCTTCCTGCCTCATCAAGTCAAGTGCAGCGTGTTCTAGGAGAACAGCAGGCTTGCTTGTCCTGAATTAGCAAGTGGTTCGGCATGTACCTGTAATTGTTACATGTGGTCAAAAGTTAAGAGCTCAGACTTTGCAGAAC
Source organism: Chlorocebus sabaeus (assembly GCF_047675955.1). Classification (NCBI taxonomy): domain Eukaryota; kingdom Metazoa; phylum Chordata; class Mammalia; order Primates; family Cercopithecidae; genus Chlorocebus; species Chlorocebus sabaeus. Next base: position 12,573,452 of record NC_132910.1, read on the forward strand.
AAAGGAACAACCTGCCCAGATTGTCTGTATTTCAATTTACTCTTGTGAAAAATGGAATCAGAACAAAACTTGAAAGGAGAGATTCCATTTTTTATTCTTTTATTGCCTAATATCAAGTAGATGTTAGGGCTTTTTAAGGAGATACATGAAAGTCTCAAAGAATGTCGCCCCAGTAGCCAAGTAATGAAGCAGGAGAAGGTTGACAATGGCCTATATCCCACAGTGGGAAAGAAAAGACGGGCTGTCTCCAGCCCCAACTCTTCACTAAAGGGACACACGACGATTAAGTTAGAACTTAAAGATTCAAATAGGTGATTTGGTGATATCTTAGAACCTCTGACATCAATAGAGCATAAGAAAAATATATCTGGGAGCCGGGCACAGTGGCTCATGCCTGTAATCCCAGCACTTTGGGAGGCGGAGGCGGGCAGGTCACTTGAGGTTAGGAGTTCCAGACCAGCCTGGCCAACATGGCAAAACCCCGTCTCTACTAAAAATACAAAAATAAGGAAGGGTGTGGTGGTGTGCACCTGTAATCCCAGCTACTCAGGAGGCTGAAGTAGGAGAATCGTTTGAATCCAGGATGCGGAGGCTGCAGTGAGCCAAGATCACACCACCGCACTCCAGCCTGGGCAACAGAGTGAGACTCCGTCAAAAAAAAAAAAAAAGAAAGAAAGAAAGAAAGAAAGACAGACATTTGGACGAATGAATCAGTCTTGATGCTCATTAAATCAAGAGCCTTTACTGCTATAGCCAGAATAAAAGGTAGAATTCTGAGTCTTCCTCTGATGCTGTAGACAATTTAACTCTTAAAAAAAAAACCTCAAAATAGAACTAATTCCATTCTGATTTCTAAGAGAGAATTGTGAGAGAAATGAAAATAACTAATATCAAACTGCTTTTGAACTGGCACTTAGCTGTTTAAACATTTAAGCTCATTATCTGAGTTTTCATGTATATCCTATTTTAAACCCACAGCCTAACAGTTTTCTGTCCATCTTTCTTGTACACTTTATTTTCATTTTTCTTTTACACTTGCCATCTCTCCCTTATTTCTTCTTCTGTAATTGGTCATTTTCAATCTATCTCTGTGGTTTTCATCTGGAGACTTTGATATTTACTTTTGTGGGAGGGACTAATAATTAATATGGCTAACACATTTTAAAGCGCAAAATCAAATCCTGACTCCCAGGAGTTCTGTAGAAGGGAAAATGGGAACATTTTTAGCATGATACAGACAAAGGGTCTAGTAATTAGTTTTCTATACATTTTATTTGTTTTGTTCTTGGCGACCAATGGAAATAACTGGGCTAGCCTGGAAACAGAGTCCATAACTCTCACAAAATACCTCAACTCCCCTTTTGGGCTGCAACAGGAAATATTTTTACACAGTAAACAGTAAACATGTGGAAACTTTTAGCCCCAAGATGTCATGCAGGCTGAAAACATAAATAGCTTCAAGAAGGCCTAGATACTATTCATGGATAAAAAGAACACTCAATAACTTTGGCAAAAACTAAGTTTGACCGTTCAAGTGTTGATGAGGATTTGGAGCAAAGGAAATTCCACACACTGGTGGTGAGGGGGGTAGTTTTGTTCAACAACTTTCAAATACAAGTTGACATTATATTGTAAAGCTAAACAGCACACACTCTGTAAACCAGGAGTTCTACCCCTACTGTATACCCTAGAGAAATCCCCATAGAGAGGCTGCAGAAGGCATATACAAGAATGTTCAGAGAGGCAATGTTCAAGTAGAAAAAAATCTGAAAACAACCTAGATATCCACCAATAGGAAAAGACATCTACGACATAAATTGTATATTCACAAAATAAAAACAGCATTGAATATGAATGAACTTCTCTATATGCAGAATGTGGATTTGTTTTGGAAACACTGTTGAGTGAAAAAAGCAACTTACAGAAAAATTATATATGGTATGACACCATTTTTATACAACTCAAGAGCAAAACTAAAAAAAAATGTTCTTTTAGGGATCCATACATATGTGATAGAACTAATTTAAAAAGCAGTGACTGGACGCAGTGGCTCATGCCTGCAATCCCAGCTACTCAGGAGACTGAGGCCTGAAGATCACTTAAGCCCAGTTACAGTGAGCTATGATGGCATCACTGCACTCCAACCTGAGGGTGACAGCAAGACCCTGCCTCTAAAAAATTGAAATAAAATGAAAAGCAAAGGAATGATTAATGCAAAATTCAGAATTGTGTTTTTTTTCTGGGGGCAGGTCAGCAAGGGAATGGGACTCGGGGCGAAAAACAGATAGCTCCTATAGTCTTGGTAATGCTTTAATTCTTAAATTGAGTGGGGTTCACTAGTGTTTATTTTATACTTCATAAGTTACTTGTACATGACATATATCCATCTGACACCTAATAATATTTGCATGAAAAATGAAAATATTTACTTCCCTAATGTTCTAAATAGTCTTGGAAAACAACTCTTATACTTTTCCAAAAATTTTATTTGGTAACAATAATCAAATAAAACTTTGAGCAAGGTGGACAACTGGTCTGATTGAGGACATTGTTATATAGGGGAAAAAATTTTTTTTTCAAATCCCAAAGTCATAAATGCTTATTATAGAAAATTTGAAAAAGCAGAAAAATATAAAGAAGAAAATGTTTTAGATTGTGCAAATCCATAGTTACACAATCTAGATATAACCACTGTTAACGTTTTGTGGGATTTCTTTCAGGTTTTTTTAAATATGTAAAGTTGAAATCAATATAACATTTTAAAATGCATTTTCCTATTTAGATTTGGGATCTTGTTCCCATAAAGGTAGGAATGATGCTATGTATTTGTGATGTATTCAGAGTAATCTTCGGTTCTAAGTTGTATTGAATATGTTTTGTACATAAATAATAACTTAAATTTTAGCATTTCCCTCACTGGGAAATTTAAGGAATTAGAGGAGAACAGTCATACTTAAGATTGCCAAATCTTTTCCATTGTGATTTCTGGCATCTAAGTCATTTATTAAAATGTGTGTGATGAACTGGAAGGAGTTTTCCTTTCGATGATTTGCTCTCTTAAACTCTGATCTCAACACAAGAATGCATTTTTCTGAAAGGGTTTTAAAAGGGTTTTATTTCATTCCTGAACTTTTGAAAGCATAGGAGAATATCTGTTTTCTTTTGCTAATTTGTAATTTTAAAGGCATTTTCCCCATTTCTGACCACATATACAAAAGATTAATAGCATTAGGTTTAAATTAATCATTCTAATATCTACTTCTAAAAGCTTATTCCTTTAAAATGACTTCAACCTACCATCTACTTAAATGTTAAGATGATATACAGCATTAGAGCAGATATAAGGCATAAGAATATTTAGAATTGATTTTAATGGTTAAATTGCAAATCTTTTCAAGAGCTGAAATACCTTTTGTGTCTCTCCCATGCTAGGTTTCTAAAATGCAGTTCTGGTCCAAGAGGTCTATGGTGGGCTTAGATGTTTCCATAGGTAATTCTGAAGCCCATCCAGGCTTGAGAAGCACTGCTGTTAGCTTAAGGATACCAACCGCCAAGTTTATACTTAAAAGAACAATTCTCTCTCTCTCTCTCTCTCTCTCTCTCTCTCTCTCTCTCTCTCTCTCCAGCTCTTGTGCTAGCCTGGAGAGGCAGATGAATAGTTGACTTCTGTTTTTCAATTTCTGGGGGAGGCCTTGACAGTTTGGGTGATGCCCTCTCCTACCCTCTTCAGAGTAACTGAATAAGTGACGAAGGGGAAGACCCCATCCCCTTCCAAAGACCTACCACTTCTTTTGCGGAAGTGGCCACACATCATTTTTCTCACTTAGGAAGATACAAAATGTTTCAAGAGCCCATTGCTTCCAGGAAGTTCACAGTGAACATAAAAGAAATATAGACTAAAGAAAAATCCACTGGCTTGTTTCCCTTTTGGCCAACTCACCACAGGACTCTGGGTTAATCTGGAGAATCTGCCATTGATAATCTTTTTCTCTTGGTTTGATATTAGTGCTATTACAGAGAGGTCAGAATGGCTGGGAGAGGGAGGATAAGATGGCAAATGTGAGCCCAAAGCAATTTTTTGGTTACTACAAAGGTAACCAAAGATTCCCAGTTGATAGCGCTTTTTGTGAGCTAGTTTATATAGGTAGATACTTTTAAAATAAATGATTACAGGATCAGGGGACAAAAGTAGAGCCATTGGGTTGACACAACTGTCTACGCCAGGCATTGGAATTAATTTAGAAAAAAGCCAGCAGCTTGCATTTCACATCTTGAAAACGCTTATGCAATGTCTTCCCCCAACCACAAAGGAAAAATATAACCACAGGACAAATTACTCTTTGAATGTTTGATGAGATATGAGTAGCCACAACAATAACACTTGTGCTAAGATTAACGTTTGAGTAGCTTTAAAGTATTTTTAGTTCTTTTAATCTGAAATGGTTTAGACTATCTTCAGAGAAACTTCTCAACTGTTTTCTTACTGGAAATAGTTGAAAAGCTTTATAAGGCCAAGGTTACCCAGCCAGTTTGATTTATATCTTCTTTGAGAGAGACAGAGTGAGAGAAGAAACGAAGTAACAGCAAACATTTGTCAAGCAAAGGGCTGAGAGCTTTGCAGAGAAATAACAGATACATCTGACTATAGAGATTGCCCACCTTCATTTCTAGAAATCAGGTTTGCTTGGTGTACCTTGGAGAAGTAGGTGCTTTCAAATGGTCCTCCCACAAGTCTTAGCAGCTAACCAAGGCCAATGGTTCTCAGTCAACTAACTCAAGGAGTTCTTTAAAGTTAACCAGGACGTCTCCACAAAATCTCATACAAAGTCCTGTAACAAGAAGCCACAGAAATCTAATAAAATAAAATGCACTAAATTAAATGTAAGACCAATAGCAGCCCTTGAGTTTTATAACAGGAATTAAATAACCAAAAAAGAGGGGAAAGTATATGCAGAACAGTCAGTTTAGAAATTAATATTTCTGAAGGACTGAGGATTCTACAAAGACAAAGCCAAAATTTTCATGGAAGAGCCGGCACAACTATGTTACATAAAATCAGCTGGAACCTTTCTAAGGCAAGAAGTAAAATCAGAGGCAGCAGTCTCCCAGCCCTTGTTTTCTTTCAAGCAAAGCAAGCAGTGATAGGTTGTTCCCGTGGGCAACTTTGGCTAGAATTAGTGTCCTCCTAGGAGAGTCCATGCCTATTCAAAATGGCAATGAGCTCCTGCTTGCGTTATGACTACTGCCCTCCTGATTTTTCCTACCAGACTAATGACACACTGCCCCACTGAGAAGGGTCTAGCGGAGCACAGGTCACCAGCTGGGTAACATTCAGAAAGTTAGTCTTCCTATGCTCATTTTCCTGGGCTGTTACAGAAGAAGACTGGAAGAGGTAATTTCCAAGGTTCTTCCCAGCTCTGAAGTTGTGTGTCAAAGGTAGGGGCAATGGATGCACACAGAAGAGGAAGTGTTTCTGACCTGGTATGACCCTCTCCTGCCCAGCATCGTGACAGGAATCAGTGCTATGATTTTTAGGTGGGAAAGCACAGAATCTCCTAAAAACATGGGATTTCATGGTGGCTTGGCAAGTGACTTGAGCCAGACTCTCACAGTAGAATGACTTCCCGTTGTGCCTGAAAGCCCCTTCAAAGTGACCCAAAGGAGAGGTAAAGACATTTATATAGGAAGTAGAAGATGCAAGTCACAGTGGAGAAGGTTATAACAGCATTGGGTACATTCTGCCAGCGCATCAGTGAAGTGTGGCTCCTCCCAGGCACAAACCACATCACACCCTACTCAGGATTGTGCTGGATGATTTTGCAATTGTTTGTTAAAACAACAAACCAACGTGATTCCCACACTTGCCCTTGTCTTTTACTGTTAGCGACAGTCTAGTCCTGACAGGTGTGCCAAACCCACGGCCAAGGATATCTTGAAGACTCCAACTTTCTATACCTTCGTGCATCTTAAATTAGGAGGAGGAGGTGGATGGGGTTACATCTGCCAATTTTTAAAATTTTTAAGTTTTCGGTCCCAATTCAGAGACTTTGTAGGTATGGAGATAATCCAGCAGGAAGTCATGTTGCTTCAAATTTGCTAGAGTAATGGTTGGCTTTAAAGTAAGGAGAATACAAGAGATCGTGAAGCTTATGATGGGCCCATTTTCCTGACTTTACAGTAAATTTTAGTACAATCACAGGGAAGTCTGAAATTTTAAAAGAAAGCTGACTGGATCCTCCTCAGTTGGATTTTGGCTGCATCTTGCAAGTCCTCCCCTCGGGGAGCACACAGTGAGGCAGGTTCTTTGCCGTAAATTGTGGAATAGCGGCCTGGCGACTGCAGGCCGGGGACTCACTAAAGCATACTTAGAAAGAGCGGGGACAGAGAGTTGAAGGAGGAGGTTGCAGAGCGGCAGAGTGGCACGTGCAAGCCCACAGGTGAAAATTTCTCCCGTGACTCAATCCCCCGCCTTAATTCACTTCTCTGCGGACCTATCTCCATCTCTGTAAGATGGAAAGACATTAAAAGCACCGCCTCCACCTCCCCAACTTTGAGAAGTAACTTGTCTTGCGGGGAACTTTTCTGGAGGAAGGGTGGGGTGTGCAGCCCTGCCTGGAGAGGGCCCCAAAGCGCCAACCCACTGCAGAGACAGAAGGCCGCGTACCACGGAGGCCGGCTAGCGGCGGACTCGGGTGAACCCACCCTCGCGATCTGTCAAATCTGTCCCCAGGGGAGGTCCCCCTTTCGGGAGGAAGCTTTTAAGGGGATTATCAAAATCACCCTCGCGCTTCCTTCACTCCCTCCTTGGAGCCGGAGGGCGGTGAGGACCCGCGGAGTCATCTATCTTGCCCCCGTCGCAGGCAGGGATCCAGGGGGCGTTGCTGCAAGGGGTCCCCCGGGGCGCGGGAGGCGCCGGACACCAGGCTCTGCGGTCAGCCCGCAACGGCGCTCGGTCCGAGGAGGGAGGCCCGGGTCGGGGGCAGCCGTAAGCCCCCGCTCAGCCTGCTGCCGCCGGGGACTTGCGAGGCCGTGGCACCGCGGGAGGGGGCGGCCAGGGGCTGGGGCTGCCCGGCGGCGCCGCGACCGCCTTCCTTTGCTGCGTCCCGCCGGCCCCCAGCCTCGCTCACCGCTGCCGCTTCTCCCCGCCCAGCAGCGCGCAAGGACCATGTCGGCGGAGACCGCGACCGGCCCCACGGAGGACCAGGTGGAGATCCTGGAGTACAACTTCAACAAGGTCGACAAGCACCCGGATTCCACCACGCTGTGCCTCATCGCGGCCGAGGCCGGCCTTTCCGAGGAGGAGACCCAGGTGCGTCCCCACACGCGCCCAGCGCGCCCCGACCCCTGCCCGAGCTGAGCCGTCTCGCGGCTGGGCTGTCCTGGTCGTCCGTGCCTCCCGCCGGGCTGCCCTCCCCACGATCTCCCATCGCTTCTGCCCGCATCCGGGGGCCCAGACCCTGCATGGCTCCCGCCGCCCCCTCCCCACTTCCCCGTTCCCATGGGCGCCCAGTCTCCCCGCCACCCCCATCCAGCCGTGGTTCCCCGGGAGCTGCGTAGAAACCCCGTGGTCACCAGTCCTTGCCTTTCCACTCTCCCCGGCAGCCCGGGATACACGCTTTCTCCCTCTGCGAGTTGGGAGCAGCGTCTCTCGCCTGTCCCTGTTTCGCCTTCCCGGCTCTGTCCCCTCTGGTCTGTCTGCGAAACCTTCGGGAAGATCTATTCTAGGCGGGAATGTCAGAGCTGGAAGGCTCCCCAGAGACCAGCTAGCCATAAATTCCGTCCTCCGTTTGGCGAACCAGGAGGCTGAGGCCGGGAGGGAGGGCGCTGTCAGGATGGCAGGAGCCGTGAAGCTTGCTCTCTCCACCACATCACACTGCAGCGTCCCCCGGGCTGCAGAACTCACACTGCACGAAGCCAGGGAGATGTGTTTTTTTAAAAAAAATTCCACAGCTCTAAGGTTTAGAGGATTTTCGGGGCGTTTTATAAGACGGTAGATAGCTGACCTTTCAGCTGAGAGGAGCGGCAGCCAATGTCCCCCTAAGTGCATTCATTGACTTATCTATTTTTTAAATGCTCCTATATCATCCTGAAAAATGCCAGGTAAAGAATGTAACACTACCTGTGGTTGTTCACCACAGGTGTAATGTTGGAGCCTTTAGCTGACTTTTAAAATCCTGTCTAAACTCCGACTTCTCTTTTCCCTTTGGTCACGGAAAGACAATCCTTTAAGCATGATAGACTACTTGGAACTGATCTAGCATCTCTCCTGTGGGTCCCCAAAGCACTTCACACTTCTAACCTCAACTCTAAAGCAGAGACGTTCTTATTTTTCCTATTTTATATACCAGAGCATCAGGCACTTGTCCTGTCACCATGAGCCACGCTCAGTTGAGGTTTAGAAGCTTGTAATGGATCCAGTAGAACCTAGGACCAAGACCCTGGACCTCAAGTCCAAAATTATTTTTACTAATTAAGCCAGAGGCACTCTTTGGAGAGCTTGTCCATAGACGATCCTGTCATTTACAGGTCAAATAGAAAGGCAAACATATTTATTTTTAGCAAATGGAACAGCTGTCTGACCAACGAAAACCAGAACTTAATGGAAGGTGATTTACTGTAACCCAAGTCTAACAGCTCATGTTTCTTGGTATCTCCTGAGAAGGCAGCCTGCTGAAATTTTATCATTTGAAATCCCACGCTATGCTTAGAAAAGAGAAGTGATCATGGAGACAACTTATCTTTTAAAAACAAGGCTGTGAAATATTGTGGGCACAGCACCAACAAGAGGTCCAAACCCTTCTCGGCCTCTGATTGTGCCTGGCGAGTTGCCATCAGTCACCTTACCTATAAAGCAGCATAATTACATTGACCTTTGTAATGGCTAATACTTGCCAGGCATTTTTCCAGGCACTGTCCAAGTAGTAAATCATTTATTTGTCACAACAATACTGTGAGGGTAGATACTATTAGCCCACTTGTCCAGATAAGGCAACTGAGGCACAGAAAGATTAAATATACTTGCCCAAGACAGCAGCTAGAAGGCAGCAGGACCAGGATTTGAACCCTGGAAGCCCAGACTCTTAACTACCATGCTATGCTGTCTCCACAGAGGAGGCATGGAAATCACTAGACGAGCAGGAAGAAAGAACTGAACTGACAACTCACTTGGTGTTATCTTTCCCCTGCATTAGGCAACCGTCCTCCCAGGCTATATTCAACCTTTCCTCAAGATTCACATGATATTAGAAAATTGAAATAAAATCTGGTTAGGGGTAGGAAGAAGAAAAGGGCACCTGCTTTTTTTCTGTGACTGAGGTCAGCCAATTCAGACCTCTGCATAGCAGGTTCTTCTGCACCTCTCAGGCAGTCCTCCCATTTCCCCCCCTCTGCCATTCTCAAATAAACAAGTGGTAGACCCAGCCCCAAAATAAGTAGATGTGGGGTGAGTCAGCCTCTTAGCAGGGCCCCTGGCTTCCTCTTCCTGCCACAGGATGGACACCTTCTTCCTCCCTACGGTGACCACAGCTTGGCTTGCCCCTCTGTCTTCCTGCCTTGACCTGCAGAGAAGCATCTGGAACCCCAGAGCTTAGAGACAGGCAGCACTTAGCAAGCTCAAAGAAAGAGATTTCCTAGGAACCACAGGCTGCCTGCTTGCCTTTACTGGATTGGGTCTCATCTTTTAATTTCCCATTCTTTCCCCTCTCACCCCACTACCCCCATGGGCACTGGTGAATGAGAATGATTTCTTCTTTCATCTTCTCAAACAACATTTATATTTTTAAGGAGTATCTTCTATGAAAAAGAAAGTGTCTGGCTGGGCACAGTAGCTCACATGTATAATCCCAGCACTTTGAGAGACTGAGGCAGGAAGATTGCTTGAGGCTAGGAGTTTCAGACCAGCCTGGGCAACATGACAAGATGCTGCCCATCTCCACCAAAAAAAAATAAATAAATAGAAAATAAAAAAATCAGCCAGATGTGCTGGTGTGTGCCTGTAGTCCCAGTTACTCTGGAGGCTAAGGCAAGAGAATCCCTTGAGCCCAGGAGTTCAAGGCTGCAGTGAACTATGATCATGCCACTGTACTACCTAGCCTGGGTGACAGAAGGAGAACCTGTCTCAAAATAAATAAGTAAATAAAAATAAAAATATTAAATATTTAAAAATATTACAAAAAGGAAGTGTCTTCTGGAGACGTATGCCCAATGACGAATTTTCAGTCATTAAAATTATTTTTGTTTATAGCAGGTCTCGTAAGGACCCTTTAAATAACTCCATGGAGGCCAGGGCCTGCTGGGTCTACATATAAGTAGTGTCTGATATTGATACTTCCCCTGTTTTGTTTTCTTTCTCTTTCTTTCTTTCTCTTTCTTTCTTTCTTTCTTTCTTTCTTTCTTTCTTTCTTTCTTTCTTTCTTTCTTTCTTTCTTTCTTTCTTTCTCTCTCTCTCTCTCTCTTTCTTTCTTTCTTTCTTCTTTCTTTTTTCTATTTTTGGAGACAGTGTCTCACTCTGTCATTCAGGCTGGAGTACAGTGGCACTCCCATGGCTCACCTCAGTCTTGGCTTCCCAGCCTCAGGCATTCCTTCTACCTCAGCCTCCAAAGTAGCTGGGACTATGGGCAGGTACTACCACCACATGTGGCTAATTTTTAAGCTAATTTTTAAATTTTTTGTAGAGATGGGGGTCTCACTATGTTGCCTGAGCTGGTTTCAAACTCTTGGGCTCAAGCAATCCTCTTGCCTTGGTCTCCCAAAGTGCTGGGATTGCAAGCGTGAGCCATCGCACGCAGTCTTCCCGTCTCTGTTCTTACTAGTGTTGCTGCTTTCCATGGGAAAGGGTCACCAAAGCCAAACTAACATTTGTTTCATATGCCTGAGTCCTCAACCCACCCCAACACCACCCACCTCCAGAAATGGAATCATATTCTTAACTTTCCTAGAACAAGCAATACTTCAGTACAAGAAAAATAAGCCTGAGCTGCCCAGTGCTCTTGCAAGATTGTTACCAGAACTGATTCACAGGGCTGATACCTGGGCAGGGACAAGAGGGACTAAGAAGTTGAAACATTCTCTGTTTTGGGAGATTTGCTGACCTCTTTATAACTGTCCCACTTCAGGACAAAATTCTCTGTGGGGGTAGAGGTGGCACCCATAAGAACTCAAAGTAAAGTGAAGGGCACTGTAACTGAAATAAGTTTCTAAGTTGCATTTATTGGGATGTTAGAATGGGTTTTTCTCATAATGGTAATCTAAATATCTCCTAGATTTACATTACATGAAAACTTACAGAATCCCAGCCTTATGTCTTTTATTTTGAAGTCAGTGTTAGAAGAGGCTGGGAAAGCTCCTTCCTTAGCCCCCTGGGAGGTTGGGATGATCTGGTGTTTTCTATTATCACACACACACTCTCTCTCTCTCTCTTTGTCTCTCTCCCTCTCCCTCTCTCTCTCTCTCTCTCTCTTCAATTCAAGCACAATGTAACTGGAATTGGTTCTTAGGGAGGTCTCCAAGTATTTTTATCTCCTCTAGATGTCCTGAGCTTGTTCCCAGAACCCAGTGGTTTTAGTCACTGGATGTTTTATCAGTGGAATAAAGACCTCTAAAGGTCTCTTTCTGAAAAGAATGAAATGTTAGTTGCTAGAGAAAAGGACAGGAACAATGTTTCTTTGCCCCAGCCCCTTCCCATCACAGTGTCTAATTATCATCTGTTTACTCAGAGTAAATAAATCTCCATCAATGGGCAAGGGTAATGAGGGCATTCATTTATAAGCAAGCAAGGGATGAATGTCTTTCCCAGTGAATGACTGAAACAAAGAAGAGAAGGATAAAGCCAGGTGGAAAATTAGCACTGATGTGAGTGAGACACAACTCCAAAGGGAAAAAAGCAAGCAAGGTATTTAATGATTTCTGTTGGATTGCAACTGGTTTTGCCAAATTATTTTATATATACTTGATTTAAAATATGCGTCTTCAAAAAATCATTGAGCTTTTCTTGAACCTCCTCCCATCCCCCAATGTTAGGGTTCAATTTGTTAAGCATTTGGGTACCAACTCACAAAACCACAAATGTCCCTGCTGAAGTTATTTTCAGTAACGGTCCATCAATAGTCTGCTTCATTACATAGTGTAAAGATGTGGGTGGCTCTTTTAAATGAGACCAGCTCAACCATTTTGTCTTAAATGAAATCTGATAGAAAGTGAGATTTTCCTCCTCCAGATTTTAATTAGTCAGTCTTTACAATGCTGCCATTTATTCAGCTCTAGTAACTGGAAATCCTATTTAATCAGACCTTGTATCCTTGAAACCCCCCACAGTGCTACCTCATTAATGAAACTGGAACCTTGCTGCTCTCATACCAGAATCCAGAGTTAACTAAACACATGCACACAGGTTACAGAAGAAAATGGGCCCACCCTTAGCAGTATAATTTCAATTGAAGCTGCCAAAGTTGCATGAGTTCTCTCTTCTCATGAAGGGTAGTGATCCCTAGGAGCAAAATATGGCACCCGGAAAGTAGCCCCCAAAAAGAAGTCTTTGCCCATGATAGTCTGCTGTCCTTGTCTTTAGATTACTTTTCTCTACTGCCACCCCAGTGTAAAGGTATGTAAGATCTTGACAACTGTGTGAGGCATTTCAGTGTGTAAACTCTGCTGTACAGGTGGGTGAGGTGTAGGTGTGTTCCCATGCTGTTCAGCCAGCTTAGCATTGATGTGGAGCCCAAAACAGTCCTGCAGAGCCTTACCCCATTCAAGCTCAACAGCCTCTCCTCTAGGCCTTGCTCCTTCTCCCCCTGTGGTTCTCACATTTTCTTCTGATCTTGGGCTTATACTGAATTCCCTTTCAGCTTCTTAGAGCCTATCCTCTTCGTTCTAGTATCTGGATAGGCATCAGCCCATGCTATGTGGGGAGCCCTCTAGAGTTTTCCCACCATCCCGATATCTCCATCAGCACATCCCAGATCTGGCATCTCACAGCTGTGCTCTTTCTGCTTTCTTCCTGTTTCTCGTCCCCTTACCCCTAGAACAGGTGAATTATAGAAATACCAGAAGGGACAGTAGAAACACCCTAAGCTTACCTTTTAATTTACAGATGACTGGTGCTCTATTTAGGGACTTCCTCAAGTTCTCATAGCCAATTAGTTACTCTAGAGCTTCCTGTTGGCAGAGCCCAGGACTGCAGAGCCCTGGGGGGTCACCTACCACACAGCCTGCCTACACACCAGTGACACACAAATATCATCCTTCTCAATGTACTCCATGACATGTGAATGGTTGGGAAGCACAGGAGAACAGAGCTTTGGGGAGGTGCTGACTTCCCATAGAGCTCTCTCCTCATCCTTTCCAATGTAGGTCAATGCTTGCTCATCTGTTTCCTCACTAGTCTCTCTTCAAAGTTGTTTTACTTTCTTTTTTTTATTCCCAGTTTCCTCTTGACCAACCTGGTCCAGACCCTGGCCCTATCCCCAGCATGGTTCTCCTGTTCTCCTCTTCAGGGAACTCTGTACCACCCCAGTTAGCAAGATAAAGGCAGCCACTGACTTCTCAAGAGTATACCACACTGCCTTACAACATATAGGCATGTTCTAGGCCTCATATGATGCCATGTCTAGAAACATCCTATCTGGGGCCTTCTGTACATCCGTGGTCACTTCCGTAAGGTGTGAATATTTAGGTCATATGGAGCTGAGAGATTCTGAGCAAAGTGGTAGACCCACTTTAGCTTCTCTCACTGCTCGGTGGCCCTGGAGCAGGATAGATTGGGCTGGCCTACTCCATGCATCCGCAAGGAGTGCTCTGAGGTTGTGCAGTGCTCAGTTAACTATTAATCTTATTCAACAAATTCTTACTAACTTCTACCAATGAGGAAGGCCTTTGGTGAGCTGAGCATACACTGATGAAATATAGCAGCCATAGAGATCTATCTGGGGCATTAAGGATGTGCTTTAACTTCTTTTATTTATTCAGCAAATATTGATTAATTTCTAACTCTTAAACCTTTGTACTAGGGGCTGAGGATGCAGTGGTGATAGGATGAATACAGTCTCTGCTTTCATGGAGCTTACATTCTAGAAGGGAATGTAGATTAAAAATAAGTGAATACACAAGTGAATCATGACAGATGCTAAAAGTTCTGTGAAAGTAACAAAATACTAAATTGGGAAGTGAGGAGATGAGTGGGAAACCCACTTTAGACAGAGTGATCAGGGAAGACTTCATTGAGAAGGTCCTGTTTAAGCTGAGATGTGAGGATGACAGGGAGATCATCAGATAAAGAATAAAGAGAGAACATTCTAAACATAATATAGCATGTGCAGAGGTCCTGAGGCAGGAAAGGTGTCACGGTGAGAGCCATCCCTATGGACACGTCCCGTGATTCTCTCCTTTCTACTTGTGCCACAGAGGCTACCTTTCAGAAAGGGAACAGGCATTTCAGTTTTCTGTGTGTGTGACAAATATTTTTGCTCATTTCTCTCTTCCAGAAATGGTTTAAGCAGCGCCTGGCGAAGTGGCGGCGCTCAGAAGGCCTGCCCTCAGAGTGCAGATCCGTCACAGACTAAGGAGATGGCAGGCACTGACAGCTTCACTCCATGAAGGCCATCTGCTGTTTCTCTCCTCTGCTTAACCAAGCTGTTGTGGTTTTTCAGCATAGTGTTGTATGTTCCGTTGCTAGCTGTCCTGCTATTTAACACAGTGTTGTATTTTTTTTCTAAATGTACATAGTTAGAAAACAACAATAGGAAGCTACATGTATCTTCTGTGTAAAGCAGTGGCTTCACTGGAAAAATGGTGTGATTTGCATTTCCCTTTGAGTCATGATGACAGATGGTGTGAAAACCAGCTAAGTTTGCTTTTGACCATCACCTCCCAGTAACAATTTGCTTTCATAATCCATTTAGCAATCCAGGCCTCTGTTGAAAAGATAATATGAGGGAGAAGGGAACACATTTCCTTCTACACTTACTTCCCTAAGTCACTTTCCTTATGTTTCATCTAATACAATGATGGTTGAGTTAAAATACAGAAGGGGTGTTTGAGTATTCAGATTTCATAAAACACTTCCTTGGAATATAGCTGCATTAACTTGGAAAGAAGCCTGTTAGGCTAGAAGACAGAAACTCCAATTGGCAAAAAAGCAAGGATCTAAGAAAAAAAACCACCAAAGGTCTTGAATTTACTGTATTTAAATGCATTGGTTAGGTTTATTTTGCTAAATAAAGTGAACAACTTTTTGTCTCTAAAATGATATTCTAAATAAAACCTTAACTTTTTGTTGAAGATGCACTGAGTGAGTTCTCTGCAGGTTTTCAACCAAATAAGAAACATATCAAAGAGAAACAAAGTGGCTCCTATATGGTATGGGCTGACTGACCAGAAGAGCTGCCATTTTCTAAATTCTTGCTACTCAAAGTGTGGTCCAAGACCAGCCTCATCAGCATTAGCTTTAAGCTGGTGAAAAATGCAGAATCTCAAACCCCATTCCAGACCCAGTGAATCAGAACCTTCATTTTTAACAAGGCTTTCAAGTGGTTTATAGGCACATGGAAGTTGGAGCAGCACTGTTCTAACAAACTCTACAGTCAATTTGCATCCATTTACTATCATAGCACACTAGATGTCTGCTATGGCCTGAATGTGTCCTGTCCCCCCGCCCACCCCCATCCCCCACCCCTGACAAAATTCATATGTTGAAACTTAATCCCTAAGGTGATGATATTAGGAGGTGAGGCTTTTGGGAGCTGACTAGGTTATGAGGGCCCCACCCTCATGAATGGGATTACTGCCTTATAAAAGAGGCCTGAGCAAGCTTGTTTGCCATTCTGTCATGTGAGGATACATAGAAGGCACCTGGGAGGAATGGACCCTCACCGGATTGAGGGTTCACCATGGTCTGCTGGTGTCTTGATCTTGGAGTTCCCAGCCTCCAGAACTGTGAGCAGTAAATATATGTTGTTTACAAATTGCCCAGTCTAAGATATTTTGTTATAGCAGCCAAACAGACTAAGACACCATTTTAACAGTCTATCAGTTAAGATTGTGTTTGATTGCATGGAAGAGTAACTTGATTACAATGGATTAAGCAAATAGGCTTGTTTCTTTGTTCTCTTGTCTTTTCTTTCTTTCTTTCTTTTTTTTTTTTTTGAGACAGAGTCTCACTGTGTTGCCCAGGCTAGAGTACAGTGGTATGATCTTGGCTCACTGCAACCTCTGCCTCTCAGGTTCAAGCGATTCTCCTGACTTAGCCTGCTAAGTAGCTGGGCTTACAGGTATGCACCACCACACCCAGTTAATTTTTGTATTTTTAGTACAGATGGGCTTTCGCCATGTTGGCCAGGCTGGTCTCAAACTCCTGGCCTCAAGTGATCCACCCACCTCAGCCTCTCAAAGTGCTGGAATTACAGGTGTGAGCCACTACACCCAGCCGTTTCTTTGTTTTCTTGATTGTTTTTACGTAAGACATTAGCAGGTAGGTAATCCAGGGCTGTTAGAGTAGCTCCCTAATGTTGTCAAGGAGCTGGAGTCATTCCATCTTCCCATTTTACTATCTTTAGTACACAGCTTTTGTATTCATGGATACCTGTTCACTGCATCTGCATTTCAGACAAAATGAAAAGAAAGAGGGAGGGAAAGCATAGGGCAAATGCCAGCTAAGACTTTCCTCTCTAAGAAGATTTCCTGGAAGCCCCCACCTAGCAACTTCCACCTACATCACATTGGTCAAAGTGGGTCACATGGCCACTCCTAGCTGCAAGGGAGTCTGGGAATTGGGGCATTTGTAAATGAGCATAGTACTGCCTTGAGCAAAATTAGGGTTCTGTTGGTAAGGAAGAAGGGAAAGATGGATATTGGAAAGGCTGCTAACTACATCTGCTAATCCAGCCTGGAGTGACACTGGTATACACTTCTGAACTCACCTCCAGTTCAGGAACAGTCTTTCCGTTTCTCTAAAATTAAGAACCCTAAAGTGGAAACACTAACAATTATTTATTTAGAATACAGATGTTTACAAGATCCTATTAAACATCCCTGGGTGAGCTTCCTCTTCCTGTATATTAAAACATTTCTTCTGAAAACAAATACATAGTGCACCAGGGTCTGAGCAAAACAGCCTCATATCTAGCAATCTCTCCTGCAACCTAAGTAGTGGTGAACTGAATTGTGGACAAAGCAGACTGAGTATGGTGATTAGTCCATGTCAGGCAATGAGAGGAATACTAAACCAGGTCTAAGATCCAGGTCAGAAGTCTTTCCAACACACCAGAGACATGATTCAAGAACAATCCAGAGCAACAAGGTGTGGTGGCTCACGCTTGTAATCCTAGCACTTTGGGAGGCTGAGGCAAGCAGATCACTTGAGCCCAGGAGTTCAAGGCCAGCCTGGACAACATGGTGAAATCCCGTCTCCATTAAAAATACAAAAATTAGTGGAGAGTAGTGGCATGCGCCTGTAGTCCAACTACACGTGAGGCTGAGGTGGGAGGATTGCTTGAGCCTGGGAGGCAGAGGCTGCAGCGAGCTGAGATCATGCTGCTGCATTCCAGCCTGGATGACAGATTGAGACCCTGTAAAAAAAAAAAAAAAAGAAAAAAAGAACAAGCCAGGACAAAACCAGCTGGGCAGAGAGTGTGCCTTTAGCTTGGACCCAGAAGCTCCATTTATGGTAAAAGGGTCAGTTCCTCTGCCCAGTAGTCTAGAGTCCTTGAATGGCATGTGATGGGAGGGAATGAGGGTTCAGTGTACTTTTAAATGCAAATATGTTACCAGTATAATCTCCTTGAGTTTGCTTTTTCAACTGTGAAACAGGGATAGCAATATTCTACTAAATTTTTAAAAAGTACTTTGTAAATAATCATAATAATTGCTACTGCTACCAAGTACTAACAGACAGGGTAAGGTTTACTTTGATGCCTGAGATAAGTCTTCACAAGAATGCAGAGCTCTAAGTTTTATTGTCAAGAGTCTCTTTTGGATACCCAGGGTCATACACCAAAACAATAATGACCACCCTAGACTGAGAAAAACTGCACAGTGCCCTCTCTCTCCACCTTGTATCCTAGGTGTGCAGTTGCAGACACTGTTGGTTAGCTGGACCCATCACCATACCCAAGCCCCTTCTCTGTAGTCACGTTTCTTTCATGAGACTGTAAGGGCTGGACACTAAATCCTCTCTTTTCCATTGTCCCTTGAGGCTGTGTGGTCCATGTGACACAGTCTATCCAATGAGGATGAGGCTGAAGGCTGGAGGACAAAAAGCCTTTGGGGAAGGCTTTTGCATTTCTTGATAAAAGGGACTTAAGCAGCAGGTTCTGTTCTTTACTCCTTTCTTGCCTTGTACCATTTTCACTTGTTCATTGTAGAAACAGAAATAAGCAAAAAAAGAAAAGAAAGAAATGATAAAACCAACAAAACTCATAAAAATTACACATGATAGGGCTCCAAAAATTAGGGAGAGGGAAACCCCTGCCTAATGAAATTAATAAATGTTTAAAACACTGTAAAAAATTACCCATGATTCCACCACATAGAGGTAACATCTTACTAATCTTAATATTATGCTATATCGTATTGGGGGAAGTCATGTTTTCTGTGCATAAATACACATGCAACAGGGAGAAGAAACTTAATTCAGAAGCTAGCAGCAGACTGAACCATTGTTCTGAGAGGATGGAAGGATGCTTGCTAAGGAAAAATTTGGTTGTCTTGTTCATGAAAACATCTTTTTGTTTTTTGAGATGAAGTTTTGCTCTTGTTGCCCAGACTGGAGTGTAATGGTTCAATCTCGGCTCACTGCAACCTCCACCTTCCGGATTTATGCAATTCTCCTGCCTCAGCCTCCCCAGTAGCTGGGATTATAGGCGCATGCCACCACACCCGGCTAATTTTTGCATTTTTAGTAGAGACGGGTTTTCACAGTGTTGGCCAGGCTGATCTTGAACTTCTGACCTCAGGTGACCTGTCCGTCTCAGCCTCCCAAAGTGCTGGGATTATAGGCATAAGCCACCACGCCCAGCCTAGGAAAACATCTTAATAGTTTTGGGGGCTGTGAAATACAGGTCTAGAAGAAGAGGAAAAAAGAACTCAGTGGCTGTGCACAATAAAAGAGCATTTGTCCCATGGAGATTCAGGTAAGATGACGTTTAGGATCCTTGGGCACTTGGAGAAAGGAGAGGTGGAGGAGAACGATTTGGTAAGGGAGGGCAGGCACAATGTCAGCTGACCCAGAAGAGCACCAGTGAGAGGCTGGTGGACTGGGCTTAGGAACTTTGAAATATCAAATGTTCTGTTTTCAATGACTATCTATACAGTGCTGTGCTTGCTGTCGCTGTGCTGTAACTGATTTTTGCTGTCCTCAACCTTCCTGACAGCTCTGTCTCACAAAATGGCCTTGTACTGGTGACGCTTTAGGGAGTGGGGAAGGACCTGCTTGGGCCAAGCTTGCAGCAGGCAGTAAACAGTGAAAGTGCTTGCTTCTGTCTGCCTCTTTTCTGGTAATAGCACCTTTACATTTGGGGAATTACTTCTACTTCATGTGGTCCTGGTAGAGTCATTAATCACAGTGCCCCAGATTCCTCCCCCATGACAGTTAGACCCAGGCTGGCCAATGACAGTGTCATATTCCTTGGCATATATGAACTGAACCAAGTATGGGCTCTTGACCTCCCAGGTTCAAGGAATCCTACTGCCTTTACTTCTGTAGTCGCTTGGGCTATAGGCATGCACCACCATACCTGGCTAATTTTTTTTTTCTTGAGACGGGATCCCACTATGTTGCCTAGGCTGGGCCAAAGTCCTTTGCCAGAATTGTTGCAATTGGACTTAGAGGGATGGTTCTATGTTGTCACCCTTCATGGAGAGTTGTGAAAATGGAGGGCTGGGGTTGCAGGTAGCCTTCGACTCGGCCTCATGGAGAAAGCCGTTCTGTAAAGGGAGGGAAGGAAGCCAGGCAGATGGGAATGAGAAAGTCTTGAGGCCTTGGTTCCCACTCTTCCCTGGGCTACCCCAGCCTTCCTGGCTCTGTGAACTAGTGAATCCCTTTCTCGGTGTATCTGTCATTTGTAATAAAAAAAAAAAAAGAGTCCTAATGGTAGAGCAAATAAAGGAAGAGAGAAGTGCATGGAGGGAGGAATCTCAGCCCCTAGGGTAATTAAGAATATAGGGGAACTAGAGATTCATAGTAAGAGGTAACCAGAAGTAGCACTAGATTTTTCCCAGCCAATGGGAACTTGAGAAAAATTATTTTTACATACTAAAAGAAAAAAGAATGCCTGATAAGTGGATAATATATGGACTTCAAGGGGTTACATAATTTTTAAAACTATATACAAATGTATGGCAGATATGTTACCCTCTTTTTTTTTTCTTTTAAGAGACAAGGTCTCAGCTGGGCATGGTGGTTCATGCCTGTAATCCCAGAACTTTGGGAGGCTGAGGGTGGGCATATCGCTTGAGCCCAGGAGTTTGAGGCCAGCCTGGACAACAGTGAGACCTCATCTCTATTTCAAAATTTAAAATTAAAAAACAAATAGAGACAGAATCTTGTTTTGTCACCCAGGCTACATAGAATATGGTGGTGCAATCATAGCTCACTGCAGCCTTGATCTCCCTGGCTCAAGGGATCCTCCTGCCTTAGTCTTCAGAGTAGCTGGTACCACAGGCACCTGCCACCACACATGGCTACTTTTTTTTCTTGACATGGATTTTCTTTATGTTACCCAAGCTGGCCACAAACTTCTGGGCTCAAACAATCCTCCTGCCTCATCTCCCAAAGTGTTGGGATTACAGGTGTGAGCCACTGCACCTGGCCTGTTACCTTCTTGGAGACTTTTTGCTACTCTCTCTCAGCTCTTGCCCTCATGTGTAAACCTTGTTCCATATCTTCTATTGTCCACTGAAAAGTCCTTTAAAAACCTCATATCAACTGTTCAAATGTATCCTTGTCTCAACTCAATGCCAGAGTGACTAGCAACAATAGTGGTAATAATACAAATAATTTGAAACTACACATTCTTTTCCCATGATGGACGTGCTAAGAGGTAGTGAAGAGGATACATGTCAGGCAAGAATCTGTGACATCAGCCACTGCTTATATTGGCGAGGCAGGAGATAAGATTTTTTGGTTTTATGAAGCCTGGAATTATGAGCCTGGTGAGCTCTATAGAAACAATTATAGAAACAGAGGAGCAAAGGTTCCTAGAGACCCTCTCCTTTACCTTCACCAAGACAACTGTATCATTACAGATAGTGAGTACTGCTGCATGAGGAATGTGCTCCTGTAAACAAATTTCAATGTGGCTTCTTAGAAGAGTCTGCCAACTAAACTTAGAAAAACATAAGAAACACTGATTTGAATCTCAACTTATGTAACTCATCCAACTACTAAATGCAATGACAAACTGACTCATGGTTCATATGAATCATCCCTAGCGTTCCAGATTAGTAATGCAGAAGGCGTTTCTTTCTTCTTTCTTTCTTCTTCCAGATAGAAGGTCCCTCTTCCCACTCCTGTTTAAAAAAACAAAACAAAACACAAAAAACCCACTCTTTATATAGAAACTTGGCATTCTCTGGGAATGAAGAAGGCAAGTGTCCTGGGATAGTGACCCTAAGAGGAAGAATCCTCAGGGGCATAGGAACTGTAATCCAGAGGCATAGTTTCATTTCATGTATTCATGTATGAAAAGGAGACCACACATGTGTATTTATGTAGCTAGAAGGGCAGGTTCAGGGAGAGAATTCTGGCTGTCCCCTAACCCTTCTTCCCTTCTTTCAGTAGTTTTATCTGGGAGATGGATGCCTGTCTAAAGGCTAAGTTTTCTCACCTATTTTATAGTTAGGTTTTTAGCTAGTCCCCAAGATGCCTCCAACAATCTCTGCCTCCTGGTATTCACACCTTTGCATAGTCCCTGCCCACATTGTGCCACAGAGTTGGTCTGTGTGACTAACACAACTAAGCAGAAGTAATTCTAGGTCACTTCTGAGATTAGGTTCTAAAGGACACTAAGCTTTCTCTCTCTCTCTCTCTCTCTCTCTCTCTCTCTCTCTCTTCCCCCTGGGATTACTTGCTCTGGGAGAAGCCAGCTGCCATGTTGAGCAGCCCTACATGTTGAGAAGCTCATGTGGCAAAGAACAGAGGGCTCCTGACAACAGCCAGTGAGGAGGTGAGCTCTGCCAACAACCATGTAAGTGAGCTTAGAAGTACATCCTCCAGCCCCTGCTGAGCCTTCAGATAACTGCAGTCCTTTAGCCACAACCACTCAGCTAAGCTGCTCTTGAAATTATTTGATATCATAAATGTTTGTTGTTTTAATCTGCTAAGCTTTGGGATAATTCCTTATGCAGCAATAGATAACTAGAACATTACATGTGGCCAAGGAAGTAATATGTGCCACTTCAGGATCATGCCTCTAAAGGGAGTAAGTATGCTCTCTTGTTTCTCCTTCCCACTTCCTAGAATGCAAGCATAGTAATGAGCCATCTTACCATCGAAGCCACATGGGTGCCAACAACATCTTAGGGTTGGAGGATAGCCACGCAGAAAGAGCCTGAGTCTCTGTATTCAGGAAATACTAGGTTTAGCTGCACTAACAAACAACCTCGTCTTAGTGTCTTCAAAGCTGCGGTTTATTTCCAACTCCCTCAAATCTGCAGCAGCTCTGGGCTTCTAGAGTTGCAGTTTGACAGTGACTACGTTCTTCCTCCCAAGACAACAGCTTCTATCAGGAGGGCTCTCTACACAGCTACAGGTCTCTCCAGCTTTCGGTAACATCTTCCTCCCCTTGACCCTCCCTTTGACCCAAGCCTAGAGGTGGTAACTGTTGTTAGTCCCAATGCTTCACTATCCCTTGTTGATTTCCCTTAATATTCTTCATATCTTTGTAGAGTTCCTTCATTAAACTGCCTTCAATTACCTCTGCCATCTATCTTCTGTCAATATCCTGACCAATCCAATCCTTCTTCCACAAATGATAGCTACCAGTAAAAACAGCCAATGACATAAGAAATGGAAAGACATGTAAGTCCTAAATGATGATCTTTTAGATTATAAGCAGAGTGAACATGCACTAGCACCCAAGTCTCACAGTGCATAGAAAAGATATCCCCTTTGTTGTCATCATCAACATAGTGAGAAGGAGTGGCATCTAAAATATTTGTGAATCTAGGCCAAATCATTCCAGTAAAAAGCTATTTGACCTACTTATTCCAAAATTAAAGCTTATTCCAAAATAAAGTATCATTGACATACCAACTTAATTCCTCAGCTGGGCTTCCACTGAGTTCAGGTAGAAAGTTCTAAATTACGGCATGAAGTTTGTCAGGTTTCTGTTTTGAACAAGTGTATTAGTCCATTCTTACACTGCTACAAAGGTATTACCTGAGACTGGGCAATTTAAAAAGAAAACAAGTTTAATTGACTCACAATTCCACATGACTGAGGCCGCCTCAGGAAACTTACAATCATGGCGGAAGGCAAAGGGGAAACGAAGACCTTTTTTTATCTGGGGCAGATAAGAGAGAGCTAGCAAGAGCAGGGACAACTGCCTTACCAAACCATCAGATCTCATGAGAACTCACTCACTATCACGAGAACAGCATGGGGGAAACCACTTCCATGATCCAATCACCTCCCACCTGGTTCCTCCCTCAACACCTGGGGATTACAATTCAAGATGAGACTTGAGAGGGGACACAAGGTTCAGGGAGGCTTCCAAAAACCTCCTCACTGACCACAAAGTGTAGCTCACAGCCCAACTCATTGCATGGAAAAAAAAAAAAAGAAAAGAAAAGAAAAGAATGAAAGAAAGAGGAGGAGAGAGAAGAAAGAGGGATGCTTATGAGGTTCACAGAAAGAAAGATAACTCTTCAAATGAGGAGATGCCTCTTCTACATTAAAAAGCCTCATTTGGAAGTCCTCCCTGAGGGGCCAAAGGTAGGGGACCTAGAGAAGGATAACCTCATCCAGAATAGAGTGTGATTTTGCTCCAAACACACCAGCTCCCAACAGGGAATCTGAAGTGGCAAAAGGGGCAGCCAACAAGATAATGGAATATGACTGTTTATCACAAAGATGCCTAGGACAGACATTCCTGTAGGATCAACAACACAGCTAGGAAGAAAATGAAGAAGTCAGATTCTTCATCCATTTATTGAAATACTCACCAAGGCTGGGCATGGTGGCTCATGCCTATAATCCCAGCACTTTGGGAGGCTGAGGCAGGTGGATCTCCAGAGCTCAGGAGTTGGAGACCAGCTTGGGAAACACGGAGAAACCCCATCTCTGCAAAAAATGCAAAAGAAAAAAAAAAAAATTAGCTGGGTGTGGTGGTGCACACTTGTGGTCCTGAGAGGTGACTGTGCTAGCAGCCCTCACTCTCAGCACCTCCTCGGCCTGGGCATCCAGTCTGGCGGCGCTTGAGGAAACCTTCAGCCCGCCAGGGCACCGTGGGAGCCCCTCTCTGGGCTGGCTGAGGCCGGAGCTGCCTCCCTCTACTTGCAGGGAGGTGTGGAGGGAGATGCGCCGGCGGAAACCGGAGCTGCGCGCATCCAGGCGAGCGCGAGTTCGGGAGAGCGGGGGCGCGGCTCCGCGGGCCCAGCACACGGAGCGGCGGGCCAGCGCCTGGCGGCCCAGGGCAGTGAGGGACTTAGCACCCGGGCCAGCAGCTGCGGAGGTTGTGCCGGGTCCCCCAGCAGCGCCAGCCCGCCGGCACTGCACTCAAATTCTCGCCAGGTTTAGCTGCCTCCCCGCGGAGCAGGGTTTGGGACCTGCAGCCCGCCCTATCTGAGCTCCCCCCTGCAGTGGGGTCCCGCGGGGCCTGAGCCTCCCCCACGGGCGCAGCCTACTGCTCCGTGGCACCCGGTCCCATCGACCCCTCAGGGGCTGAGGAGTGCAAGTGCACAGCTCGGGACTGCTGGGCAGCTCCGCCGGGAGCCCCTGGGCGGGGTCCACTGGGTGAAGCCGGCTGAGCTCCTGAGTCTGAGGGGGACTTGGAGAACTTTTATGTCTAGCTAGATAATCGTAAATACACCAATCAGCACTCTGTGTCTAACTCAGGGTTTGTAAATACACCAGTCAGTACTCTGTGTCTAGCTCAAGGTTTGTAAATACACCAATCAGTACTCTGATTAGTTAGTATCTAGCTAACCTAGTGGAGACTTGGAGAACTTGTCTGTCTAGCACTCTGTGTCTAGCTCAAGGATTGTAAAGGCACCAGTCAGCACTCTGTCAAAGTGGTCCAATCAGCTCTCTGTAAAGCAGACCAATCAGCACTCTGTAAAATAGACCAATCAGCTGTCTGTAAAATGAACCAATCAGTAGGATGTGGGTGGGGTCAGGAAAGGGAATAAAAGCAGGCTGCTGGAGCTAGCCAGCAGCAACCCAGTTAAGTCCTTTTCTATGCTGTGGAAAGGTTGTTCTTTCTCTCTTTGCAGTGAATCGTGCTGATGGTCAGTTGTTGGGTCCATGCTGCTTTTATGAACTGTAACACTTCTCAAGAAGGTCAGTAGTTTCATTCCTCATAGTGTGATCACAAACCCACCGGAAGGAAGACACTCCAGACACATCTGAACATTTGAAGGAACAAACTTCCTACACACCGTCTTTAAGAACTGTAACACTCATGGCAAGGGTCCACGACTTCATTCTTGAAGTCAGTGAGACCAAGAACCCACGAATTCCAGACACAGTCCCAGCTGCTGGGGAGGCTGAGGTGGGAGGATCACTTGAGCCCAGGAGGCAGATGTTGCAGTGAGTCGAGCTCATGCCATTGTACTCTGACCGGGGTGACCGAGTGAGACCCCATCTCAAATAGAGAAAAGAAGAAAGAAAACTTCACCCATTCTAATTCACAACAAGCAATGAAAACAAAATCCAAAATCATGCATACTTTTTAGGATGATCCAAAATCATGCGTACTTGTTAGGATGCTTTTTGCTACAAGTGACTGAATAGTCAAGTGAAAGTGGCATATCAGGTTTTCTGTTTTTCTGTAGGCCATTCCAGGTTCCATTAATCCAACAGCCCAAGTAGGCCAGAGCTCTGTCATCCTTTCTGGAATTTTCTTCTCTTTCTCCTCATGGTCCCAAGATGATTGCTCCAGTTCCAAGCATCACATTCCACATGACATCATCCAAACACAGGAAAGGTCCTGGCTTAAATTATCAGGCACCTCTCATTTTATTTTTATCACAGAGGAAAAGCCTTTTCCCAGAAGCTCCTTAGGAGTCTTCTCTTCTGCAGTTGGACCACATGCCCACTCCATGCCTATAATTGGTGAACACAATCAGCACTTGGAACAGACTGGCACGTAGCAGGAGCTTATTACATTTTTGTTGAATGAATGAAAGGTGAATTGGATTACCATGGTTGGCTTAGACCAATTAGAGCCGGTTTCCTAGAGCCCATTTTCCTAGAACACGTTGTTGCTTAATGGCTGAAGAAAACTGGCATTTTCTTATCAAGGAAGAAGGAAGGAATGGCTATTGGGCAGTCAATAGTGTATGCCATATTATGCTATTTCTTAAAGCAGGGAACCAGAGCAACCCATTAAAAGGGCTTATTGTTTTCTAATGGTTACTTTGTAGAAAAAAATGTTTTGGAATTTAAACAAATTGTTTATGCAAGGTGTATCTCATTAGCGAACAAGTTACGCTATTCTAAAGAGAAATGAACATTTTTTTTTCCTGCTCCGGTTTAGACATCAGTTTGCGTAGATATTCCCCCTGCCTAAACCCCATCTGGGTTGGGTATCCTTCCTCTGTGTTATCATGCACTCTACCTCCCCACGTTACAGCAGTTACTACACTGGATTATATCCACTTATTCTCTCCTGCAGTACAGGCTGTTCACCAAATCCTGTTTGCTTTTCTTCTGTGCTACCTTTCTCAATCCCCTTTGCAGTTAGGTGTGGCCGTGTGACTCAGTCTGGTCAATGGAATGTGAGTAAAGTAGTGTATACCACTTCCAAGCTTGGCCATAAAAACTACCCGTGCAGTCTCCTGGCTTTCTCTTTCTTAATCTGCTGGCTTAATGGAGAAGACTTTGTGGACATAAAAAAATGTGGAAGGAGGCTGGGATCATGAACGACTGCGTGGAACAGAATACCTGTCTTCTCAGCAATCCACGCTATTCTAAGATGACATTGGTGAAGAATGCATCTTTTATTGTGCTAAGCCACTGAGAATTGAGTATTTGTGTTTTTGTTATGGTCGTTGTCCAACTCTAATGAATACAGTTCCTCATTAGAATAAAAACTTATTGAAAGTAGAAATCTCCTCTGTCTTGTTCACCATGCTGTTTCTTGACCCAGCACAGTGTCTGTAACATAATAGGCACTTAAGACACTTTTAAAAACTGAAATAAACGTAATTCTGCCAACATGTATTGAGTACCTACTAAATGTCAAAATAGCTTGAACTTTGTAATGCCATTGAAAAAACCTAAAATATTTCTTCCCCAAATTTTGAGGAGTCAAAGACACTGAAACAAAGTGTTGAGGACACTGAAAACACAGGAACGCTCTGCCCCAGCCTCCATTTGCCTGGTGGCAACCCCTTCCTTCCTTACTGGGGACAGCACTTGCTTATGGGTCCAAAGAGGGCATCAGCGGGCAGCAGAACACTCAGGGAACAGATTTTACGATCTTCCCACATTGTCCTGTCTTTTAAAAGACTGGAGCCGCTCTTTCCTTTGTGTTGTCACTGTGTAGGATTTATGGCTCTTTGTTAATATGCTATTTAATCTAGGCTCCAAGCTGGCTTGAGAAATACTTTTAAACTGAGGCCTGTCTTGCATGGTGGGTGCAGCATCCACTAATGAGCTTCTGCTTGTTTTCCTCTTTTTAATCTGATTTTTGTTTTCAGGAGAGTGTCTCAACTAAGAACCTAAAAATGGAGGAAAAAACAAACAAACAAAAAAAAGAAATTGTGTTTTCTCCCCTACACTATATTAGTAATTTTTTGATATCACTTCATAGCTCAATATAGGAACAAATGTCAATAGAAGAATGAAGTTCATAATTCAGAAAGGAGAGTTTTATTTCTCTTAAAAGTTTGCATCCTGCAGGGTGGCCATTCTTATGAGCCGGGAGGCATAGCATCCAGCCAGGGCCCGGAAACAGACACTTCAACGGTGGAAAGAATAAGACTGAAATTTATGCTTAGCAGGGTGGCCAAATATGTATATTCAATGAGGTATAGGAGGAGCGATGAATATTTATGAGAGGAGGAACATGCGCATGTGCAACTGAGCTTCATGCCTCTCCATGGGACCCACATTCCCAAAATGGTGGTGTTAGCATTGATACAAGAATGGGGTGTTTGTTTATTTGTTTGAGACGGAGTCTGGTTTTGTCACCCTGGCTATATTGCAATGGCGCAATCTCAGTTCACTGCAACCTCTGCCTCCCAGGTTCAAGCAATTCTTCTGCCTCAGCCTCCCGAGTAGCAGAGATTACAGGAATGCACCACCATACCTGGCCACTTTTTGTATTTTTAGTAGAGATGGGGTTTCGCCATGTTGGCCAGGCTGGTCTTGAACTCCTGACCTCAAGCCATTCACCCGCCTGGGGCTCCCAAAGTGCTGGGATTACAGGCATGAGCCACCACACTAGGCCCAAGAATGGAGTTTTCAACCCTCTAGAGTCAAAAGGTGGAGGAAAGATCATAGAAATCCTCACTGCGCATTCTCCATAGACTGGACAGAACCAATCTGTGCTCTAAGGAGGCCTGTCCGACCTCCCCATTCAGTCTTGGCCTAGAATGCAGCTTCCAAGGCTTCACTGGAGTCCCGTTGGCCAAGAAATAGTCCGTTCAGTCATTTTGGAGGCTTGTGATTTTATTTTTCTCATTGACAATAAATCCCTCAAAAAGAAGGGCTGAGAATTATCTATTGTGATTGACCTTTTTGGCAAAAAGGAAGGTAGGACAAACACTGCATCTCACCTTTTTTTTTTTTTTTGAGACGGAGTTTCACTCTTGTTGCCCAGGCTGGAGTGCAATGGTGAGATCTTGGCTCACAGCAACCTTCGCCTCCTGGGTTCAAGTGATTCTCCTGCCTGACCTTCCCGGGTAGCTGGGATTACAGGCGCCCACCACGCGGGCTAATTTTTGTATTTTTTTAGTTGAGATGGGGTTTCACCATGTTGGCCAGGCTGGTCTTGAACTCCCGACCTCAGCTGATCTGCCTGCCTCAGCCTCCCAAAGTGCTGGGATTACAGGCATGAGCCACCGTGCCCGGCCTGCATCTCACTTTTTAACCTGTGAGTGGGACTAAGAACTCCAGGGGACAAAGTGGATGGTGGAAACTTCCCCTCAATTTTGGTGTGTTTAAAAGGACACTTGTTAGCGCGTTTGTTGGTCTGTGGATCTGTCTCTAGTTTCACCCATGTGTGGATAAAACAGACCCGGGACTCCCTCTCTTCCAGCCTCTGACTGCCCTCCCATCTCCTCTCCACCTGCAACCTCCAGAATCACCTTCTCCATCATCTCCTGCTTCTGGGACTGTTGCAGGACTTTTCCGTAGTTCAGCTAAAGATGGGGGTCCTTGTCCCACAGCCACGAAAGTTTAGGTTCGAAGACGGTTTGAAGGGTGAGTAAAGCAGAGCTTTATTGGGTGAAAAGGAAAAAAGGGGGAACAGGGACTCTCTGAAAGGCCAGAGTTCCTCTTGGTGCGCTTCCCGCCTCCCAGTTTGAATCCCAGGTTCCACACAGGAAGAGGAGGGGCCAGACTCTTCCCTGCTGCAAACTGCGTGAACTCCTCAAGGCTCCACCCTAGTGCACAGGCTAGTTGGAGTTTTTCTGGCAACCCTTCCCACCTGACTGTGTTAGGACCAGCCACACCATTTTTGTGGTTAGCTCCTTGTTGCTGACCAACCAACCATGAGCTCCCAGATTTATCAGAATTATTCCACATATGTGGAGGCAGCCATCAACTCCATCTATGGTCTTCCTACAATTACTTCTCTCTGGGCTTCTATTTCAACCTTGATGATGTGGCTCTGGAAGGCGTGGGTCACTTGTTTGGGGCGGGGGGACAAGGTCTCCCTCAGTCACCCAAGCTGGAGTGCAGTGGCAGTGGTACAATCATGGCTCACTGCAACTTTGACCTCCTGGGCTTAAGTGATCCTCCCGACTCAGCCTCTCGAGTACCTCGGACAACAGGTGTGCACCACCACACCTGGATAACTTTTTGTTTTATTTTTGTAGAGAGTGAGTCTTGCTCAGGCTGCTCTCAAACCCCCGGGGCTCAAGTGATCTTCCTGCCACACCCTCCCAAAGTGCTGGGGTTATAGTCATGAGCCACAGCACCTGGCCTACTTCTTCCACAAATTGGCAGAGAAGAAGCACTAGGGTGCCCAGTGTCTCTTGAAACTGCAAAACCAGTTTGGCGGCCACACCCTCTTCCAGGACATCCAGAACCATCTAAAGATGAGTCGGGTAGTCCAGATGCAGTGCCTCACATCTGTCATCCCAGCACTTTGGGAGGCCCAGGTGGGAGGATCTCTTGAGGCCAAGAGTTTAAGATCAGCCTGGGTAACACAGCAAGACCCTGTCTCTACAAAAAAATTTTTTTTAATTAACCAGGCATGGTGGCATGCACCTGTAGTCCCAGCTACTTAGGAGGCTGAGGTGGGAGGATTGCTTGAGCCCAGGAGTTCAAGGTTACAGTGAGCTATGGATCACGCCACTGCATTCCAGCCTGGGTGACAGAGTGAGACTCTGTCTCAAAAAAAAAAAAAAAAAAAAGAAAAGTTAAAAATATAAATCAAATTTTTTTCCCTACCACTAGAATTATTAAATTAGAACCTCTGCACGTAGGGCTTGGGAATCTATATTTTTAACCAGCTCCCCAAGCATTCTGATGTCCAATGAAATATGAGAAATATTGCTGCCTACCTTGCCTATGCTCCTGTGTTTTTCAGTAAGTTAATTGAAAACAATTTTAGCATCTCCCATTCCATCAGATCCCTTTCCCTTTTAACTAGCTAATGTCCATGCTAGGAAACTGCCTAAAAATAGCTTAGGGTTTCCTTCCCGCTGGCACTGGTAGGGGTAAGACAGTTACAGGCTTCCCCTCTCACCTCTGTTTTTATTGTTTGTCTTTCATCAGTCAGCTGCAAAGCGTTACTGGCTCCATATCTCACAGGTCCTTGCAAATTTCGTGCTGCCAGGACTTGGCCTAGGTTAAGGTAGCCATTGACTTTCTTTTCATCTCAAAAATGACCACTAGAATTCTCATTGTTGATGAAAGTATAAAATGATACAATTTCTTTGGGAAAACTGTTCAGCAATATCTACTAAAGTTAAATATGTACCCACTCCATGACTCGGCAATTCCACATTTAGCTATATACCCAAGAAAAGTTGAATGTGTACATCCACAAGAAGGCATGGACACTAATGTTCATAGCAGCTCATTCATAATAGCAGCAAACTCAAAACAACCCTTCTGGGTTTGTCCAGTAACAGAAGAATGGATAAATTTATGATGTATTTATACAATACTATATAGCAATCATTTAGAAAACAATTGATACATGTAGAAATATAGATGGATCTCAAAAACATGTTATGCAAGAAGAGCCATCTGCAAAAGAGTATATGCTGTATTATTCCATTCATATGCACTTCAAGAACAGGCAAAGTTAACCCGTGGTGATAAATAAGAGCTACTTATAGGTGAGGGGAGGGGGCATATGAACTGGACAGGGTGTGAGATAATTTTCTGGGAAGATGGAAATGTTCTATTGATAAATCTTGATTTGGCTGGTGGCCTCAGAGGTGTATTTGTGTAAAAATTCATTGAACTGTACTCTTAAGATTTGTGCATTGTACTGTAATTCCAGATAGATGGCTGGATTCCATTGCTATCAAAAGACAGATCTAAAAGCGCATGCTTGTTACTTCCCCACCCTTTCTTGTCTGAATTTCTTCCACTCCACAGGCCTCTATAGTTTTTTGTGTTCTTACATACTTGCCAGACATTTCTTGTGGCTGCCAGTCTCTTCTGTTTTCTTCTAGAGTTTCCTCTCCTTGCAGTTGCCGTGAGCAGCACCCAAACCGATCCTCTGTATCCACCCCCTTTGCCTCCAACCAAGGGAGCAAGGTTGGGTCACTAACTAGCTAGAACTCTGCAAGCTTGGCCCTTTTATAACCTGAAGTAGCTGTTGCCACTTTTTTCTTTTTCTTTCTTTCTTTCTTTTTTTTGAGATGGCGTCTCTCTGTGTTGCCCAGGCTGGAGTGCAGCGGTGTGATCTTGGCTCACTGCAACCTCCAGTTCTTGGGTTAAAGTGATTCTCCCGTCTCAGCCTCCTGAGTAGCTGGGATTAAAGGCATATGCCACCATGCCTGGCTAATGTTTTGTATTTAGTAGAGATGGGGTTTAACCATTTTGGTCGTGCTGGTCTTGAACTCCTGATCTCAGGTGATCCACCCACCATGGCCTCCCAAAGTGCTGGGATTACAGGCATGAATCACTGTGCCCATTTGCTGTTGCTACTCTTTATGACTCTTTAAAATCTTCCATTTCTATTTATTTTCCCATTTCCATCTTTTTCATAAATTGGCTCCAGCTTCTGGGGATGAATGAAAACATGTTCCACTTTGGTTGGTAGATTTAATTTAGGACTGCTGTGGTTTTGGACACAATCCCACATAGATTTATCAAACAGAGTCAATGTGGCAGCAAAGCAATGTGATGAGTTGCTAACAATGGAGGATTTAGAACACCAAAGCTGGGAGGCCAAGATTAAAGACAGTTAAATGAACTGCTAAAGTTGGATGATCAATACAGAAGAGAGAGCACAGACGTGTGTAAAAGCCCTCACATGTATGTTGTATCTTAATTTTTCACTCAGAAATTTACAAATGATAAAATTCAGGTTTTTCAGAGCAGAGATGCCAACATATTTGGACAGAATCTGATTTTTGTTCCAAAGTGGAATGAATGAATCTCTGCCCACGGTTGAATCAACCTAATCCAAAAGGAGAAAAAAAACTGTAAAGCTATACTACTGAACATTTCTGAGTCACCCACAAAAATGAAAGTATCAGTTAAACAGGAGAAATTAAGGAGCCATTTTGACTTGGAAGGGGAGTCTGTTTTTGAGGGCATGTTGTCTTTGCTGATAGCTGTTCTTGGGTAAAAGTAGACAGGGAAAAAGAGCAGTCACTTCTCAAGTAACCCCAACCTGTTAAGAAGGCATGATGCTCTAGGCTGGTGGTGCTCAACCTTGGTTGCATCCTGGAATTACCTGGGGAGCTTTAAAAACCACTGTGGCCTGGATCCCACCCCAGAGATTCTGATTTAAATGTCTGGGTGTAGCCTGGGCATCAGGATTCTTAAAAACTCCCATGTGATTTTAATGTGCAGCCAAAGTTGAGAACCACTACTCTAGATTCTAGAACCTGGACCCAGCAGGGCACCTCACAGGCTACTAAACATTCAATAAATATGTGTTGTACTGGTAATAGTAATTTTAAATGTTTTAAGTTGAGATATAATCCACATAACAAAATCCACCATTTTAAAATTTGATTTGCTGATTTTTTTGTCCACTTATCATGTCATATAACCATCACTCCTATATAATTCCAGAACATTCCCATCACCCCTGCTGTAGACTAAACATTTGTGTCCCTCCAAAATTCATATGTTGAAATCCCAACCCCCAATGTGATAGTATTAGGAGGTGCCTTTGGGAGGTGACTAAGTCCTAAGGGTGGAGGCCTCATGAATGAGATTAGTGCTCTTACAAGGAAGAGACAGAAGAGCCCTCTGCTCTCTAGTAGATGAGGATACAATGAGAAGACAGCATCTACAAACCAGCAGGTGGGCTCTCACCAGACACAAGATCCACCAGCTCCTTGATCTTGGACTTCCCAGCCTCTAGAACTGTGAGAAATAAATGTTTGTTGTTTAAGGCACCCAGTATATGTTAATTTGTTATAGCAGGCCTATATTAGGCCATTCTTGCATTGCTACAAAGAAGTACCTGAGACTGGGTAATTTTTAAAGAAAAGAGGTTTAATTGGCTCATGGTTCTGCAAGCTTTACAGGAAGCATGGTGCTGGCATCTACCTGGCTTCCAGGTAATTGTAAGCTTCCTGGGGAAGGCAAAGGGGGAACAGGCATATCACATGACAAAAGCAGGAGCAAGCAAGAGAGAGTTCAGGGGGCAGGTGGCACACATTTTTAAATGACTAGATCTTATGTGAACTCAGAGAGAGAGCTCACTTAGCACCAAGGGGATGGTCGCAAGCCATTCATGAGGGATCTACCCTTATGATCCAAACACCTCCCACCAGGCCCCACCTCCAACACTGGGGACTACAATTCAACATGAGATTTAGGCACAGCATCTAAACCATATCACAGCCCAGTATGGTTTGGTTGTGTCCTCACCCAAATCTCATCTTGAATTGCAGTTCCCATAATTCCCATGTGTTGGGGGAATGACCAGGTGGGAGGTAATTGAATCATGGGGGCAGCTACCCCATGCTGTTCTCATCATAGTGAGTGAGTTCTCATGAGATATGATGGTTTTATAAGAGGCTTCTCCCCGTTTGCTCAGCATTGCCACTATGTGAAGAAGGACGTGTTCACTTCCCCTTCCGCCATGATTGTAAGTGTCCTAAGGCCTCTCCAGCCCTGTGGAACTGTGAGTCAATTGAACTTCTTTCCTAATAAATTATAATTACTGCTGGGCAGTTCTTTATAGCAGTGTGAGAATGGACTAATACACAGCCCAAACTAAGACAACTCCAAAGAGAAACCCTATACCTATTAGCAGTCTCCATTTTCTCCTCCCCTGAACCCCCGACCACTTATCTATTTTCTGTCTTTGTGAAGTTTCCTATTCTGGATATTTTATATACATAGAATCATATGATACATTGTCTCATGTCAGGATATTTTCAAGACCCATCCATGTTGTATATCGCAAGGTCAAGTGGCAACCATTTGGAATCTTTTGGAGGTTTAGATAATTCAATTCCTTTTCAATTAGGTGTTAAACAAAGTTTATAGGAAGGCATTGTTTTGGACTAGTCTCCTGCACTAGGCTCCAGCAGACCAGACCAAACCAAAATGGAGTCTGAAGCTTATGTTAACTGAAACAGGTACATCCCCACATGGACCAGTGTTTTCCTGAAAGCAAGAGATTCACAGCAACCAGAAAAAGCCGAGTTTGCTTGAGTCAGCATAGTAAGGAAGTCCCCTCTGCTTTAACCCTTATAAGAAATGAATTGGTAAGCTTGTGTTAACCAATCTACTTTTTAAAATTATTGTTTCCTCTGTTCCAGTGATGCATTCTGAAAAAACTTTTTAAACATTATTGTTTCCTTGTTCCCACTTACAAAATATATTCTGCCATGCCCAGGAGAACACTCATTCTATTCTATAGATTGAAGTGTTGCCCAATTATAGAATAGCAAATAAAATTCACTTAGATTTTTAAACTAAATGTGTCATAATTTTATCTTTTGACATAAGTTGCCCTATTTGTACCAACAATTGAGAATTGTGAGTGAAAACCCCACCAATAGTTTTAGATTCTGCAATTAGCAAATAAGTTGTAGACCATCTCCAAAGCCAAGGAAGCTTCAAAACAATAGCAGCAACCTAACAGGTCCTGTTTATAGGGTTAGCTGAGCCTAAACAAGGATAATAATCAGGGAACTTGCTTTACACTGTTGGGGGAAAAAGCCACAGTAGGGCTAGATTTAACAAGTATCCCAGAGAGAAGGATTGTTTTGCTTTAAGAAGCTGAACAGCTAGCCAGAAGGAGAGAGAACCTTTGGTATTTTTTTCCTGCTCTGGCCAACATTGTCATTCCTTTCATCTTCTCTCATGAGGAATATACTATGTTGTCCAGTCCTGGTACAAAATACTTATTCCATAAAAGCACATGAGTCTCTAGCCTGACAATCAGAAGGGACTTTCCCTTCAATCTCTCCTCTTTTGTGCTCTGCACTCCTTAATGCTTGGGGGATGTGGAGAGCAATAAGAAAAGCAAAGCCAAAGAATTAGGATCCCTGGGTCGTTTAATGAAGCTAGTTTATTTATTTATTTATTTATTTTAGAGCCTGAGACTTACTTGGGGATATTCAAAAGTCTGATAAAGTTGATCCAAATTCCACAAATATGGACTAAATGCAGTTTCATTTCAGTATAGTAAACATTGCCAGAGTGGCTACAAGGTGGCAGACAAAGGGCTGGGCACTGGGGTCCAGAGACGAATGAGGCCTGGACCCTGCTCTCACTAGATGGGTTTACTTAGCATCCAGCTCCAGAATTAAGCAGATTTCCCAGGGGCCATGTATGTCTGTCTTATACAGTACAATTGCTCTCCAAGTTTGCATGTACCTTCAGAACTGAACTCAGGTTAAGGATCAAGCAGAAGCTCAGATGTGGTTTGAAAAAGGGTGTTGGCCTTCCATGCTTAAAGGTGTAAAACCTGATGCGTATAAGCTCACCCTGTGATAAGACATCCCTGCAGAGCCTCCTTAGTTGATTTTCACAACATTTTGAGATCAGGACACATCTTAGAGTCACTTACTCAGGAGGTGGAGAGGGAAAGGCTACCTCCCCCTGCCAATTGCTGCACTTTCCATTCCAGTGGGTAACAGAATGCTGGGCACCCAAACAGCTTATCTAGGCCCAGCTGTCAGGCTAAGATGACACATTGTCCTCTCTTTATATAGGAAATGCTAGAGGATTAGAAAGGCTGACAATAAGACTGTTAATGACTTTGAAAAGATTTAGGGCTGCAAGGAACTGTGGAAAACATTTGAGTCCTGAGCAGTGGAAGCAAGAGGGGAGTGGTGAACAGAATGGACACTGGAGCAAAGAGCTTGTTGTCATTGTGCTTCTTCTCCATGGGCATGGCACCTCCCAGCGGTGGGCCACCCAGCTGGGCCCTGGGGCTCCAGCCCACATGGGAAACCCTGGAGCCAAATACTGCCACTATGGCCCCCCTGCTTAGTTGGGTAGAGATTGAATAAAGGTTTCATCAGACAACTCACAAAAAAGAAAGTCAATGGGCTCACACAATCCCCTTTCCACAGAAACAGGGCTTATCTTGGACAAAATTATAAATTTTGGACTGGTTTCCAAGGTCTTTTTGTAACCACCCAATGGGTTCATCTTGCTGGCTGCCCAGACAGAGTCAATTTATTAAGACAGAAATTGCATAGAGAAAGAGTTTAATACACATAGAGCCAGCTAAACAGAAGACTGGAGCTTTGTTATTACTCAAATCAACTTCCCTGAAAATTTGGAGGCTAGGATTTTTTAAAGATAGTTTGGTGGGTGGGGGGGCTAGAGAATGGGTGCTGCTGATTGGTTGGGGATGCACTCATAGGGTGTGGAAATAGTCCTTCTGCCCTGAGTCTGCTTTCGTGGAGGGGCCACAGGACTAGTTGAGTCATGAGTGGATTCATCAGGTTGTCAGAAATGCAAAAGTCAGAAAAGACACTTCAAAAGGCGAATCTTAGGTTCTACAATACTGATGTCATTTACAGGGGTAATTGGGAAAGTTACAAATCTGACCTCTGGAACAATGGCAGGTTATCATTTAACTATACATACATCTTAGCAGATTTCAAGCCCGTCTTGTAATCCTAACTTTGCAGACTTTAGTTTTACAAAGAAAGTTTAGTTTGGGGGAGGGCTATTATTATCCTTGCTTTAAGGTTACACGATAAACTAAATTTCTCCCAAAATTAGCTTGGCCCATGCCCAGGAATGACCAAGGACAATTTGGAGGTTAAGGTCAAGATGGACTTGGTTAGGTCAGATCTCTTTTACTGTCATATTTTTCTGTTATAATTTTTACAAAGGCAGTTTCACTTTCATATTTTATTTCTCATCCCAGTCACCCATGGGAGATTATGGCCTTTTCCTTATCTTCATCTTCTTCCATCAAAACTTATCTGTCCTATGTCTCATTCTTTCAGTTTCCTCTCTGCTGAACTGTGTTGAGAGGTATCCAATGTCTCCAAAGGTGACCACACATGTAATGGTTGGTATCGGCTGGGAAGGAAAGTCTTATGACTTAGCAGCAGGGACCACTGTGGCCAACCCACAGGGTAGCCACAGGGCTTTCTTGAAAGCTTCTTGGAGAAACCCCAGAGATTGTCAGGGAAGCACACCTTCTGACTTCACTCTGTTGAGAAATAAATCCTGCTATCTGGAAGCTGAAATTTTACTAGGGGAGATAAGACCTACATACAAATAAAATATATGGCCTGTATTAGTCTGTTTTCATGCTGCTGATAAAGACACACCTGAAACTGGAAAGAAAACGAGGTTTAATTTGACTTACAGTTCCACATTGCTGGGGAGGCCTCAGAATCATGGCAGGAGGTAAGAGGCACTTCTTTTTTTTTTGAGATGGAGTCTTGCTCTGTCTCCCAGGCTGGAGTGCAGTGGTGCGATCTCGGCTCACTGCAAGCTCCACCTCTCGGGTTCATGCCATTCTCCTGCCTCAGCCTCCCAAGTAGTTGGGACTACAGGCGCCCACCACCATGCCTGGCTAATTTTTTGTATTTTTATAGAGATGGGGTTTCACCGTGTTAGGCAGGATGGTCTCGATCTCCTGACCTCGTGATCCACCTGCCTCGGCCTCCCAAAGTGCTGGGATTACAGGCGTGAGCCACCGCACCCAGCGAAAGGCACTTCTTACATGGCAGCAGCAAGAGGAAGTTGAGGAAAAAGCAAAAGTGGAAACCCCTGATAAACCTGTCAGATCTTGTGACACTTATTCACTATCATGAGAATAGCACGGGAAAGGCTGGCCCCCATGATTCAAGTACCTCCCCTGGGTCCTCCCACAACCTGTGGAAATTCTGGGAGATACAATTCAAGTTGAGATTTGGGTGGTAACACAGCCAAACCATATCATTCCACCCTTGGCCCCTCCAAATCTCATGTGCTCACATTTCAAAACCAATCATGCCTTCCCAACAGTCCCCCAAAGTCTTAACTCATTTAAGCATTAATCCAAAGACCACAGTCCAAAGTCTCATCTGAAACAAGGCAAGTCCCTTCCTCCTATGAGCCTGTAAAATCAAAAGCAAGCTAGTTACTTCCTAGATATAATGGGAGTACACGTATTTTAGAAATGCAGTCATACTAAATGGCAGAAATTGGCCAAACCAAAGGGGTAACAGGCCCCATGTAAGTCTGAAACCCAGCAGGGCAGTCAAATTTTAAAGCTCCTAAATGATCTCCTTTGACTCCAGGTCTCACATCCAGGTCACCCACAAGAGATGGGTTCCCACGGTCTTGGGCAGCTGCACCCCTGTGGCTTTGCAAGGTACAGCCTCCCTCTTGGCTGCTTTCACAGGTTTGCATTGAGTGTCTGCAGCTTTTCCAGGGTGCACAGTGAAAGCTGTTGGTGGATCTACCATTCTGGGTCTGGAGGACAGTGACTCTCTTCTCACAGCTTCACTAGGCGGTGCCCCAGTAGGGACTCTGTGTGGGGGGCCTCCAACCCCACATTTCCCTTCCACATTACCCTACAAGAGGTTCTCTATGAGAGCCCTGCCCTGCAGCAAACTTTTGCCTGGGCACCCAGGCATTTCCATACATCTTCTGAAATCTAGGTGGAGGTTCCCAAACCTCAATTCTTGACCTCTGTGCACCCGCAGGCTCAACACCATGTGGAAGCTGCCAAGGCTTGAGGCTTCCACCTTCTAAAGTCACAGCCCGAGCTCTGTGTTGGCCCTTTTCAGCCAAGGCTGGAGAGGCTGGGACACAGAGCACCAAGTCCCTAGGCTGCACATAGCATGGGGACCCTGGGCCCAGCCCATGAAACCACTTTTTCCTCCTGGGCCTCCAGGCCTGTGATGGGAGGGGCTGCCATTAAGGTCCCTGAAATGGCCTGGAGACATTTTCCCCATGGTCTTGGGGATTAACATTAGGATCCTTGCTAGTTATGCAAATTTCTGCAGCTGGCTTGAATTTCTCCTCAAAAAAAATGGGTTTTTCTTTTCTACTGCATCATCAGGCTGCAACTTTTTGAAACTTTTATGCTCTTTTTTCCCTTCTAAAACAAAATGCTTTTAACAGCACCCAAGTCACCTTTGAACGCTTTGCTGCTTAGAAATTTCTTCTGCCAGATACTCTAAATCATCTCTCTAAAGTTCAAAGTTCCACAAATCTCTAAGGCAGGAGCAAAATGCTGCCAGTTGCTTTGCTAAAACATAACAAGAGTCACCTTTGCTCCAGTTCCCAACAAGTTCCTCATCTCCATCTGCGACAACCTCAGCCTGGATTTCATTGTCCATATCATTATCGGTATTTTTGTCAAAGCCATTCAACATGTCTCTAGGAAGTCCAAACTTTCCCACATTTTCCTGACTTCTTCTGAGCCCTCCAAACTGTTCCAGCCTCTGCCTGTTACCCAGTTCCAAAGTTTCTTCCACATTTTTGGGTATCTCTTCAGCAATGCCGCACTCTACTGGTACCACTTTACTGTATTAGTCCATTTTCATGCTGCTGATAAAAACATACATGAAACTGGGAAGAAAAAGAGGTTTAATTGGACTTACAGTTCCACATGAGTGGGGAGGCCTCAGAATCATGGTAGGAGGTGAAAGGCACTTCTTAGGTGGCAGCGGCAAGAGAAAAACTAGGACGAAGCAAAAGTTGGGACCCCCTAATAAACCCATCAGACCTCATGAGACTTACAGACTATTACGATAATAGCACAGGAAAGATCAGCCCCCATGATTCTGTTACCTCCTCCTGAGTCCCTCACAAAACACATGGGAATTCCGGGAGATACAATTCAAGATTTGAGCGGGGACACAGCCAAACCATATCATGACCAAATAATACTTTGAAATGTGGATTTCTTTCTTTTACTCTCTGTAGGGCTCCTCTCCCTTCCTCCAAGAAGGCTCTTGGCCTCATTGCCTTGGGGAAGGAATGTAGCAAAGGAGAACACAGATAAAACTTGAAAGTGGTTTTTTGCTCCTTGTTCCAAAAGCTTACACCCATAGGGAATCCAAGGGGTGGGGCACTGTGAAGGAAATTAAAGAAAAAGAACCTGTGTCATCCCCAGACTGGAAAGAGTTTTCCATGGGTAGGGGTAAAGAAGAAAAAAGGAGAGGCCGTGGGTTCTAGGAGTGGAAAGGATTGTGCCTGGCTTTGCAACATGGTCACTACTTAGAAAAGAAACCCCTAGAGAGAAAATGGCTGTGTCTAAGCAGAAAGAATTAAAGGAGCCTCGTCAAAGGCTTCCACATCCTGGGCAGGCTAGAAAGGCAGCAGGAAGTTGGAGGACCCAAACGGAACATACGCAGGAGAAGAACACATCCTAGCAGTAACCCATGTGGACCAGAGCCTAGAGGATCATCCCGATCCACCTTCCCTCCCATAATCCCCTAACCCCAGCCCTCCAGCCCCATCACTCAACATCTTAGCACTTGGGAGGCTCCTGAAAATTCAGAAAGGTATGAGACTGTTTTTCCACCAGCTGAGGGGGGGGTGGGGAAGGCTCAAAGTCAGAAAGCAAGCTGAGTTATGGAGAATAAAGTCATGCTTTTCATAGACCTGAGTTTACAGCCATGATTCAAGGCAGAGAATGCAGTGTGTGGCATGGGAGAGAAGGATGTAGGTGGCTCTTGGGCTGGAGGAGGTTGGAGTCTGATTGTGGAGAGTCAGTTTGAGTTCTCCTGGATTAGCCAAACTCCTACCACAGGGAGGAAGTTGAAGACTTGGTTCTCTGCCTGAGCAAAACCTGTATGTTCTCAGAAAAAAAAGAAATGTGTTATTGCTGATCAACAAGATACTAACAATAAAGCACTTTGTTAAACACCTTCATGTATGTTTGTTGATATGGTGAATCCTGTAGTGAGAATTGCTAAGATACAGTGTTTACTTAATAAATAAGCCGAGGGAGATTTGGAACTTTGCCTATAAAGGGTGAAATAGATTCATCTGGATAGATTTAATGTTCATGATAGTCAACCAAATAAGAAAGCTTATTTTGGCAATGGGTGCAAGGTATTTTTATTGCTCTCCTTTGGTTCTTATTCCTTATTGCCTTTGCAAAATAAATAATGCTGCTTCATGCAAAATAAACTTCAAGCATGCTTTAACCTGATTTGTGTGGATGAGTCAAGATTTCCCCAAGAAGCTATCCTGCACCAGTCTCTTCTTCCACTAATTTATTTTTGTGAAAAAATTAATAGACTTTCTTTTCTTTTTTAGCAGTTTAGGTTTACAGAAAAATTTAGCAAAAAATACAGAGTTCCCACATATACCGCTGCTCCCTACCTCGCCTCCCAATTTCTCTTATTATATCTTGCATTAGTGTGGTACAATTGTTAAAAAATTGATGAGCCAATACTGATCATTATTATTAACTAAAGTCCATAGTTGACATTAGGGTCCACTCTTTGTGATGTATATTCTATGGGTTTGAATAAATGTATGATGGCATGTTTCTACCATTACAGTATCACACAGAGTAATTTCACCACCCTAAAAATCCTCTGTGCTCCACCTATTCGTTCCTCTCTCCCTTTCCCCGCTCCAGCCCTGGCAGCCAC
Organism: Chlorocebus sabaeus; assembly: GCF_047675955.1. Taxonomy (NCBI): domain Eukaryota; kingdom Metazoa; phylum Chordata; class Mammalia; order Primates; family Cercopithecidae; genus Chlorocebus; species Chlorocebus sabaeus. The sequence continues at coordinate 12,616,004 of NC_132910.1, forward strand.
TCCTATTTGCTTTTATTAATACAGCAAACGAAATGAGAATCCAATGAATACATATTTACATTGTATATCTAACCTTTTACACCAGTTTACATTGTCTCTATCTTTATCAGTAGGCAAGTTTATATTTTTCCATAGCTATAATAACTGTGCATATTACTTTCAATTCTAATTGTGTTCTATCAACATCACTTCATAGATCTATTCCTACGTACAAGCAGAGTCCACACACACATCGTCTTTTATCTTGCATAATGTCTGAGGATGAATTACCTTATACTTTCTATGATTTTTCAGCATAAATTGGTGATTTCAGGATAAATTACCTACAGTTATGAGATGTTTGCTCAAGTTCTAGCTCTTCAACATAAACAACTGACATTGTCATACAGTTTGATTCTTGTGAACTAAATGGTGTCATGCAGAGAGGGTCATTTTTCTTCAAAGAACAAGTTTTTGGAGATCTCTCATATTTCAAGATTCATTTTTCCATAGGAATAAAAAAAGAGCATGAGAGATGCATTCTGGGGGTACAAAAATCTATAACTATCGCAGCACATTTTTGTTTTAATGCTGTTTTTCATTTTTTAGCACTATTTTTAATTTTTCCTATAGGACAGTCTCCTAAATTAATAGTATAGTAATAATTAGCATTATTCATACCATTTTCTCATATCTAAATTTCATGCTGGACTTTCTGATTTGTGGTTGTATTTTTTCAGTCCAGTTTTAGCAACATCATCACTTGAATGACATTTTTATAAGATTTGTGAAATCTTTCAAATTATAGTAACAGTCGCTATTAGAATAACAATATAATAAATACTAACCTCACTCATAGAATTTCAGATGTCTTTGAATAACCATGGTTCTCCTGACATGGAGAATGAAGAGGATTACAGTCTGCTAACTGAAGGGGCACTCTCACATGCTAGGCAGCAAAAGAGAACAGTTTACAAGTCACTTCCCTACAGTAAGACTTAATATTTTTATATCATGCTGCATTACATTACTTTAAATAGAGTATTTAAAGTATTTCCACAGCAGAATGCATGCAGCCTTCAGCTGGCCCCGCTGAACTGCATGCACCTTAAAAACAACTAGAAGAAGGCCGGGCAAGATGGCTCATGCCTGTAATCTCAGCACTTTAGGAGGCCGAGGCAGGCAGATCACCTGAGGTCAGGAGTTCCAGGTCAGCCTGACCAACATGGAGAAACCCCATCTCTACTAAATACACAAAATTAGCTGGACATGGTGGCGCATGTCTGAATCCCAGCTACTCGGCCAGCTGAAGCAGGAGAATCACTTGAATCTAGAAGGCAGAGGTTACGGTGAGCTGAGTTCGTGCTGTTGCACTCCAGCCTGGGCAACAAGAACAAAACTCTGTCTCAAAAAATACAAAAACAAACAAACAAACAAAAAACTAGAAGTTTCCTTATCATCCAAATAAACCAAAAATCTCTTTTGGAACATAAGTTTGGGGTCTTCTTTTCTTTCAACATAAAAAACTTCCAAGGAGCTGGACAACAGTAACTCATTTAGAGAGGTTTCATTCTGGCTGTGCAAGCCACAGTCTGATTCTTGGGTCCTGACTTTCCTTTCCTTGTGAAGTGACTGCAGATCGTAGGCAAGGCTGTGGCCCTGGTCTAGCATTTCCCATGCAGGATTTACAGCCTCACTGCTGAAGGGATGCCCAGTGAGAGGCTTTGAAACAGCCTGTTTAGGTAAATGTAGATGCTGCCGCGTCCCAGTTAGCCAGCCTTAGCTGTGACTCTGCAGTGCCTGATAGAGCCGCACTGATAGACGTTCCTCAGGTCAGACCTGCAGACCATCCTACAACAGCTGCTCCATGGAGATTAAAGCTATATAAGCTAGTTTTTTTCTGTGTTTTTTTTTTTTTTTTTTTTTTTTTTCACTGTTGAGTTGTAGGAGTTCCTTATACCTGTTGGAGATTAACCCCTTATCAGATAGTTTGCAAATATTTTCTCCCACTTCATGGGTTGCCTTTTCACTCTGCTGATTTTCTTTGCTGCGCAGAAGCTTTTTAGTTCATTGTAGTTTCACTTACTTATTTTTTAGTTTTGTTGCCTATGCTTTTGATGTTATATTGTGAAGATGTGGAAGCACCCTAAATGTTCATCTGCAGATGAACAAATAAATAAAATGTGGTATATATATACAACAGAATATTCTTCAGCCTTAACAAAGAAGGAAATCCTGCCACATGCGACAATATGGACGAAGCTTAAGGACATCGTGCTGAGTGAAATAAGCCAGTCACAGAAAGACAAATACTGTATTATTCCACTTACATGAGGTATCTAAAACAGTCAAATTCATAGAATCAAAGACTGGAACGGTAGTTGCCAACCACTGGGGGGAGAAGAAAATGGGAAGTTACTAACAATAGGCATCAAGTTTCAGTGAAGCCAGATGAATAAACTCTAGAAATCTGCCACATTGTACCTGTACAACAGTTCCTCCTTAACTGCAGTTTTGCTTTTAGAGGTTTCAGTTACCCAAGGTCAATCACAGTCTGAAAATAAGTGAGTAGCGTACAATGCAATATTTTGACACAGAGAGAGAGAGAAACCACGTTCACATAACTTTTATTACAGTATATTATCATAATTGTTCTATTTTACTATTAGCAATCATTGTTCATCTCTTACAGTGCCTTATTTATAAATTAAAGTTTATCATGGGCATGGCGTTCTAATTAGGGAAAAGGAATCAGGCTCGTAGGACCAGGGGAAAGCTAAGAGATATAGCAAATAAGCTATATGTCTGCCTTTCTTCGTGGTCCAGAACATATAAACAAAAACCGGAAGCAGATAAGCTACAGGGCTGCTTTTCTTTATATCCCAGGACATATTGCCCTCCTGCACAGAGAGCATACAGAACTCTCAAACTTCCTGCTTACCATCTAACGCTTCAATTTATCAAACACCCCAACTGGCAGAAGAATGCAAGTTAAGCTCCCTGTTGCCTTGGTGTTATTGATCAGCCCCAGTTCCATTCTATAAAATCCTCAGCAAGCCTTTTGACATGGTTTGGCTATGTTCCCACCCAAATCTCATCTTGAACTGTAGCTCCCATAATCCCCATGTGTGGTGGGAGGGGCCCAGTGGGAGGTAATTGAATCATGGGGGCGGTTACCCTCATGCTGATCTTGTGATAGTGAGTGAGTTCTCACGAGATCTGATGGTTTTATAAGGGGCTTTTTATTTTTTCCTTGGCACTTTTGGTTTCTGCCACACTGTGAAGAAGTACATGTTTGCTTCCCCTTCTGCCCTGATTGTAAGTTTCCTGAGGCCTCCTCAGCCCTGAATAACTGAGTCAATTAAACTCTTTCCTTCATAAATTACCTAGTCTTGGGTATGTCTTCATTAGCAGCGTGAGAACGGACTAATACACCTTTGTTTCCTTGCAGTCTGCTCTTCTTGTGCTGGTTCTGCCTGCTGCCTCCTGGCAATGTATTTTCATACTTTTCTTAATAAATCCGCCTTATCTACAACTGTCTTGGTAAATTCTTTTATCCCCTACTGATATGGGAGTGCTGGGAAGGGAAGAGCGTGGTCCCTTTAAATGATACGAAAGTGGAGAAGGGAAATGCCAGGCAGAGCAGGGCGTGATCCCTGGCTAGGGCTCTACCCTCAGGGACCTAGGTGAAGACAGGCACTTCTGCCTTTCCATCCAAATGTTGCATTTTCCAAGTCCTCCCTGGCCCTATAAAAGCCTGAGACCCTAGCAAGGCAGAGACGCAAGCAGCTGGATGTCGGGAGGAACAAGGCAGAAGAAGACACAAGCATCTGGCTGTTGAGAGCATACTGGTGGAAGAGCATGCTGACAGGCACTGGCAAGCCATTGACCAGCAGAAGGACGCAGAATTTGGCCGGAGCAGTCAGAGGCGGCCCGAATCCAGGGAAAAACCATCTCCGTTCTGGCTGCCCCATCTGCTAAGAGCTACTTCCACTCAATAAAACCTTGCGTTCATTCTCAAGCCCACATGTGATCGATTCTTCTGGTACACCAAGGCAAGAACCCAGGGATACAGAAATCCCTCTGTCCTTGTGATAAGGAAGGGGGTCTGATTGAGCTGGTTAACACAAGCCGTCTACGGACAGCTAAACAAAAAGAGCACCCTGTAACACATGCCCACTGGGGCTTCAGCTATAAATATCACCCCTAGACACTGCCGTGGGGTCAGAGCCCAACAGCCTGCCCATCTGTATGCTCCCCTACAGGTTTGAGCAGTGGGGCACTGAAGAAGCGAGCCACACCCCCATTGCATGCCCTGCAAGGGGGACAAGAGGCCCTTTCCTGTTTCACTACCACTGGCTCAGGTAGTCATTGCCACCCCACAACAGTAGGTAGGTAGGTAGTAGGAAGAAACATAGTACAGTCATGTGGTGCACAACAACCTTTTGGTCAATAACAGACTACATATACGACAGTGGTCCCGTTGTATTTCTACACTGCCTTTTCTATGTTTAGCTCCACAAATACTTAACATTGTGTTAAAATTGCCTACAATATTCAGTACAGTAACAAAATTCAGTACAGTAGCTATACAGGCTTGCAGTTGAGGAGCAATAGGCTATACCACCTAGGATTGTGCAAGCACACTCTATGATGTTCAAGAATGACAAAATCACCTAGTGATGTATTTCTCAGAGCATATCCCTGTCACCAAGTGACACATGATGTATACACAGGGTTCTGTACTATTCGAGGTTTCAGGCTCCCCTCGGGGTCTTGGAAGGTATCCCCTGCGGACAAGGAGGGACTACTAAAATTAGCAATAATGTATTGTATACTTACAAAATCTGTTAAGGGGGTAGATCTCTTGTTTAGTGTTCTTACCACAACAAATAAAATAAAATAATTATGTAGATTAACACAGGAACATGAACACAGGAAAATACAGACACCTTGCATTGAACACCTGAGTTGGCAGATGAAGGCTAATAAAGGAAGATCTTAAAAAAGGAATGACTCCCACACCTTGGAATTATTCAGCAGAGAGTCTGAAGTTAGAGAGCCCCCGTGTGCCTCTTGTGTGAAAAGTCCTCACCACGGTCTACAGCCCTGGCTCCTGGCTATTTCTCTGACTGCCATCTGTCACTGTCCACTAGCTCACTTTGCTCCAGAGGGAAAAGGAAAGAGAACTCAAGGATTTCGTCAATATTAAAGGGACAAATAAAAGAAGCCATACAAGATCATATTTCTTATAAATTACTTACCTGGTGAACCCACACTGGTTCTTTGATACTTGCTACTCAAGGTGGTGGGGTCCATACGCCCAGCAGGCAGCCTGTTAGGAGCTGACTTGTATCTCCACAAAATTCATGTGTTGAAGTCTTAACCCCCAGTACCTTAGAATGTGACTGTATTTGGAGACAGGGCTTTTAAAGAAATAATTCAGTTAAAATGAGGTCATTAGGTGAGCCCTAATTCAATATGATTGACGTCCTTTAAAGAAGAGGAAATTTGAACACAGATGCACTAGCAAAAGGAAGACTAAATAAAGACACAGAGATTGCCAAGGACAGAGATCTCAGAAGGAAACAGCCCCACCAACACCTTGATCTCAGACTTGCAGCCTCCAGAGCTGTGAGATCATAAATGTCTGTTGTTTAAGCCACCTAGACTATGGCACTTTATGATGGCAGCCCTAGCAAATTAGTCCATGGCTCTAGCATCACCTGGGAGCTCCTTAGAAATGCTCACTCTCAAGCCCCAATTCAGATCTACTAAATCTCCAGGAGATGAAACCCCAGAACTTGTGTTTTAGCAAATCCTTGGAGTGATTCTTGTGCAGGTAAATTTTGAGCAGCACTCATCTGAGTGGTGGTTCTTGGCTGCACATTAGGGTCACCTGGGCAACTTTTGAAATAAGCCTCACCTTGAGATTGATTCACTTGGTCAAGGGTTGACTGGTCAGGGGTTGCAAGGGTGGACTAGACTTAAGTATTTTGTTTGTTTGTGTGTTTGTTTGTTTTGAGATAGAGTCTCACTCTTTAGCCTAGTCTGGAGTGCAGTGGCGTAATCTCAGCTCACTGCAACCTCTGCCTCCCAGGTTCAAGTGATTCTCCTGCCTCAGTCTCCCCAGTAGCTGGGATTATGGGCGCTCGCCACCATGTCCAGCTAATTTGTGTACTTTTTAGTAGAGACGGGGTTTCACCATGTTGGCCAGGCCGGTCTTGAACTCCTGACCTCAGGTGATCCACCTGCCTCAGTCTCCCAAAGTGCCGGGATTACAGATGTGAGTCACCACGCCCAGCCAGCCTAAGTATTTTTTAAAGCTCCTCTGTTGACTCTAAGTTGCAGGCAGGGTTGCCATACCCTGATTTAGTGCCTGCTGGCATAGTGTAGAAACCTACAGAAGAGATGACTGATCGCAGGTACTTTAGGGTAAACTGAGGCAGTTTACTACCTCCCTGGCCTAAGGAGCTTCTTTAGTAATGTGTGCCTTCAAGAACAAACTGGATATTTTTCTCTAGAGGTAACGAAGCACTCTTCCTCCACCTGCAAATCCTCAACTTCCTTCTGTGACTTGGGAAGCACCAACGCTGAGGAGGTAAAGGCATTGTCACAAATCAGAGCAGCCTGACTCATCGGATTGGGAGAGGAATTTAGGAATTCTGGATCCGGCACTGCTGTCCTTTTGCCTCATGTGGAACTGGGCAAATGCAATGCCCCTCCTGCATAGCATAAGGATGTATTGTGCTATTACTCCTGAGGGGTTAGTAAAGCTTATATTCTAAGCTTCTGGGGCTCCTCATTTAGGATTTTATAAACATCCATGCTGAGGTGTAAATGCCTGATAAGGATTAATAAGGTACCTTTTCTGCTGTGTTTGCATTTAAAAAAGAGATAAACCTTTAGGTGGTGGGGAAACAACCCTGGAGGTGGAATTTTTATGAGTTAGCAAACTGGCAAGAGAGATAGGGTTTTGACAGAAAAATAAAAATAGCAATGATAACAATCATTGAGTATATACCCTGTGCCAGAAATGCCTGTACTCAGAAGCGTTTCATCCATTGTCTCGCTTAATCTTCACAAGCATGCTGGAGGCAAGATCAGAGAAAACCTTTTTTTTTTTAGATGGATCTCGCTCTGTTGCCCAGGCTGGAGTTCAGTGGCATGATCTTGGCTCACTGCAACCTCTGCCTCCTGGGTTCAAGCTGTTCTGCCTCAGCCTCTGGGGAAGCTGAGATTACAGTTGTGTGCCACCACTCCTGGTTAATTTTTGTATTTTAGTAGAAGCATTTAAAAAAGAGATAAACCCTTAGGTGGTGGGGAAACAACTCTGGAGGTGGAATTTTTATGAGTTAGCAAACTAGCAAGAGAGATAGGGTTTTGACAAAAAAATAAACATAGCAATGATAACAATCATTGAGTGTATACCCTGTGCCAGAAATGCCTATACTCAGAAGCGTTTCACCCATTGTCTCACTTAATCTTCACAAGCATGCTGGAGGCAAGATCAGAGAAAACTTTTTTTTTTTTAAGATGGATCTCGCTGTGTTGCCCAGGCTGGAGTTCAGTGGCATGATCTCGGCTCACTGCAACCTCTGCCTCCTGGGTTCAAGGTGTTCTGCCTCAGCCTCTGGGGCAGCTGGGATTACCCACTCCTGGTTAATTTTTGTATTTTAGTAGAGACGAGGTTTCCCCATGTTGGCCAGGCTGGTCTTGAACGGACCTCAAGTGATCCACCCGGCTCAGTCTCTCAAAGTGCTGGGATTACAGGTGTGAGCCACCATGCCTAGCCAAGATCAGAGAACGTGAACCTACCACATCCACCTCACACTGTACTATGTACATGAACATGACTTAACATTTTTCCACAGCCTTCACTACTTTAGGAAACTCTTCTCCAGGATGATGAAGTTGCAAATAACCTTTATTGTTACTATCCTGAAAGTATTCCACCAGTCTCATCAACTTTCCAAGGCTCTGTTGGAAATCGTTTCCTTATAGAGTCTATCAATCCCTTGCCCAATCCTATTCAAGCTCTCCCAATGAAAGACCAGTCCTAGACCAGACCCCTCGAAATCTCATAAATATCCTACATGGCCCTCCCTTTGACTAAATGTTACCAGGACTCCACTGAGATAGCGAGAGCCCTCTTACCTCAGTAAGCTACAAACTCAGCTTTGCTTCATCCACAGGCTATGTGGTGGTGCCTTGAGGAGCCAGCACTGACAGGGCTATTCTTCTTTCCATTTTACAGGTGAGAAAATTGAAGCTTAGAGAGGTTAGTTAATTTATCCAAATATACAAATCAAGTAAGTGGTAGGTCCTGCGTTCAAATCCTTTCTCATTCCAGAATGTACAATTCTAGTCACATGTCTACACTGCCTTCCCTGAACATCTGAAATCATATGATGCAGAGTCACTTCTTCTTTCCCCACCTATGGTCAACCATGGGGTAATAATCCCAGAGAAGCTGGAATTTGAAATGGCTGCCTGACTTAGGCCATGTTTTAAGTTTCCTGAAGCCAGGAGTGTGGTGTTTTCCAATGATCCAAGCTCCGGGACATTCCTGCCTGCTGAGATCATTATACAAAAAGAGGTGTGCTAGCTGAGGTCTGTTATTGCTTTCCTTTGATGTCCACCTGCCTAAGTCACAGCCACCCTTGCCTTTCCTCAGAGCAGCTGCCCACCCACCACCATTATGTCCCTGGTATCTGCAGGGGGGAACACTGAAGTCTACAGCTTCTTTCTGCTCCCCCACATACCAAGCCACCTTTCTCCATACCCAGCCTGATGCCTGCCCTGTCTTGCAATCCTACCAAGGGTGCCCAGCGTTCTGGAAGTCCTAGCAGACCACACCTTGGCAATAGAGAGCAGGCAGGCAGGCAGATGCATGCAGCTGGTGGGTGGGGAAGGCACCTGGCAACCCCTTGCAGATGGAAAAGAAAAAGCAATGCAAACTATAACAGAATATGTGTCTTCAGGCTCCCTCCCCTTACTGCCTGTAACATGTCTCCACTACCAAGGGTGGCCATGGGCCAGCACCTCCTCAGACAGGCCGTTAGGAAGTAAAACCTTCTGGGAAGAAGGGGAAGAGTTACATAAGGGAGAAGAAAGGCTAACCACTGAAGACAGCTTGGGATCCTTATGGGCCTGACTATGATCAGATGCAGCAGGGACTCCGCTTAGGGGCTTGCTGGGCACCCCAAGCATAGAAATAAAGGAAAGATTTTGAGTCCCTTCAACATGACTGGGAAATTCCAGGCACCTAGCTAGGCTCTGCAACCAGCAATTAAAAAGGTTAACAGGCCAAGCGTGGGGGCTCACTCCTGTAATCCCAGCGCTTTGGGAGGCCAATGTGGGCAGATCACTTGAGGTCAGGAGTTCGAGACCAGCCTGGCCAACATGCTGAAACCCCATCTCTACTAAAAATGCAAAAATTAGCTGGGCATGGTGGCACGCACCTGTAGCCCAGCTACTCGGGAGGCTGAGGTAGAAGAATTGCTTGAACCTGGGCGGTGGAGATTGCAGTGAGCTGAGATCACGCCACTGTGCTCCAGCCTGGGCGACAGAGTGAGACTCTGTCTCAAAAAAAAAAAAAGTAAACAATTCAGTAAGCAAGAAGATGATAATAACCAACCCGGCCACCAGGGTGAAACCCTGTCTCTACTAAATATACAAAAATTAGCCAGGCGTGATGGCTCACGCCTGTAGTCACTAAGGCATGAGAATCGCTTGAACCTGGGAGGCAGAGCTTGCAGTGAGCCGAGATCGTACCACTGCACTCCAGTCTGGGCAACAGAGTGAGACTCAGTCTCAAAAACAAAAACAAAAACAAAAACAAAGGAAAAAAGAAATGTTTGGGTAAAAAATGTTTTAGTATATATTAACATGTCCATCTTTATACCAACAAAGTCATAAAATGTAAGTTTTAATATTATTTTAAGGAAGAAATTAATTATCCAGGAAAGCAAAAGTGCCTTGGGTCCATTGAAGCCACAGTGCAGTTTGTACCTGACATCTCCTTTTCAGTGTCTCAAAGGCATCTTCTAATCTACGTGTCCAGAATTGAACACATGCTTCTCCATGCTCCTCTTCTGGTCCTCACCCAGTGTCCCCTACATCAGTGAAGGGCTCATTGTTGTGAAAATAAACAAAGACCACCAAATAGGAGCATGCACAGCCTACTTATTTAGAGCTGGCGAAAGCGAGGTAGTCAGCCACGGTCACTTGCATTTGACAGCGACTCAAAGGCAGTTAGGGGAGAGGGGAAGCTTTACAGCAGCAGGGGTGTGGGGAGGCTTTGGATATGCTCTGATTGGAGGCTGCTTGCATGGGGAAGTTGAAGGGTGTTAACTAGAACTAGGGGGTCTTATGTGATTGGCTTAGGGAGCGTATTTGGCTTTCTCTGGTTGGTCCTGAGGTAGAAGTGGGGGCAAAAACATAGGCACCAATAAAGGACCATTGAGCCAGTTCTGACCATTCCAGCATTATTGTTGCAGAGGCTGTGGTTTAGCTTCCTCGCATGGTTGCTGCAGAGGTTGTGAGGCAGAATTCTGTTGCCATATGTGGCCTGGCTGTTGTTCATTTGTATATCCTGACTCTTTCTCCTTTTTAAAAATATGTTTTAATTCCATAGGTTTTTGGGGAACAGGTGGTATTTGGTTACATGAATAAGTACTTTAGCGGTGATATGTGAGATTTTGGTGGACCCATCTCCCAAGCAGTATACTTTTATCCCTCACCCACTTCCCACACTTTTCCCCTGAGTTCCCAAAGTCCACTGTATCATTCTTATGCCTTTGCATCCTCATAGCTTAGCTCCCACTTATAAAAACATACACTCTATTCCTGAGTTACTTCTTAGAATAATAGTCTCCAATCCCATCCAGGTTACTGCAAATGCCATTACTTTATCCCTTTTTATGACTGTTAATCCATCGTATACATATACCACAGTTTCTTTATCCACTCATTGATTGATGGGCATTTGGGTTGGTTCCACATTTTTGAAATTGCGAATTGTGCTGCTATAAATATGTGTGTCCAAGTATCTTTTTTGTATAACAACTTCTCTTCCTCTGGGTAGATAACCAGTAGTGGGATTGCTGGATCAAATGATAGTTCTACTTTTAGTTTTTAAAGGGATCTCCACACTGTTTTCCACAGTGGTTATGCTAGTTTGCATTCCCATGAGCAGTGTAGAAGTATTCCCTTTCCACTGCATCCACACAAACATCTGTTATTTTTTGATTATGGCCATTCTTGTAGGAGTAAGGTGGTATTGCATTGTGGTTTTGATTTGCATTTCCCTGATCATTAGTGATGTTGAGCATTTTTTCATATGTTTATTGGCCATTGGTATATCTTCCTTTGAGAATTGTCTATTCATATCCTTAGCCCACCTTTTAATGGGATTTTTTTTTTTCTTACTGATTTGAGTTCGTTGTAGATTCTGGATATCAGTCCTCTGTCAGATGTATAGATTGTGAAGATTTTCTCCCACTCTGTGGGTTGTTGTTTACTCTGCTGACTGTTCCTTTTGCTGTGCAAAAGCTCTTTAGTTTAATTAAGTCCCAGCTATTTATCTTTGTTTTTGTTGCATTTGCTTTTCTTCTGGGTTCTTGGTCATGAAATCCTTGCCAATGTCTAGAAGCGTTTTTCTGATGTTACCTTCTAGAATTTTTATAGTGTCAGGTCTTAGATTTAAGTCCTTGATCCATCTTGAGTTGATTTTTGTATAAGGTGAGAGATGAGGATCCAGTTTCATTCTTCTACGTGTGGCTTGCCAATTATCCCAGGATCACTTGTTGAATAGGGTGTCCTTTTCCCACTTCATGTTTTTGTTTGCTTTGCCAAATATCAGTTGGCTGTAAGTATTTGGGTTTATTTCCCAGTTCTCTATCTGTTCCATTGGTCTATGTGCCTATTTTTATAGTAGTACCATGCTGTTTGGTGACTATGGCCTTTTAGTATAGTTTGAAATCAGATAATGCAATGCCTCCAGATTTGCTCTTTTTGCTTAGTCCTGCTTTGGGTATGCAGGCTCTTTTTTGGTTCCATGTGAACTTTAGGACTGCTTTTTCTAATTCTGTGGAGAATGATGGTGGTATTTTAATGGTAACAGTATTGAATTTGTAGATTTCTTTTGGCAGTATGGTCATTTTCACAATATTGATTCTAGCCATCCATAAGCATGGGATGTGTTTCCATTTGTTTGACTCTCACTATCTCTCTCAGCCTATTCAGGCTGGGATAACAAAATACAATGAACTGAATAATTCACACATGATAGAAATTTATTTCCCACAGTTCTACAGCCTGGGAAGTTCAAAATCAAGGCACTGGAAGATTTAACATCAATTGATGGCTGCTTGCTTCCAAGATGGCACCTTCTTGCTGCATCTTCATATGGCTAAAAATGGAAAAAGGGATGAACTCCCTCAAGCCCTGTATTAAGGACACTAATCCTGTTGATGAGGGCATAGCCCTCATGACCTAATCACCTCCTAATGACCCTACCTCTTAATACTGTTGCATTGGAAATTAAGTTTCAACATGAATTTTGGAGGGATACTAACATTCAAATTACAGAATTCTGCCCCCAGTTCCCCCAAATTCACGTTTTTCTCACTTACAAAATGCATTCATTTCATTCCAGTAGCCCCAAAAGTCTTAACTGAATCCAGCATCAACTTTAAAGTTTAAATCCAAAGTCTCACCTAAGTATCATGTAAATCACATATAAATGAACCATTAGTCTGAGGCAAACTGCCCCTCCAGCTGTGAGCCTGTGATATTGAACAAGTTACGTGCTTTCAAATTACAATAGTGGCCAGGCACGGAGACTCATGCCTGTAATCCCAGCACTTTGGGAGGCCGAGGCAGACAGATCACAAGGTCAGGAGTTCGAGACCAACCTGGCCAACATGGTGAAACCCCACCTCTACTAAAAATACAAAAATTAGTCTGGCGTGGTGGTGGGTGCCTGTAATCCCAGCTACTCAGGGGACAGAGAAACACTTGAACCCGGGAGGTGGAGGTTTCAGTGAGCTGAGATCACGCCACTGCACTCCAGTCTGGGCGACAGAGCAAGACTGTGTCTCAAAAAAAAAGGAAGAAAGGAAGAAAGGAAGAAAGAAAGAGAGAGAGAGAGAAAGAAAGAAAGAAAGAAAGAAAGAAAGAAAGAAAGAAAGAAAGAAAGAAAGAAAGAAAGAAAGACAGACAATAGTGGTATCAGCATAGGATATACATTCTCATTCTGAAAGGGAGAAGTAGGAAGGGGGAGTAACAGGTCTCAAGTAAGTCCAAAACCCAACAAGGCAAACATTAACTATTAAGGCTTGAGAATGATCTTCTTTGACTCCATGTCCCATCTGCTGAACACACTAGGGTTCACCCAGGTGGGCTCACCCCCATGGCTTTGCTGGGCACAACCCATGGTCAGCAGGGTTTGGAGTCATGTGACGGTGGCTCTCCCGGGTTGATGTTGCATGCTGGTGGCTCTACCAATCTGGGGTCACAAGGGTGACCCTATTCTCATGGCTCTATTAGACATTGTCCTAATGCAGACTCTCTGCCAACTATATTGTACCTGGGCCCACTGGAGCCATACCTGGGGTGGCTGAGGGGCACTGCACCAGAATTTGTGGAGCAGAAATGTGAGGCAATACTAGGAAGCCCACAGATGCCCTGGGCTCCTGCTTTGGAATCATTCTGTCCTCAAGGGCCTGGCACTCTGGGCTTGTGATGGGAGTGGCAGCCTTGAAGATCTGCAAAATACCTTTAGGGTCATTCTCCCATTGTCTTGATTAATAGCCTCTGACTTTCTTCTAGCCATACTAATCTCCTTACCAAACATTCTCTTGGTCACACTCTTGGTGTTCTCTCCCCACCATGCTTCTCATTCTTTACAACTTGACAAGGCTGAGAATTTTCCAAATCTTTAAGTTCTGCCTCTCTTTTAATTATAAATTTCATCTTTAATTCAATTCTCACTTCTCACATTTTATTACAAGCAGTAAAGAGAAGCCAAGCAGCTCCTTCAACACTTTGCTTAGAGATTTCTCCTGCAAATATCATATATAAGAGAAACCAGGGCTGGGCGCGGTGGCTCAAGCCTGTAATCCCAGCACTTTGGGAGGCCGAGACGGGCGGATCACGAGGTCAGGAGATCGAGACCATCCTGGCTAACACGGTGAAACCCCGTCTCTACTAAAAAAATACAAAAAAACTAGACGGGTGAGGTGGCGGGCGCCTGTAGTCCCAGCTACTTGGGAGGCTGAGGCAGGAGAATGGCGTAAACCCGGGAGGCGGAGCTTGCAGTGAGCTGAGATCCGGCCACTGCACTCCAGCCTGGGCCACAGAGCGAGACTCCGTCTCAAAAAAAAAAAAAAAAAGAGAGAGAGAGAGACCAGGACATGAATACAATGTAACCAAGGTTTTCTTTTTTTCTCTCTCTCTCTTTTTGCCACTTATTACTTACTTCTTTAGTTTCCACTGCCTTATTCCTCATTTCCATCTGACACTTCACTAGAATGGCCTTTACTGTCCATGTTTCCTTTTTTTTTTTTTTTTTTCTTGAGACAGGGTCTCACTCTGTTGCTTAGGTTAGAATGCAGTGGCACAATCATGGCTCACTGCAACCTCAACTTCCCAGGCTCAAGTAATTCTCCTACCTTAGCCTCTGAGTAGCTGGGACTACAGGCATGCACCACCATGCTTGGCTAGTTTTTTATAAACATTTTTTAAAAATATGTCTATCTTGGACTCCTGGGCTCAAGCTATCCTCCCACCTCAGCCCCTCAAAGTGCTGGGATTACAGCCGGGAGCCACCATGCTCAGGTTACTGTCCATATTTCTGCCAACTTTCTGGTTCATGACCACTTAAGTAATCTCTAAGAAGATTGAGGTTTTCGGCCAGGCGTGGTGGCTCACGCCTGTAATCCCAGCACTTTGAGAGGCCAAGGCCAGTGGATCACGAGGTCAGCAGATCAAGACCATCCTGGCTAGCACGGTGAAACCCCATCTCTACTAAAAATACAAAAAATTAGCCAGGCATGGTGGTACGCACCTGTAATCCCAGCTACTTGGGAGGCTGAGGCAGGGGAATGGCGTGAACCCAGCAGGCGGAGCTTGCAGTGAGCTGAGATCGCGCCACTGCACTCCAGCCTGGGCGACAGAGCGAGACTCCCTCTCAAAAAAAAAAAAAAAAAAAAAAGGAAGATTGAGGGTTTCTCTGCAACTCTTCCGAGTTCTCACTAGAAATCACCCTTCATGCTCCACTGATGTCAATACAGGCTTTTTCTAGCCTGCTCCTTCAAACTGTTCCAGTCTCTGTCCATTACCAGTTTCAAAGCTGTTTTTACATTTTTAGATATTTGTTACGCAGTACTCTCCTGGTACTAATTTTCTGCCTCAATTTTCTTGGGCTACTATAACAAAACACCAAAGACTGGCTAATTTATCAAGAACAGAAATGTATTTCTCACAGTTGAGGCTGGGAAGTCCAAGATCAAGGTGCCAATAGATTTGGTATCTGGTAAGGGCTTGTTCTTTGCTTCCAAGACGGCACCTTCTTACCGCATCCTCACATGGCAAAAAGAGAAAAAGGGATGAACTCACTCCCTTAAGCCTTTTACAAGGGCACTAATCCAATTTATTAGGGCAGAGTCCTCCTGACCCAATCACCTCCTGAAAGCCCCACCTCTTAATACTACTGCACTGAGGATTAAGTTTCAACATGAATTTTGGAAGGACACATTCAAACCAGAGCACTCTCTACCCCGTTTCATAACCTAGAAATCCAGAAGTTATCTTGAATTCTTTCCTCTCCCACTCCCCATGTATAACCCATCATCAAATCCCATAAATCTACCTTCTCAAATCTCTCTTGAGCCTGTCACTTCTTACCGTCTCCACCATGGTACCACCAAACTATTTTCACCTTTCAAATGACCTACTAAATAACCTCACTTGGCCTACCCAGCTCCACTGCCCCTTCCCAATTTATTTGTCGTAACCAATTCTTCAAAAGCCAACCCTGATCCCATCATCCCTATGCTTAAATTACTTCAATAGCTTCCCTTTGGTTTTAGGATGAAGACTAAAAATCCTTAACCCGTCCTCCAGTGCCCTACGTGCTCTGGTCTGGTTCCCATCCTTCAGCCTCCTCTTGCTTCACACAACCTCGTATTTCTTGCTGTTTGGGCCACACTGGCAATCTTTCAGTCCCTGATGCATCCTTCCATCCACCTCAGGGGATTTACTGGAAGGTAGCTCTGGCGTCAAAGGAATAGCTGAAGCACCACGGTAAGAGTCAGAACAGTGCCAGGGACACAGGTAGTAGAAGAAAAACAAAGTCTCGTCAGGGCACCTATAATGGGAAATATCAACTCCAATTACCCTCCCCCGCCATCACCCTTGCCTCACTATGCTTGAGATCCACAGTCCCAGAAGACAGTTCAATGGGTGTGGCTGACTTAGGTTACATGTCCATACCTTGGCTAGGAAACCTCAAATAAAAATCCCCATAAAGCTTTAAACAATGAGGAGAAAGTAATTCTCCAAGAGAAAATGGGCAGTTCTTATTAGATGGAGGAAGAATGAATTCAGAGTGATCCAAAAATCAACAAATGTCCACTTAACATGTGTTCCCACTACCTGGAATGCCTTCCTGTATCCTCTTTGGTTAGTTAATCCTACTCGATTTTCAGCATCCAACCCAGTTGTTCCTTCATTAGAGAAGCCTTCTCTCACCTTCCTGTGGGATCAAAGTTCTCAATTTTGCTATTTCATAACACTATTTCATAGCACTTGCTAGTGTTGTAATTTTACATTTATTGGTGAATATTCTAATGAAATCATCTCTCCCAATAAGCTAGAGAGTCCATGAGAGCAGAACCTGTACCTGTTTGGTTCACTATGTTGTCTCCAGTGCCTAGCACAGGGCCTGGTAAAGCAAAGACACTCAACAGAATTCATTTAATGTAAGAATCAAGGCATATTTTCCCCACTGATATGAATTATGCCACTGTACCCTTAGAAGGCTAACACAGGTAAATTTCTTATTTTTAATTTCAACAGTTTTGGGGGTACAGGTGGTTTTTGGTTACACAGATAAGTTATGTAGTGGTGATTTCTGAGATTTTGGTGCACTTATCACCTGAGCAGTGTACACTGTACCCGTTATGTAATCTTTTATTCCTCACCCCCCTACCAGCCTTCCCTCTGAGTCCCCAAAGTCCATTGTATCATTTTTATACCTTTGCATCCTCATAGCTTAGCTCCCACTTATAAGTGAGAACATACAATGTTTGGTTTTTCCATTCCTGAGTTACTTCACTTAGAATAATGGCCTCCAACTCCATCCAACTTGCTGCAAATGCCATTGTTTTGTTTTATGGCTGAGTAGTATTCCATGGTGTATACATACCATATTCTCTTTATCCACTTGTTGGCTGATGGGCATTTAGGTTGGTTCCATATTTTTGCAATTGTGAATTGTGCTGCTTTAAACATGTGAAACACAGCTAAATTTCTTTTCTTGTCTTGTCTTTTTTTGAGATGGAGTCTTGCTGTATCGCCCAGGCTGGAGTGCAGTGGTGCAATCTCGGCTCACTGCAACCTCTGCCTCCCAGGTTCAAGCGATTCTCCTGTCTCAGCCTCCTGAGTAGCTGGGATTACAGGCGTGTACCACCACACCAGGCTAATTTTTGTATTTTTAGTAGAGACGGGTTTCACCATGTTGGTCAGGCTGGTCCTGAACTCCTGACCTCGTGATCCACCTGCCTCGGCCTCCCAAAGTGCTAGGATTACAGGCATGAGCCACTGTGCCCAGCCACAGCTAAATTTCTAAATAAAAATTTTTGTTTCAAATTCATACTTTATTATATACATTTTATCATCTAATCTTTACAAGAATATTCAGGAACCCATTTTCTACATAAAGAAACTGCAGCACAGGGAGCCAGGAAGTTTGTTTAAGATCACATATCTGGTAAATAATCCATGACAGAGACAAACGCAGGTTCTATCTGATTCCAAAACTCAAGTTCAAAACTACTAAGTGGTACTACCCCTCTGTAACACAAAGACCTTAAAGGTAGAGCTCATTCATCTGTAAAATTGGCTTTCAAGTAAGTTCATTTTCATGCAAATCTAGATATGCCCCATAAAAGTTAGTTTAATTTGTAAAATACTGATCTATGGAGAGAATAAAACTCTGGGCAGATGTAATTTTACAGAGAATTTTAATGCTTACCAAACATCTTGCTTTTTCTCTCATTTATGGTATGTGACTCTGGCATGAATAAAGGAACAGAGATTGGTGACATCATCATTTAAGGTAACCTGTTCCCTAAATTTCAATTATAAATTGTATTTATAGATTATAAAAAATATTTCAATTTTTCCAAAACAGCTTCACTTTTTCAGTGTTTTTTCTGAGTAATAAGGGGATGCTGAAATGACACAAAGAATGATTTCATTTCCCAGGACTTACTGGAGAAGGGACTGCGGCAGGATCAGCTATTGGGGAACATGGAACTCACTGGGAAAGGAAAAGCAAAACCCACAAATATAAGGAAGAGTGTTTCCTCAGGTCAGCTACAGCAATGAGGCAGCCAAGATGCTTGTGAGGCAACAGTAAGGATAATAAGGCAGTCTCTCATTTTCTCATTTATTGCGTGCTGGAGTCTTCAAATCTGCTAAAGATTCAGTGACAGGTAACAGCAACAACTGCTATTTAATGATCATGGCGGTTTTCCCTAAAGGTCTCATTTTGTGGGAGGGGAAGCAAGGGGTGAATATAAACTGACAGTACCACCGCAGGGAACTAAGTCATCTAATATGTGTTCTAGATACATAACCAGGGTCTGACTGTTGTGGCTTTCTGTATTTAACGTGCAAGAGGTTGTGACAACTCCCGGATCCTTTGAGAACACCGTGCTTTCAAAGCAGCTGGCTTGGTTTTAAAGACATCTGGATCATAATACACAATATGCACAGGAGCCCTGAAATAGGGGAAAAAGAAATCAACCTGAAATAAGATGAACAGAGAAGGCAACTAATGTTTCTCAAGCATCCACTGTATGTTATGTACTATGATATTATCCCATTTTATTGTCATGACCTCCACTATACAGATGAGGAAATCAAGACTCAGAGAAGTTAAATGAATGATCTATGGACAACACCAGATCTGCATGTCTCTCAGATTCCAAAACCTTTTCTCTTTCCCCAGAAAGTAAATTCAGGAAGTTGCTCAGTCTTGAACTTGAGTTTTGGAATCAAACAAGCCTGAGTTTGTATCCCCTATGTATCATTTACCATAACATAATTTGGCAATGTTAAAACAAGCCAGATCGTTCTCTGGTAGACTTAAGAAAATAACATTTTTGAAGTTGGCCACTCTCAGCACCTTACCACAAAATAATAATTTTGTCACCAGGATAAAACTTTGATAATGCACTTGATCATATTCTTCTCTTTTCTTTATTTTTTATTTTTTTGTATTGTATTTTTTTTTGAGACAGGGTCTCACTCTGTCACCCAGGCTAGAGTGCAGTGGTGCGATGTCTGCTCACTGCAACCTCCTCCTCCCGGGCTCAAGTGATTTTCCTACCTCGGCCTCCCGAGTAGCTGGGACTACAGACGTGCACCACAACTCCAGCTAATTTTTTTGTATTTTTAGTAGAGACGGGGTTTCACCATGTTGCCCAGTCTGGTCTCAAACTCCTGTACTCAAGTGATCCGCCTGCTTTGGCCTCCCAAAGTGCTGGGATTACAGGTGTGAGCCAATGCACCCAGCCTCTTCTCTTTAATGAACAGAGAATGAGCTTCATTTCATCTGATGGCAAATTTATTTTTTTAAAGGATAAACACATTATAGCATTTAAAAAATGTCATTATATATGACTAGCATATTTCCTTTTCCCTGAGCTCAAGACTTCCACAACTTTTTCTGCCTCTCCTGGGTTTTGCTAATGATGGTTTAAAAGAGGGATCAGATGTTATCCGTCAAGGTAACAAAATTAATTGAGGCTCAGGCAAGTTAAGAGGTCCTCCAAAAAATAAACAGAAATGAGAGGCAATGTTTTTCTTTGTTAACTATATATTCTTATCTATTGAATTAGGCCATACAAGTACATGATGCAAAACACTGGAAAAATACAAAAGCCTATTTACTGAAAAATAAGTCTTCCTCCTATCCCAGTTCCCTAGGACCCCAAAGGCAACCATTGTTACTAGCTTCTTGTATACCCTCTGAGATACTATAGGCATATGCAAACAAATATATGGCCCATGTCTTTTTTTCTTACACAAATTGCAACATATTACATGCTGTGCTCTAGAACTTGTTTCACTTAATAATATATGTTAGATAAAGAATTCCATACACATACTGATCGGACTGTCTCCTAGATCTTAAATTTCTTTTTCTTTTTTCCTTTCTCTTTCTTAGAGCCAGGGTCTTACTCTGTTGCCTGGGCTGGAGTGCAGTGTTATAGATCACAGCTCACTGTAACTTCAAACTCCTGGGTTCAAGCAATGACTTCCTGCCTCAGCCTCCCAAGTTGCTAGAACTACAGGCACATCCCACCACACCTGGCTAATTTTTTGTATTTTTGAAGAGATGAGGTCTCACTTTGTTGCCTAGGCTGGTGTCAAACTCCTGGGCTCAAGCGATCTTCCCACCTCTGCCTCCCAAAGTGTTGGGATTACAGGTATGAGCCACCATGCCTGGACAATTTTTTAAAGAACTTTTTGTAGAGACGGGGTCTCACTATGTTCCCCAGGGTGGTCTCCAACTCCTAGCCTCAAGCTACCCTCCCACCTTGGTCTCCCAAAGCATTGGGATTACAGGTGTGATCCACCTGCCCCATCCTAGATCTAAGTTGCAATACCTAGTCCACTAACCTTTTAACTGTAGCCTATGTTTAGGGTAAGAAGACCATAGATGTGTCAATAATAAATGTAATTTGTTAAGTAAGATGTTTTTGAAATTTTTTTTGTATTTCTACAACTCTTTCCATTTGCCTTATTAGGTCAACTTTCTCCCTCTCACCAGAACCCCAGCCTTTCCTGTCCCACTTTAGCCTGAAATTGACATACCTCTTATTTGGATTAGCTAGTTCCTGAATCCTGGGTGATGCTTTGGAATGAGTAGCAGCGTAAGATACTGGCCAGCGGGCATCGCGGTCAGGTAAGTAATCTTGATGAACAGACTTGGACTTCGCTAGAGCTATTGTTCGGGGGCTAGGTTTAGCTAGCATGGCAGCAGGAGTTACCTATAGTGGAAACAAAGAGACACAAAAATATATCCCAAATTTTACATTTCTCTATGTCTACAGCTGTATCCCTACTTAAGTCACAATCATTTCTTTTCTGGATTACTGCAACAGACTCCTAACTGGTCTCTCTGCTTCCATACTTGCTCCTATACAATGGGGCCTTCCATGACAGTTACTGAGGGAGAGAATGAACAAGTAATGAGTATGTTCTGTGAGCCAGACAGTGTTGTAAGCTTTACCTAAATCATTCCCACTCAATCATCACAACAACTTCATGAGCTAAGTACTTCCTAAAGCCCAAATCAGATCATGTCACTACCAGGCTTTAAACCCATCCTGGGCCGGGTGCGGTGGCTCAACCCTGTAATCCCAGCACTTTGGGAGGCCGAGACGGGCGGATCATGAGGTCAGGAGATCGAGACCATCCTGGCTAACCCCGTGAAACCCTGTCTCTACTAAAAAATACAAAAAACTAGCCGGGCGAGGTGGCGGGCGCCTGTAGTCCCAGCTACTCGGGAGGCTGAGGCAGGAGAATGGCGTAAACCCGGGAGGCAGAGCTTGCAGTGAGCTGAGATCTGGCCACTGCACTCCAGCCTGGGTGACAGAGCGAGACTCCGTCTCAAATAAATAAATAAATAAATAAATAAATAAATAAACCCATCCTGGGCCGGGTGCGTTGGCTGATGCCTGTAATCCTAGCACTTTGGGAGGCCAGGGCTGGTGGATCATGAGGTCAGAAGTCCGAGACCAGCCTGACCAACATGGTGAAACCCCGTCTGTACTAAAAATTCAAAAATTAGCTGGGCGTGGTGGCATGTGCCTGTAATCCCAGCTACTCAGGAGGCTGAGGCAGGAGAATCGCTTGAACCAGGGAGTCAGAGGTTGCAGTGAGCCAAGATCGCACCACTGCACTCCAGCCTGGCAACAGAGTGAGACTCTTGTCTCAAATAAATAAATAAATAAATAAACCCATCCTATTGTTTCCCATTTTGCTAAAAATAATACTTAGGCTGAGCCAAGCACAATGACTTGTGCCTATAATCAATCCCAGAACTTTGGGAGACTGAGGTGAGCAGATCATTTGAGCCCAGGAGTTCAAGACTAGCCTGGGCAAAATGGCAAAACCCCATCTCTAAAAAAAAAAAGAAAGAAAAACAAAAATTAGCTGGTTTACATTCCACCAACAGTGTAAAAGCATTCCTATTTCTCCACAGCCTTGCCAGCATCTATTGTTTCTCGACTTTTTAATAATCACCATTCTGACTGGTGTGAGATTGCGGTTTTGATTTGCATCTCACTAATGATCAGTGATGTTGAGTTTTTTTTCATATGTTTGTTGGCCACATAAATGTCTTCTTTTGAGAAGTGTCTGCAGCACTATTCACAATAGTAAATACCTGGAACCAATCCAAATGCTCATCAATGATAGACTGGATAAAGAAAATGTGGTACATACACACCATGGAATACTATGAAGCCATAAAAAAGAATGACATCATATCTTTTGCAAGGATATGGATGGAGCTAGAAGCCATCATCCTCAGCAAACTAACATAGGAACAGAAAACCAAACACTGCATGTTCTCACTCATAAATAGGAGTTGAACAGTGAGAACACATGGACACAGAGAGGGGAACAACACACACCAGGGCCTGTCAGGGGCAGGGGGTGTGTAAGGGGAGGGAGAGCATTAGGACAAATAGCTAATGCATGTGGGGCTTAAAACCTAGGTGACAGGTTGATAGGTGCAGCGAACCACCACGGCACATGTATACTATGTAACAAATCTGCACATTCCCCACATGTATCCTGGAACTTAAAGTGAAAAAAATTTAAAAATAAGAAAAAATAATAATTGTGAGCAAAAAAAATTAGCTGGGCATGGTGGTGCATGTCTGTGGTCACAGCTACTCAGGAGGCTGAGGTGGGAGATCACTTGAGCCCAGCGAGGTTGAGGCTACAATAAGCTGTGATAGCACCACTGCTCTCCAGCCTGGGTGAGAGTCAGATCTGGTCTCAAAAAAAAAATATATATATATATACATATATATATATATATATATATATAGACACACACACACACATACACACATGCGCATATATATATACATACATACATATACCCACTTAGTGTATTCTATTTTCATACTGCTACGAAGAAATATCTGTAATGGGGTAATTTCTTAAGAAAAAGAGGTTTAATGGAATCATAGTTCCATTGGGGAGTGGCTGGAAGGACGCCTCACCATCATGGCGGAAGGCAAAGGAAGAGCAAAGGCGCATCTTATATGGTGGCGGGCAAGAGAGCATGAGAGCCCAGTGAAGGCGGAAGCCCCTTATAAAACCATCAGATCTCATGAGAACTCACTCTCTATCAGGAAAACAGCGTGGGGGAAACCAACCCCATGTTTCAATTATCTCCACCTGGTCCTTCCCTTGACATGTGGGATTATTACAATTCAAGGTGAGGTTTGAGTGGGGACACAGAGCCAGACCATATAATTTAGGCTCCTTCTGGGACCTACAAGATCTGCCCTCTGACCTCATCTTCCTCCCCTCCTCCCCTTGATCCCTGTGATTCCAGCCACACAGCCCCCTGGACCAGCTCCTTTCCTCTCAGGACCTTTGCACTTGCTAGTTCTCCTTAAAAAAACTTCCCTCAGCCTTGGCTTGGCTGCCTCTCCCTCACTCAAGTCTCTAGACTCATACATCACATTTTTCAAGGAGTCTTCCCTGACCAGCCAAGACAAGTCAGCCTAATTACCCTCTTCTGCAGGACTTACTTAATCTTCTTCATAGCACATGTCAACACCCACATCAGCGCATTTATCACTTTGTTATTTCACTTTGTCTGTATTTCTCCCCATTAGAATATAAGCTGCTCAAGGGGAATTACTTGTTTGCTGAAAGCTAAAATTGGCTCTGGCACATAGTTGGTGCTGAATAAACATATATTGACTGACTCCTTTTGGTCTTACTTTGAAAACCACATCTACCAGATTGCCTTTCTGTTATGTTGCTTTATTGGTAAAATATCTAGGACGACATCTACTATTCTCTTTTAAATGCTCACTAAAAGAATTAGAGTGGGGCTAGGCATGATGGCTCACACCTATAATCCTAGCACTTTGGGAGGTTGAGGCACAAGGATCACTTGAGCTCAGGGGTTCCAGACCAGCCTGGGCAACATAGTGAGACCCCTGTCTCTACAAAAAATTTTAAAAACTTGGGTGTGGTGGCACATGCCTGTAGTCATAGCTGCTCAGGTGGCTGAGGTGGGAGGATCACTTAAGCCCAGCAGGTTGACGCTGCAGTGAGCCATGATCATGCCGCTGCACTCCAGCCTGGATGACAGAGCAAAGCACTATCTAAAAAAAAATAAAAAAAATAATAAAAAAAAAAATAACACACATACCCACACACAAAACAAAACAATTAGGGTGGCCAGCTAACACCACTCTCAGTAGTCTTGAAAGTGTTCTGCATTGCACTGGTGCAGATTTGTTTCAGGTTCTAAGACTATGATTTTCTGCAGTGGTATTCCTTTTTTCTAAAGACCTTAAAAAATAAAACAAACCCAAACAATCCTAGCAATTACAGAAAGATCTGCCTTACTTCCATTTTTACATACCAAAAAACTGAGAATAAAGTCATTTGCCTGACAGTCACAAGTCACTTCAGTAAACTTAAGAGACTCTTCCAAGGGTTTCTGATTCCCAGAATGGTTTTCTTTCCTAATAGAATTCCATATCAAATCCTCAGTTTCCTTGAAACAGGGTGAAACTGGTCCCACCTCTTTTGGCAACAGGATCATTTTTTGAAAACCCAACTGGAATAGGGCACCAAGTTGGCACTGCAGTTGATGGTGGGGAATGTCAAGGATGAAGAAGGAGGGAAGCCATCGAAGGTTCCAGGCTCTGTGCTGAGTGCCATGACTTACCTGCTACTGCTCAACACAGCAAACGTACCAGTGAGGATGGCTATCTCCAGAATTCCCTAGCTCACCTTACTCTACCCAACTTCAAGTGCATCCCAACTTTAGTACTTTGGCATGTAATCTTCCCTTTACTGGAATATTCTTCTAGATCTTCACTTGGTTAACTCCTTATCAGTCAGGTTTCAGCTCAAATGTTCCTTCCTTAGAGAGAAGTTCACTGACTACCACAGGCAAAGTATCTTACTACCCCAACCCATAGTCATTCATTTTCTATGTTATTTTCTTCATAGCATTTAGCATGATCTGACATTATCTATTGACTAATTTATTGTTTGTCTCCCCTGATTAGCATAGAGCTCCGAGTTATTCACTGGGATCACTGCCTTGCTCACAGTAGGCATCCAAATATTTGTTGAATGAATAAGGCTCAGGAAGGTTGTCCCAACATCATAGAGTTTGGAGTGACGAGGCTGCGATTTGAATCCAGCTCCAAAACTGAACTCCAAAGCCCATGCTCTTGGTGCTCTACTCTTTTCCCCTTCTCCCTATCATGTAGCTAGGTCTCTCTTCCTGCCACAGACCACTCTTCCCAGATTCTCTTTTCCAGTGACTTTGGGCTATGCCCTGTAGAGGCAAAATAGCACCCTAGGAGCAGCCAGAAAGTGAGCTGAAGGATACCAAGGTAGTGATGGCTTACAGGACGGATGGGCAGTTCACTTCTTTGTCTTTCATAGCACAGACCCTCTAACTTGATCCTTGGGTGGGCGAGGTCTACAATTCTTGGAGTTGCAATCGCACTCAGGGTAGAAAGTGAAATCGGGGTTTGCATCTAGGGGAAAAAATAAAACAGTACTTGTAAGCATCAAATAATAAACACTATCTAGTTCAAGATTACGAAGTATGATTTGACCTCTGGGCCAGACTTCTCAACACTCCAGTAGAAAGGGTGGGAATCTTGCAGTAACCTATAATCACAGTTGAAAGGATCAATTTCTATCTTTCTCAAACTAGATTGCATGGATTCCAACGTGGCTTTTCAAGAACCTAACTGTTAAACTAAAGACATTGAGGCAATAGCAAATAATGTTACATACTGATTCAGAGATAAATGGTAATGCTGATTTGTGAACTGATAAACTCAGCTAGGAGGCCAGGCTCAGCCCCACCAAATGAGAATACTATAAAGCAGTGGTCCCCAACCTTTTGGACACCAGGGACCAGTTTCATGGAAGACAATTTTTCCATGGACAGTGTTGGAAAAAGGATGGTTTGGGGATGAAACTGTTCCAACTTGGATAATCAGCCATTACATTATCATAAGGAGAGCACAACCTAGACCCTTTGCATGCACAGTTAACAATAGGGTTCATGCTCCTATGAGAATCTAATGCCACTGCTGATCTGACAGGAGGTAGAACTCAGGTAGTAATGAGTAAATCACCTCCTGCTGTGCTGCCTGATTCCTAACAGGCCATGGACTGGTATTGGTCCACAGCCTGGGGACTGGGGATCCCCGCTATAAAGGATGACTTAGCTTTGTTCTTAATTATTTTTGCCCTTTGGGAATTGGGGCTTATATTATCACAAATCACCATGCTTAAAGTGAATTTAAGTGTCTCCCTTCTAACTGGAATAGATAAGAAAAAGAAGACAAAGCCAATAAGAAGAAAAGCAGAACCACACATCTCTCCACTAGACTCCCAAGTTATTCTTCACTATCTGAATTGTGGAAATTTGTCCAAATTATATGGTCTTCTATTTAAATTACTTGTATTCAAAATCAAAGCTTACCATAAAACTTTGAAGGAAAATATAATCAATAACTGGAAATAAAATGGGGCTTTAACTGTGGGTTAAAATTCCTTCCTGTGCTGTTTAATTGATGATGATTATGATGATGATTATGATGATACTAACAGTGACAGTGTTTCACATGTTTCGTGTATTAGTCTTGTGTATTAGTCAAATTCCTTCTTGTGCTGTTTAATTGATGATGAAGATTATGATGATGATAATACACGTTTTGTGTATTAGTCTATCCTTGTATTGCTATAAAGACCTACCTGAGATGGGGTAATTTGTAAAGAAAAGAGGGCTTGTTGGCTCATGGTTCTGCAGGATGTACAGGTGGCATGGCTGGGGAGGCCTCAGGAAATCTACAATCATGGTGGAAGGGCAAAGGGGAAGCACATCTTACATGGTGGGAACAGGAGAGAGCAAAAGGGAAGGTGCAACACACTTTTAACAACCAAGTCTCCTGAGAACTCACTCATTATCACAAGAACATCAAGGGGGAAATCCACCCTCATGATCCAATTACCTCCCACTAGGCCCCTCCTCCAACACTGGGGATTATAATTCTACATGAGATTTGGGTGGGGACACAAATCAAACCATAACATATTGAATCATTTATTCCTCACTTCGGGCATCATTTTTATTTCTAATTCTCTAAGACAGAAACCAAGGTATTATGAGATTCATTAATTTATTTAAGTTTACATAGTAAGAGGTAGAGAACATTCAAACTGAAGAGCCTACCTCTTTGTACAACACAACAAAGTACTAATTAAGCATTTTAAGCATTTTTAAGCATGAATAAAGCTTTCTCTCCTCTCAGGCTCTGGGAAAATGAAAGAAATATATGACAACCATTGCTTTCAATTAAAGCTTATGATCTAAAAAGACTTAATCATTTACTTATTCAATTTATTAAACAAACATTTCTTAGGCAATTATAGTATGTAAGACACAACAAGGAATAATAAGATACAGTTCCTTTCCTTAATGTAATTTTCCACTTAGAAAGAACCATAAGACTGGGTGTGGTGGATCATGCCTATGACATCAGTAGTTTGGGAGGCTGAGGTAAGGAGGATGGATTGAGCCCAAGAGTCTTTTCAAATAACTGTGGATATTCTTCCTTGATACTACGACTTGAAAAATGCTAGTTTCTTAAATGGTAGCTGCAAAAAGTACCATTTGAAACTACGTGAATGAACTTTTTATACTCCATTACCTTACAATCTATTTGCTTATCTTGCACATTGAATGAACCTTTTAGCCATGCATAATTTTGAACTTAATATCTAGTTTTCACACCAGGGATGCAGGAATGGTTTAACACATGCAAGTCAATAAATGTGATACATCACACAAAGAGAATTAAAAACAAAAATCACATGATCATCTCAATAGATGCAGAAAAAGCATCTGACAAACTCTCCAAAACTCTCCAAAATCCAGCAAACTCTCAGCAAAATCGGCAAACAAGGGACATAACTTAATGTAATAAGAGCCCTCTATGACAAACCCACAGCCAACATAATACTCAATGGGGAAAAGTTGAAAGCTCTCTGAGAACTGAAACAAGACAAGGAGGCCCACTCTCACCACTCCTCTTCAACATAGTACTGGAAGTCCTAGCCAACGCCATCAGGCAAGAGAAAGAAATAAAGGGTATCCAAATCAGTAAAGAGGAAGTCAAACTGTTACTGTTTGCACGACATGATCATTTACCTTGAAAACTCTAAAGACTCCTCCAGAAAGCTCCTAGAACTACTAAAAGAATTTGGCAAAGTTTCCAGATATAAAATTAATGTATACCGATCAGTAGTAGCTCTTCTATGCACCAACAGTGACCAAGCAGAGAAACAAATAAAAAACTCCACCACTTTTACAATAGCTGCAAAAAACAAAAGTAAATAAAATAAAAAATAAAAACACACACACACACACACAAACAAAAACAACAAAAAAAAACCCAACAACAACAATAAACCCTTAGAAACATACCTAACCAAGGAGTCAAAAGACCTCTACAAAGAAAACTACAAAACACTACTGAAAGAAATCATAGATGACACAAACAAATGGAAACACATCCCATGCTCATGGATGGGTAGAATCAATATTGTGAAAACGACCATACCACCAAAAGCAATCTACAAATTCAATGCAATCCCCATCAAAATAGCACCAGCATTATTCACAAAATTAGAAAAAACAATTCTAAAATTCATATGGAACCAAAAAGAGCCTGAATAGCCAAAGCAAGACTAAGCAAAAAGAACAAATCTGGAGACCTCACACTACCTGATTTCAAACTATACTATAAGGCCATAGTCACCAAAACAGTATGGTGCTGGTATAAAAATAGGCACACGGGCTGGGCACAGTGGCTCACACCTGTAATCCCAGCACTTTTGAAGGCCGAGGTGGGTGGATCACTTGAGGTCAGGAGTTCGAGACCAGCCTGGCCAACATGGTGAAACTCTGTCTCAACTAAAAATACAAAAATTAGCCAGGTGTGGTGGTGGGCGCCTGTAATCCCAACTACTCGGGAAGCTAAAGCAGGAGAATCACTTGAACCTGGGAGGCAGAGATTGCAGTGAGCTGAGATTGTGCCACTGCACTCCAGCCTGGGCAACAGAGCAAGACTCCATTTCAAAAAAAGAAAAAAAAGAAAAGAAAAAAAAAAAATAGGCACGTAGACCAATGGAAAAGAGTAGAGAACCCAGAAATAAGCCCAAATACTTGCAGCCAACTGATCTTCGACAAAGCAAACAAAAGCATAAAGTGGGGAAAGGACACCCTATTCAACAAATGGTGCTGGGATAATTGGCTAGCCAAAAGTAGGAGAATGAAACTGGATCCTCATCTCTCACCTTATACAAAAATCAACTCAAGATGGGTTAAGGACTTAAACCTAAGACCTGAAACTATTCTAGAAGATGGCCGGACACATTGGCTCACCCCTGTAATCCTGGCACTTGGGATGCTGTGGTGGGTGGATCACCTGAGGCTGGGAGTTCGAGACCGGCCTAACCCATATGAAGAAACACCATCTCTACTAAAAATACAAAATTAGCCTGGTGTGGTAGTGCATGCCTATAATCCCAGTTACTTGGGAGGCTGAGGAAGGAGAATTGCTTGAACCCGGAAGGCAGAGGTTGCAGTGAGCTGAGATCGCACCATTGCACTCCAGTCTGGGCAACAAGAGCAAAACTCCATCTCAAAAAAAAAAAAAAAAAATTCTAGAAGATGACACTGGAAAAACCCATCTAGACATTGGCTTAGGCAGGGATTTCATGACCAAGAACTCAAAAGCAAATGCAATAAAAACAAAGATAAATAGCTGGGACTTAATTAAACTAAAGAGCTTTTGCACAGCAAAAGAGCAGTCAGCAGAGTAGAGACAACCCACAGAGTGGGAGAAAATCTTCACAATCTGTACATCTGACAAAGGACTAATATCCAGAATCTACAACGAACTCAAATCAGTAAGAATTAAACAAACAATCCCACTAAAAGGTGGGCTAAGGACATGAACAGACAATTCTCAAAAGAAGATATACAAATGACCAACAAACATATGAAAAAATGCTCAACATTGCTAATGACCAAGGAAATGCAAATCAAAACTACAATGTGACACCAGCTTACTCCTGCAAAAATGGCCATAATCAAAAAATCAAAAAACAGCAGATGTTGGTGTGGATGCGGTGATCAGGGAACACTTCTACACTACTGGTGGGAATGTAAACTAGTACAGCCACTGTGGAAAACAGTGTGGACATTCCTTAAAGAACTAAAAGTAGAACTACCATTTGATCCAGCAATCCCACTGCTGGGTATTTACCCAGAGGAAAAGAAGTCCTTATTTGAAAAAGATACTTGCACATGCATGTTTTCAGCAGCACAATTCAGAATTGAAAAATCATGGAACCAACCCAAATGCCCATCAATCAACGAGTGGATGAAGAAATTGTGGTATATGTATAGGATGGAATACTACTCAGCCATAAAAAGGAATTAATTAACAGCATTTGCAGTGACCTGGATGAAACTGGAGACTATTATTCTAAGTAAAGTAACTCAAGAATGAAAAACCAAACATTGTATGTTCTCACTGATACGTGGGAGCTAAGCTATGAGGACACAAAGGCATAAGAATGATACAATGGACTTTGGGGACTTGGGGGGAAGAGTGGGAGGGGGGTGATGGATAAAAGACTACAAATATGGTGCAGTGTATACTGCTTGGGTGATGGGTGCACCAAAATCTCACAAATCACCACTAAAGAACTTACTCATGTAACCAAAAACTACCTGTACCTCAATAACTTATGGAAAAATCACAAAAAAAGAAAAATGTTGAATGAAGAAATCAATGAATCAATCAATCAATGGACCAAGGAAGAATGGATAAAGTACAATTGTTTTATGCACTGTAAAATGAGTAAGTTGAATGAAAATAAAATGTAAAAGGTAAATTTATAAAATAAACATTTTAGGTGCAGCTATGTAAAAAAGAATATTTAGGGCTCTTAAAATTAATTGTTAAAAACTGCTGGAATTATAAATAAAATAATAAAACTTGCAAGCCAAGCTTAAAAGCCTAAGAAAAATCAACTTTTAAATTTGAAAATTTAAAAATGAGACTATTGATTATAGCATACCTCTAAACAGTCTTTTCTGCATATAAAATCCATGCTCAAGGATACCTAAAAAGCTTACATCATTGGGTGTGGCAGTTTTTTTTAAGTGCCTATAAATTCTTTGACACTTCTCTCAATTGAGAGGTGGGGTTTGTATCCCTGCCCCCTTGAATCTGGCCAGACTTGTAACTACATCAATAAACAGAGCATGTCTACTATAACGTTATGTGACTTCTAAGGTCAAGCCATAAAAACCATGCAGCTTCCACTTGTTCTCTTGAAATATTCACCCTTGAGACACTCCATATTAGTATATTCCTTCTCAGAACAGCTCTCATGACAAGAAAGGTCTAAGCCACATGGAGAGACCATATGAAGGAACTCCTATAGATATTCTCAACTGAGTCTATCTAGCTTTTAAGTTATCCCAGCCTGGGCACCACACACAGGTATTATTGTGGACTGACTGTTTGCATCCCTCCAAAATTCACATGTTGAAGCCCACATCCCCAGTGATTGAATTAGGAGGTGGGGTGCTTTGGGTAGTAATTAGATTTGGATGAAGTCATGAGACTGGAGCCCCCATAATAGGATTAGTGTCATTATAAGAAAAGGAAGAGAGACCAGAGATCTTTCTCTCTTTCTCTCTGAGAACCTACAAAGAAGAGGTCATGTGAGTATACAGCAAAATCGTGGTTGTCTGCAAGTCAGGGAGTGGGTCCTCACCAAGAAGAGAATATGCCAGTATCTTAATCTTGAACTTCCCAGGCTCCAGAACTGTGAGTAATAAATGTCTTTTGTTTAATTTACTCAGACGATGGTTTTAGGTTACAGCAGCCCAGGCTGACTAAGACAAGTATAAAGGAGCCTCCAGATGATTCCAGTCCCCCACCATTTCAGACACCCAAGGCATTACAGATTTCTCAGCTGAGGCCCTAGAAATCATGGAGCAGAGAAGAGCCATACCTGCTTGCCCAGTCAGAATTTCTCAGTCATAAAATCCTTGAGCATAATAAAATCATTGTTGTTTTACACCACTAAGTTTGGGGATGGTTTGGCATAAAGCAACAGACACCTAGATGAGAACTTTAAGGCTGGGTTCTCTGTATTGGTTTTGGATTATCTGGAGTTTGTTTTCCAAACTGATTAGATTTAAAGGCATTAATGATCCTATTGCTAGTGGTGAAAAAAAATACACCATAGTCCATGGCATGCAGTGGCAAAACAGAAAGAAAGGCTTTGGGTGATGAAGCACCTGCTGCAAGCAAACATTTTAGTGAAATAAATAAGTACAGTAGGATTGCTTGGTTGCTTCTAAGTGAACTGAAGAACTTTGAGAAAAGAAAATGGTAATCTCAGGCCTTTAAAATACAACTGTAGGACAGGCACAGTGGCTCACACTTGTAATCCCAGCATTTTGGGAGGTCAAGGTGGGAGAATCGCTTGAGCCTAGGAGTTCAAGACCAGCCTAAACAACATATGGAAACTTTGTCTCTACAAAAAATGTAAAAATCAGCTGATTGTGGTGGCATGCACTTGTGGTCCCAACTATTCAGGCCAGAGTAGGAGGATCACTTGAGCCTGGAAGGTCAAAGCTGCAGTGAGCTGTGATCACATGACTGCATTCCAGCCTGGGTGACAGAGTGGGACCTTGTCTTTAAAAAATTAAAAAATAGGCCGGGCGCAGTGGCTCAAGCCTGTAATCCCAGCACTTTGGGAGGCCGAGACGGGCGGATCACGAGGTCAGAAGATCGAGACCATCCTGGCTAACACGGTGAAACCCCGTCTCTACTAAAAAAAAATACAAAAAACTAGCCAGGCAAGGTGGCAGGCGCCTGTAGTCCCAGCTACTCGGGAGGCTGAGGCAGGAGAATGGCGTAAACCCGGGAGGCGGAGCTTGCAGTGAGCTGAGATCCGGCCACTGCACTCCAGCCTGGGTGACAGAATGAGACTCCGTCTCAAAAAAAAACATTAAAAAAATAAAATTCCACGGTAATGTCCACATACAGAATCAGAAAGCTTCTATGACTTCCCTAAAATTTTGAAAGCCTTATCTTCTAACTGCATAGGGCTGAACATTCTGAAAACCAGACCCAGAATCTAATTTTGTGAGTGGGTGAGTTACAGTGAAAATTGAATTTCCAAATTTGAACAGTCTTTTATGCTAAAGTTAGGGCAATGATTGGAAAAGAGTGGGGCCTTGAACATTGGAATGGGGATATATGGGCAGATTCCAATGAAGCTGGGGACTTTAAACACCAAAATACTGCTAAGCCTCCCTTGCTATTAGAATCAATCTTTCCTCCATCTGAAGAGGTTAGACCCTCCCTGCCTAAAGAACCCATAGAGGCTTCCCCTATCATAGACATATTCCAGGGAACTGCTGACTTGCCCCTATTATATCTCATTGCTTCTAGATGTATAACCAGACTCAAGTCCCAGCTGCCATAACAGGCTTCCACAGGCTTCTCCACCAGTTCCCACAGTTGCTGAAGGGCTAATTCCTATAATAAATCCTGTATTCTACATCACCCATAGTGGTTCTGCTTCTCTGATGCAATCCTGACTGATACCTTAGGCATGGAGGAAAGAGTCAGAAAAGTTCATTTGATAAGAGGGAAAAATAAGTAGGAAGAAAGGAAAACATATCTAGAAAAAGAGGGTAGGTAGCATGTTACAAGTCAATCAGGAACTGTTTCTTCCACATGGGCACACTTACTTTTTTTGAAGGATGATAGTTTGGGTCTGTGCCTTTGGCTACTGAGAGTTGTAATATCCGGGGAGAAGGATCAGAGATTCGAAGAGAATCTCTTGCTGAGTTATCACTGAAGGGTCTATATGCAAATGGAAACATGAAATATTACAACTGTTGGATGGAGAAACAACAATTGGATTTTCCATTGCTAAGATCAACTTCTAATCAATTATATACACTGCTTCTATCTTAGGAACATCTATCTCACAGTAATGCTCTTTCTATCAGATTGTTGTTTCTTAAAATATTTTTACTCTGATCCACAGTAAGAAGTACATTTTTGCCAGCACAGTGGCTCATGTCTGTAATCCCAACAGACATCCCAACATATTTGTAATCCCTCTGCCTTGAGAGGTGGAGGTGGGAGGATTGCTTGAGGCCTAGAGTTTGAGACCAGTCAGGCAAATATGGTGAGATCCTGTCTCTACAAAAATTAAAAAATTAGCCAGGTGTGGTGGCATGTACCTGTAGTCCCAGCTACTTGCAAGGCTGAGGCGGGAGGATCACTTGAGCCCAAGAGGTCAAGGCTGCAGTGAGTCAAGATTGCACCGCTGCACTCCAGCCTGGGTGACAAAGAGAGACCCCAGTCTCAAAAAAAACCCAGTATATTTTATATTGTGATACAGTACATGCAAATGTGTGTTTGTGTATCTGAAACGAAAATTATTATGAAATAATACCCTATACAATGCATTCCAGTTTTTAAATTTTAATTTAATGTCATTATGAAAAAAACTGGAACTGATTTTATGATCTGTTATAAATGAGTTGTGACCTGCATTATGAAAAACACTTCATTTTATACCAATTCCTCCTCTTAAATCTCTGAAATAAAAATTCCAGCCACCCTCTGCAATGGTCAGTCTCCTCTGCAGTATGATTTGAGATAGTGCTGGTCATAATTGCCAGCCACTTGGCCAATTTTCATAGGCTGTTCCCCACATATTTCTTTCCCTAATCAAAAACCTACCAATTAAATGACAAACTTACGAGCCTAATATGGAAAATGTTTTTTCTCAAATAAAAACAGGATTACTCTCCAGGGGTAGGCTATTAGTTTGGGTTTTGTTTTTTTGCTGAGATACAATCAACATACCATAAAATTTACCCTTTTAAAGTATACAATTCAGTGGTTTCTAAAATATTCACAAAGATATGCAACCATCACCACTATCTAATTTCAGAATCCTGGGAACCAATAATCTACTTTCAGTCTCTATGGATTTGGATCTATGGATTGGCCTATTCTGGAATTTCTTTTTTTTTTTTTTTCAGATGGAGTCTTGTTCTGTCACCCAGGCTGGAGTGCAGTAGCACTATCTGGGCTCACTGCAACCTCCGCCTCCTGGGTTCGAGCGATTCTTCTGCCTCAGCCTCCCAAGTAGTTCGGATTACAGGCACATGCCACCATGCCTGGCTAATTTTTGTATTTTTTAGTAGAGATGGGGTTTCACCATGTTGGCCAGGCTGTTCTCGAACTCCTGACCTCAAGTGATCTGCCCACCTCAGCCTCCCAAAGTGCTGGGATTACAGGTGTGAGCCACCGCACCAGGCCAGGAATTTCAAATACATAGACTCATACAAATATGTAGCCTTTTGTGTCTACCTTCCTTCACTTAGCATGTTTAGAAGATTCATATATCAATACTTCTTTCTTTTTTATGGCTGAATAATATTCCATTGTATGATTGCCACATTTTGTTTATCTATTCATCATCCATTGACGAACATTTGAATTGCTGCCAGTTTTTGGCTATTATGAATAATGCTGCTAGGAATATTTGTGTACCAGTTTTGTGTGAACGTATGTTTTTAATTATCTTGAGTACATGTCTAGGAGTCTAATTGCTGGCTCATATGATAACTCCATATTTAACATTTTGAGGCACTGAAAAACTGTTTTCTTTATCAGTTGCACTATTCTACATTCCCACCAGAAATGTATAAGGGTTTCAATTTTTCCACATCCTCAACGATATGCTATTGTTTTGCTGATTTATTATTTCTTATCATCATCCTTACCATTCTTGTAAGTGTGAACTGGTGTCTCACTGTGATTTTCATTTGCATTTCCAGGAAGGCAAATGACGCTCAGCATCTTTTCATATGCTTCTTGTCTATTTGTATATCTTTTTTGGGTAAATGTCTATTTAAATCCTTTGCCCATTTAAAAAATTGGGTTGTCTTTTATGGTACAGTTTTCAGGATTATTTTTATATATTTTGAATATTAGTCCCTGATCAGATATATAGTTTTCAAAAATTTTCTCCTATTTTGTGGGTTGTCTTTTCACTCTCTTGGTAGTGTGCTTTAATGCATAAAAGTTACTTTTGGCTGGGCGCCGTGGCTCACGCCTGTAATCCCAACACTTTGGGAGGCTGAGGCGGGCAAATCACAAGGTCAGGAGATCAAGACCATCCTGGCTACCATGGTGAAACCCCGTCTCTACTGAAAATGCAAAAAAAAAAAAAAAAAAAAAAATTAGCCCGGTGTGGTGGCAGGCGCCTGTAGTCCCAGCTACTTGGGAGGCTGAGGCAAGAGAATGGTGTGAACCCAGGAGGGGAGCTTGCAGTGAGCCAAGATCGTACCACTGCACTCCAGCCTGGGTGACAGAGCAAGACTCTGTCTCAAAAAAAAAAAAAAAAAGTTACTGCTTTAGGCAGTTGTCTTTTATGTCAGGTTGAAGAAAAAGAGTTACAAACAAAAATAT
Organism: Chlorocebus sabaeus; assembly: GCF_047675955.1. Classification (NCBI taxonomy): domain Eukaryota; kingdom Metazoa; phylum Chordata; class Mammalia; order Primates; family Cercopithecidae; genus Chlorocebus; species Chlorocebus sabaeus. The sequence goes on from NC_132910.1 coordinate 12,653,119, forward strand.
ATACATATTTACATTTTAATGTAATTATAATGTACTATATAAAATGTGCTACATTCTATATTTACCTATGTAGTTAACTCTTTTTGTGCCCTTTATTTGGATTTGAGCTATTGTCAAATGTCTTTTTTTTGTTTTTTTTGAGACACGGTCTCACTCTGTCACCAGGCTGGAATGCAGTAACACAGTCAATGGAGCTTCAACCTCCCAGGCTCAAGCAATTTCTCCTGCCTCAGCCTCCCGAGTAGCTGGGACCACAGGCATTCACCTCTACACCCCACTAAATTTTTTATTTTTAGTAGAGATGAGATCTCACTGTACTGCCCAGGCTAACTGTCCTTTCACTTTAGCCTGAAGGACTTTCTTTATTATTTCTCATAAAGCAGGTCTGCCAGCAATGAACTCTCTCAATATTTGCTTATCTGGGAATACTGTAATTTCCCCTTCAGTTATGAAGGATAATTTTGCTAAAAAGAGTATTATTAGCTTACAGTCTTTTTCCTTCAGTGCTTTATTTTATTTATGTATTTATTTTGAGACAGAGTCTCACTCTCTAGCTCAGGCTGGAGCGTAGTGGTGCAATCTCTGCTCACTGCAACCTCCACCTCCCTTTTTAATGGACTAACTCTTTTATGATATAAAATGACCTTTCTCTGTCTCCAGTAACAATGTTTGTCATAAAGTCTATATTGTCTGATATCAGTTTGGCCAATCCTGGTCTTTTTTGGTTGGTGTGCATGGTATATCTTTTTCCATTTTTTTACTTTCAATCTATTTGTGTCTATTTTTTTACTTTCAGTCTATTCTTGTGCCTCAGCCTCTTGAGTAGCTGGGATTACAGGCATGAGCTACCACTTCTGGCTAATTTTTGTATTTTTTGTAGAGATGAGGTTTTACCATGTTGGCCAGGCTGGTCTCAAACTCCTGACTTCAGATGATACACCCACCTTGGCCTCCCAAAGTGCTGAGATTACAGGTGTGAGCCACTACACCTGGACAATCCTTCAGTGCTTTAAATATGGCATACCACTGCCTTCTGGCCTTCATGGTTTCTGATAAGAAATCACTTTTTAACTTTATTGCAAATCATTTGTATACAATGAGTTGTTTTTCTCTTGCTGCTTTCAAGATTTTGTCTTTGGCTGTCAACAGTTTGATCACGATGTGTCAAGTTCTGAATCTCTTTGAGTTTATCCTATTTGGAGTGTGTTGAGTTTCATGGATGTGTAATATTTTTCATCAAATTTAGGAGATTTTGGGCCATTATTTCTTCAAATATTTCTCCCACCCCTTGATCTCTCTCCTCTGCTATGGAATTTCCATTACGGCTACATTGATACTCTTCAAAGTGTCACACAAGTCTCGGAAGATGTGTTCATTTTACTTCATTCTTTTTCTTTTCTGTTTCTCAGACTTGATAATCTCAATTGACCTGTGTTCAAGTTTGCTGATTACTTTTTCTACTTGCTCAAAATGCAGTTGAGCTCCTTTAGTTAATCAACTAAAATATATGTCACAAAGCCCAGGCTCATATCTGTCATCTATTGGACAGCCCTGCGTGTCTTCACTAAGCACTTGCTTTTTTCCTTCACATAATTATAACAAACTTGGTGATCTGTTTCCAATTCACAGAAGACTTAAAAAGTGGTTGGTTAGAGACTATTCCCTTGACAAAAAGAGAAATGACAGAAACAACTATGAGAAGCAAACATCTCATAATTTGAAAGCACAGAAGTCAGACCATTTAGCCTAAGGAAAATCTTGGCTTTATACTTAAACAGCTCCTGAGAAGTTTTCTATATTAAAGTATTATAAAATAGTTGATGTTCAAAATAAAGAGCTTAAGCCAATGAACAACAGTTCCATGTATGTTCAAGCAGCAGAAAAGTCTACTTAGAAAAGCAGGGAAATATAAACTTAAAAAAATACAAAATGTTTTAACACTAAAGGGCATTTTATTTACATGTAACATCAAACTAAGGTCTCTCAAGAAGTGGCAATAAAGTATTCCTTTGTTTATAACAATAGACACATTACCAAACTTATGTGTATACATAACTACCAAATTTTATGTATTTGGTATACAGCAGATTTTATTGAACGAATTGATAAATAAGTAATTGAGGAAACTTTGTGGGAAGAATTGGGCCTTCTTTAACAGTATTCTATGATGGAAAAGACTCAAGCTGTCTAGTTCAACCTTTCTCTGAATGCAGGAACCTTTTCTAAAATCCATGTAAAGTCACAATTCCAGTGTGGCTTGAAAACTTTCAGGGATTAGGGTGGAATGCCTGTTCACTTTACGTTACTGGACAGTCTCCATTACCTGATAGCTAGTCAGAAAGATTTTCCTACCCTAAGCTGACGTCTGCTGCCCTGTCAATGTTCTACTTCTAGTTCTAGGATTAACATAAAGTAATTTCACGTTCACCTCTTCTTCCTCTTCCAGTTGCCAACCCTTTTAAATATTTTAACACAGCTGTCGCCACTTTCTTATTCTCTTTTTTAAACTAAACATGTCATTTCTCTTAACTATTTTCCACACAACCTAGTTTCCAGAAGCCCAATATCTCATTTCCCACTTTCTGAATAGTCTCAAGTTTATTATCATTTCTTAAGGTATAACATCCACAACTGCACATACATGCCCAGTGTGTTCTGACTAAAGTAGCACACAGTAGTACTATCAGCTCTCCATAACTGTGCACTGTATATCTTCCACTAATGCAACCTAACATGGAATTAGCTTTTCCAACAACCATATCACAATCTTAGCTCCCGTGGAAAATGTACCACCTAGTGGTCTTATAAAGACAAGAAGAAATTCAGCCTTCAAAGCAAAAGGAAGAAAAAGTATCCTCAAAGTCAGAGAGATATAGGAGAACAAATTCCACAAACTGCAAAAACCTGTGGTGTTTTAGTTGCATATTTCCTTTCAACTGGCTAACAATGGTAAGGTTGAGTATAAATTTTAGTTTCACCACAATTTGAGCCAAATGTAATTACTGAAGATGATCTTCTCATTACCTACAATTGCTGCAAATATTTGATTTTTTTTACCTGATGCTTTGGAACACAAGTGGACTTTTAGCTCATGAAATTGCACACACTAAAACTAGAAAAAAAATAGTGAGACATCTAGCCAAATTAGATTAGGATTTACAGAGATTCTCAAGATACTCTACCTATTTAGTAGACACTGTCTTTTGAATCCACTGGGTTGTGACAGCCTCTGGATCCTTTTGGAGGGCTGTCTAAACAACGTAGGAGGAGTGATCTCCCAAATTACAGACTCTCTTCCACAACTGTAGTAATATTGAGCCCTGCAAGTCGTAGAAGAGAAAAGAAGTAAATGAAACAAGCATGATTTCAAATTATCATAGTAGTTTCCAACATTGATCCCCAGGCCTAGGGGAGCAGGTATGACAGTTTATTATTGATGAGTTGTTTTCCACGTGAGGAGAAATTACTTTAGAAATAGTTACACCCATCAAGTTTTCTATTGGCCTCTATTATACTCAAAACAGATAGTTTTCTGAAATAAATGATGTCTTTTTTTTCTTTCTTTCTTTTCTTTCTTTCTTTCTTTTTCTTTTTTTTTTTTTTGAGACAGAGTCTTGCTCTGTCACCCAGGCCGGAGTGCAGTGGCGCAATCTCAGCTCACTGCAAGCTCCGCCTCCCGGGTTCCCGCCATTCTCCTGCCTCAGCCTCCCGAGTAGCTGGGACCACAGGCGCCCGCCACCACGTCCGGCTAGTTTTTTGTATTTTTAGTAGAGACAGGGTTTTACCGTGTTAGCCAGGATGGTCTCGATCTCCTGACCTCGTGATCCACCCGCCTCCGCCTCCCAAAGTGCTGGGATTACAGGCGGGAGCCACCGCGCCTGGCTGACATCTTCTTTTTTTTCGTTGAGACAGGGTCATACTCGGCTTACTGCAGCCTCAACCTCCTGGGCTCAAGTGATCCTCCCACCTCAGCCTCCCAAGTAGCTGGGATCACAGGCATATGCCTCTATGCCTAGCAACTTTTTAAAATTCTTTTGTAGAGATGGGGTTTCACTATGTTCTCCAGGCTGGTCTTGAACTTCTGGGCTCAAGCAATACTCCTGTCTCAGCCTCCCAAAGTGCTAGAATTAAAGGCATGAGCCACCATGCCTGGCAATTACATTTTCCAAATAGACCAAAAGATACACAGATGAAGAGAAAATTTGCTTTTAAAACCAAATACTTCCTTTAGCATCTATATATAAATAAAAATTTTTACATTTCTATTTTATAGGATGAATTGTATTGATACTTTTTTAGATAACTGAGTTTAGGAATACATTCTACTTGATGATGTGCACAGAATAATCATTACTGGGGCTTGTTAACTATGATTTTTTAGGATAAGTAATAATATTGTTCTTCTTTTGTCTATTTATTTATTATTTTTAGAAGCAGGATCTTGCTCTGTTGCCCAGGTTGAAGTGCAGTGGCACAATCACGGCTCACGGCAGCCTCAAACTCCTGGGCTCAAGCAATGCTCCTGCCTCAGCCTCCTGGGTAGGTGGGACTACAAGTTTGCATCACCATGCTGAGCTTTCTTTTTATATTTGTAGTGATGGGGGCTTGCTATTTATCTAGGCTAGCCTTGAATGCCTGTGCTCAAGTGATGCTCCCGTCTCAGCCTCCCAGAATGCTGGGATTACAGGCATGAGCCACCACACCCAGCCACCATTGTTCTTCTTATCCACCGTACCCTTCAATCTTTCCTTAACAAAATATATCATCAGTGGAAAAGGAAGTGACATTGACTAACCCCAGACCTGATGTTAACTCAAATTGCAGTCCCACTTTTGCTTGTATTATAAGGACCTCTGTTTCTTTAGGACGTTCACAGATACAGATCTGCATCCCTCTGCCCAAGCCTCTGTCTGCTGGTTGCAGCTGTAAATATCCTTTACATCTAGGCTCAACTGGTGACTTGTAAGCCTTAATCTGCATGTAAGTCTTTATCCCCCTTGCTTGCGACCACCCAGTCTTGAGGCCTGTCTACACCATCACACACATCTTCTGAGGGGGCTGGAGGCTGCCCAACCCTGACTCCACTGCCTGACTGCACTGACTCACCAATACACACACACACACATACACACACACACACACACACACACACAGAGCCCAGCTTAAACAGGCAGGAAATCTCCTGCCCTTACCTGGGATTAGACTTTTGCAGGAAATGGCGGTTCAGTTTGGGAATTAGAGATACAGAAGGAAGTGTGATTTTGAACAATAGGGCACACTGCGGAGACCTTAGACTCAGGCAAGGGGGGCCACAGTGGTTGGGAAGAAGGTGATTATGCAGCCAATGAGCGGCACAAAGGCAAGATGTGCTTGGAAAGTAGGCCTGAGGGGAGAGGCCCAAGCAGTGAGTGAGAAATACAAAAAAAAAAAGAAGACACCAAAGACAAATCTGCTACACAACATACTCCCAGGTGGGAATGGCAACCAACAAACGCCAGGAAAATCTGTACTGACCGTAATACTTATGCCTTATGTTGCCAACACCTAAAAGTACATAGGTGTTCTATAAAATGGAGAAAATAAACAATGTATGGTTTTATGAAGGCTAAACAAGAGAAGTGTGTGCTATTTTATAATTCACAAAGCACTATTCAAATGATTCTATTAATCAACTTTTATATTAATTTTTAATTTCATATTTGCATATCTTTTCCTTATAGATGCTGCATATTAACAGAATGTACTGTTGCTGCCCTTGTGTACCTCTCCTCCTCCCAGAGTCATCCACGCATCCAAGTTTCACAGTGCTGTCAACAGAGCAGGTACTCAATTTTTTTTTTTTTTGGAGATAGAGTCTTGTTCCATCACCCAGGGTGGAGTACAATGGTGCAATCTCGGCTCACTGCAACCTCTGCCTCCTGGGTTCAAGCAATTCTCCTGCCTCAGCCTCCCAAGTAGCTAGAATTATAGGTGTACACCACCACCCCCAGCTAATTTTTGTATTTTTAGTATAGACAGGGTTTTGCCATGTTGACTAGCCTGGTCTCAAACTCCTGACCTCAGGTGATCCGCCCATCTCAGCCTCCCAAAGTGCTGGGATTACAGGTGTGAGTCACCACTCCCAGCCTCAAATATTATTTTAATATAGAGTATGCTGCATTTTTCTCATTGTAAAAGGGACACATATTCAGTATAGAAAACTTGTAAAGTAAAGTTTAAGAGAGAGAAACAAAAAGCATACAGTAGTCCACTATTCAGAGATAGTAACGGGTAATATCTTGGAATAATTTGAGTCTTTTTTCCCTCTATTTATACACTCAAAAAATACTTATGGAGCACCAGGTGCTGTGTTAGGAGCACTCAGTAGAAGAGAGTGGAGAATAGGATAATCACTGCTTTCTTGCAGCTTGTTCCCTATGTCAAGCGGAGAATACCAAATGTAAAATACAGTCAAGCACTGTGTAATGACCTTGCGGTCAACAATGAACCACCTATACGACAATTATACTGGATTGTACTGGAGCTGAAAAATTCCTATTGCTTTGTGATGTTGTAGCCATCATAACATCATAGCACAATGTATGACTCACATGTTTATGGTTATGCTGCTGTAAACAAACCCATCAGCACATACAATTCTGTACAGTACATAATACGTTTTTTTTTACTTCCCTGTAAAATCCAGTTTTAAACAGTACATAATACTTGATAGTGATGATAAACAACTATGTTACTGGTTTATGTATTTATGTTACAGGTTTATGTATTTTATTGTTATTTTAGAGTGTACTCTTTCTACTTATTAAAAAAACAGCCTCAGACAGGTCCTTCAGGAGGTATTTCAGAAAAAGGAATTTTATCATAGGAGATGACAGCTCCATGCATGTTTTGCTCCTAAAGACCTTCCAGTGAGACAAGATGTGGAGGTGGAAGATAGTGATTTGAATGATCCTGACCCTCTGTAGGCCTAGGCTAATCTTTATTTGTACCTTCTTTTTCTGTCACCCAGGTTGGAGAGCAGTGTGATCATAGCTCACTGCAGCCTCAAACTCCTGGGCTTAAGGAATCCTCCTATCTCAGCCTCCTGAGTAGCTAGGACTACAGGCATGTGCCACTATGCCCAGATAATTATTTTTATTTTTTTAGAGATGGGGGCCTTACTATGTTGCCCAGGTTGGTCTTGAACTCTTGGCCTCAAATTATTCTCCCATTTTGGCCTCCCAAAGCATTGGGATTACTGGTGCTAGCCACCATGCCCAGGCAGGTGGATTGCTTCAGCCCAGGAGTTTGAGACCAGCCTGGGCAACGTGGCAAAGCCCTGTCTCTACCAAAAAAATCCAAAGCAATTAACCAGGTGTGGTGGCGCACACCTGTAGTCCCAGCTACTTGGGAGGCTGAGGTGGGAGGATCGCGTGAGCCCAGGAGGCTGAGGTTACGGTGAGCAGTATGACTGCGCTCCAGTAAGGGCAACAGAGCAAGACCTTCTCTGAAAAAGAAAAGAAAAAGTTTCAAAGTTTAAAACATTTTAAAATAGAAAAAAAAAAAGCTTATATTATAAGGATACATATCAAGTAGAGTCCATTGGATTAAAAAATAATAATAAGGATATAAAGAAAAAATATTTTTGGATAGCTGTATAATGTGTTTGTGTTTTAAGCTAAGCGTTATTATAAAAGAGTCAAAGTTTTGTTTGTTTGTTTGTTTGTTTGTTTGTTTTTTGTTTTTTAAGTTAAAAAGCTTATAAAGGCCAGGCACAGTAGCTCACACCTGTAATCCCAGCACTTTGGGAGGCTGAGGCGGGGGATCACCTGAGCTCAGGAGTTCCAGACCAGCCTGGCCAACATGGCAAAACCCTGACTCTACTAAAAATACAAAAGTTAACCGGGTGTGGTGGCGCATGCCTATAGTCCCAGCTACTTGAGGGGCTGAGGCAGGAGAATCACTTGAACCCGGGAGGAGGAGGTTGCAGTGAGCCAAGATTGCACCACTGCACTCCAGCCTGGGTGACAGAGCAAGAGCCTGTCTCAGAAATAAATAAATAAATAAAATTTTTTTAAAAAAAGCTTATTGTAAGCTAAAGTGAATATATTATAAAAGAAAAAAAATTTCACAAACAGTATAACTTCAGTGTACAGTGCTTATAAAGTCTACAGTAGCATGCAGTCATGTCCTGGACCTTCATGTTCACTCACCACACACTCACTGACCCACCCAGAACAACTTCCAGTCCTGCAAGCTCCGTTCTTAGTGAATGTCCCATTCAGGTGTACGATTTCTTATCTCTTATACCATAGTCTTCTGTGCCTTTTCTATGTATAGATATGTTTAGATAGACAAATACTTACCATTGCGTTATAATTGCCTACGGTATTCTGTAACATGCTGCACAGCTTTGTAGCCCAAGAGCACCAGGCTACACCGCATAGCTCAGGTGTGTAGCAGGCTAACCATCTAGGTTTGTGTGAGTGCACTTTATGATGTTTGCACAACAACTACATCTCCTACAATGCATTTCTTAGAACATATCCCTGTCATTAAGCAACACGTAACTGTAAATAGTTGTGGTGAATACTGTGAAGGCATCAACTATTCAGCAGAGATAGAGGCTTCCTGGGTAGGTTTGTGAGAATGTTGAAAGTTGTGCTGAAGAGAATAGTCAGGGAGGGTCTCTGTGAAAAGCTGAGACCTAGGCTGAGACTTAAAGGATCAAAACATCTTAGTGACTTAAAAATGGGGAAAGCATTCTAGGCAGAGGAGAAAATGTGAGAAAGGCCTTGAGATGGGAAATATCTTGGTATGCTTAAGGAATAAACATTTTAAAATAAAAGTAGGATCACAGTATATATACAGTTTTATGTTCAAATTTTTCACTTAGTATTACAGCATAAATCCTTGGGTCATGAAATACAAATGATAGTATTTTTAAAGTAAATACTTTGGTAAATTAAAATGCTTACAGGAGACTTCCACTTCCAGGCATAATAGAATAATAGGGACTGGGTTTATCCCTAGAATAAAGACATCTCCAGTAACTTTCTTTTTGAGACAGGGTCTCACTCTATCACCCAGGCTGGAGTGCAGCAAGGCAATCATGGCCTCGACCTCCCAGGTTCAAGTGATCCTCCCACCTTAGCCTCCTAAGTAGCCGAGACCACAAGTGCTCTCCACCATACCCAGCTAATTGTTTGTATTTTTAGTAGAGATGAGGTTTCACCATGTTGGGCAGGCTGGTCTCAAACTCCTGACCTCAAGTGATCCACCCACTTGGGCCTCCCAAAAGTGCTGGGATTACAAGCATGAGCCACCACACCCAGCCACCAGTCCCGTTTTTTTTTAAAAAAAAAAAAAAAAAAAAAAAAAAAAAAAAAAAAAAAAAAACAAACTTAAAAGCAAGCCTCAAAAATGGACAAAGGATTTGGATGAACATTTCTCCAAAGAAGGTATTCAAATGCCAATAAACAAATGAAAAAATGTTCAACATCAAAAATCATTAAGGAAATGCAAATCAAAACCACAATGAGTACTGCTTCACACATAGGAGGACGGCTGTATCAAAAAGATAATAGCAAGTGTTGGTAAGGATGTGGAGATATTGGAACTCTAAAAAGATAATAACAAGTGTTGGTAAGGATGTGGAGATACTGGAACTCTCATTCATTACTGGTGGGATTATAAAATGACACAGTCACTTTGGAAAACAGTCTAGCAGTTCATCAAAAAGTTAAATATAGGGTTATCATGTGAAACAGCAATCAACTCCTGCTATACATTCAAGAGGAATGAAACATAAATTCACACAAAAGCTTGTACACAAATGATCATAGCAGCATTACTTTTGCCAAAATGTAAAAAGAGGTCAATGTCTAACAACTGATGAATTGATAAATAAAATGTGGCAAAGCCATACAATTAAAGTTTACTTAGCCATAAAAACAAATGTACTTATACATGCTACAGCACAGATGAATCTTGAAAATATTGTGCTAAGCAAAACAAGACAGTCACAAAGAACAACATATTGTAAGATTCCATTTATATAACATTGCCAGAATAGGTAAATTTATAGGAACAGAAAATAGATTAGTGGTTGCTTAGGGCTTGGAGACGTTGGAATAAGAATTGACTGCTAATGAGTTTAATGTTTCTTTTAGGGAAGACAAAATGTTCTAAAATTAGATTTTGATGATAGTTACACAGTCCTGTGAATATACTACCAAACTCTGATTTATACACTTTAATTTTTCATTTTTAATTTTTTTCAGTACAGAGATGGGGTCTCACTATGTTGCCCAAGCTGATCTTAACTCCTGAGCACAGGCGATTCTCCCACTTCAGCCCCCCAATGTAGGATTATAGGCATAAGCCACTATACTTGTATATTAAATTATATACCTTAAATGAGCAAATTATTTGGTAAGTGAATTAATCACAATAAAGCTAATTTTTTTAAAAAAAGAAAACCTCAGAAGATCAAACTGTTTAGAAATAAGGTAACTACATCCCAAAACAAAGCTCAAGAATATTTATAGGAATATAAAAACATCCAGGAGCCAGTAAGGTAAAATTCGCAATATTTGGTACCCAATCAAAAACTATCAGGTATGCAAAGAAGCAGTAAATTATGACCCATAATGAGAAAAATCAATTATTAGAAACAGACCCAGAAATGATATAAAATTAGTAGGCAAGAACATTAAAACAGCTATTTTAACTGTATTGCATGTTTTCAAGAAGGCAAAGAAAAGATTGAGCATGTTAAGTAGAGACAAAATATAGAAATACCCAAATGAGCCTCTAGAGATTAAAAACTACAGTGGGTGAGATGAAAAATACTCTGGGTGAGACAAATATTACACTGTAGAAGAAAAGATTAATGAAGACATAGAGAGAAATAAAACACAGAGGTGAGGAAACACATTCAATGTGCTGTGTGAAAACTTCAAGCAGTCTAATACGTCTAACTAGAGCCTGGAAAGAGCCCAGAAAAAACATCTAAAATAATAATAACTGAAAGTTTTCCAAATTAGATGAAAATCATAAATTTAAAGATCCAATGTTAATGAACCCTGAACAGAAGAAACGTTAAGAAAAAAACATTAAGATATATTATAATCAAATTTTTAAAAAACAGAGACAAAGAGAAAAATAAAGCAAAATAACAGTCGAAGTCGCATCAGAAATAATGGAGATAGTGAGGCAGTATTTGTCTATCTGGAGTTCTATGCCCACCAAAAATACAATTCAAAATGAAAGTGAAATAAAGAATTTTAAGATATGCAAAGCTGAAAGAATTCAGCAGCAGCAGGCCTGAACTAAAAGTATAAGCTGGGCTTGGTGGTTCACATCTGTAATCCCAGCACTTTGGGAGGCTGAGGCAGGCGGATCACTTGAGGTCAAGAGTTCGAGACCAGCCTGGCCAACATGGTGAAACCCTGTCTCTACTAAAATAAATAAATAAATAAATAAAATAAAAAACACCAAAATTAGCCAGGCATGGTGGTGCACACCTGTAATCTCAGCTACTTGGGAGCCTGAGACAGGAGAATCACTTGAAACCATGAGGTAGAAGTTGCTGTGAGCCAATATACCACTGCACTCCACCCTGGGTGACAGAGCGACGCTTCATCTCAATTTAAAAAAATATATATTATTAAAGAAAGCCCTCGAGGAAGAAGAAAAAATACAAAATGAAATGTATAGATTTAATAGATCTACACAAAGGAATGCAGAGTATGGGAAATGGTAACAACGCAGGTAAATATAAAACACTTTTTCTTATTTTAAAAATCTCCTTAAAAGATTTGACTGTTTAAAGCAAAAATAACAATAATATATTGTAAGATTTATAGAAGTAAAATGTATGATCACAGTGGCACAAAGGCCAGAAGTAAGGAAATGGTAATATACCATTATAAGAATCTTACACTAGGCTGGGCACGGTAACTCGTGACTGTAATCCTAGAACTTTGGGAGGCCAAAGCAGGTGGATCACAAGGTCAGGAGTCCGAGACCAGCCTGACCAACATGCTGAAATCCCAACTCTATTAAAAATACAAAAATTAGCTGGGTGTGGTTGCACATGCCTGTAATCCCAGCTACTTGGGAGGCTGAGGCAGGAGAGTCGCTTGAACCCGGGAGACGGAGGTTACAGTGAGCTGAGATTGCGCCATTGCACTCCAGCCTGGATGACAGAGCAAAACTCCGCCTCAAAAAAAAAAAAAAAAACTCTTACACGATACATTAAGTATTATAAATTAAAGATAGAAATATAGACTGTGATAAGTTGAAGAAGTACACTGTAAGTTCTACAGTAACTACTAAAAAACAAAGAACAACAAGAAGTTGAATCCCTGAATAGACTAATAACAGGCTCTGAAATTGAGGCAGTAATCAATAGCCTACCAACCAAAAAAAGTCCAGGACCACACGGATTCACAGCCGAATTCTACCAGAGGTATAAGGAGGAGCTGGTACCATTCCTTCTGAAACTATTACAATCAATAGAAAAAGAGGGAATCCTCCCTAACTCATTTGATGAGGCTAACATCATCCTGATACCAAAGCCTGGCAGAGATACAACAAAAAAAGAGAATTTTAGACCAATATCCCTGATGAACATCAATGCAAAAATCCTCAATAAAATACTGGCAAATTGAATCCAGCAGCACATCAAAAAGCTTATCCACCATGATCAAGTGGGCTTCATCCCTGGGATGCAAGGCTGGTTCAACATACACAAATCAATAAACATAATCCAGCATATAAACAGAACCAAAGACGAAAACCACATGATTATCTCAATAGATGCAGAAAAGGCCTTTGACAAAATTCAACAGCCCTTCATGCTAAAAACACTCAATAAATTCGGTATTGATGGAACGTATCTCAAAATAATAAGAGCTATTTATGACAAACCCATAGCCAATATCATACTGAATGGGCAAAAACTGGAAGCATTCCCTTTGAAAACTCGCACAAGACAGGGATGCCCTCTCTCACCACTCCTATCCAACATAGTGTTGGAAGTTCTGGCTAGGGCAATCAGGCAGGAGAAAGAAATCAAGGGTATTCAGTTAGGAAAAGAGGAAGTCAAATTGTCCCCGTTTGCAGATGACATAATTGTATATTTAGAAAACCCCATCGTCTCAGCCCAAAATCTCCTTAAGCTAATAAGCAACTTCAGCAAAGTCTCAGGATACAAAATCAATGTGCAGAAATCACAGGCATTCTTATACACCAATAACAGACAAACAGAGAGCCAAATCATGAATGAACTCCCATTCACAATTGCTTCAAAGAGAACAAAATTCCTGGCCAGGCGCGGTGGCTCACGCCTGTAATCCCAGCACTTTGGGAGGCCGAGGTGGGCAGATCGCGAGGTCAGATCATCCTGGCTAACATGGTGAAAATCCCTCTCTACTAAAAAAATACAAAAAAAAATTAGCCGGGCGTGGTGGTGGGCTCCTGTAGTCCCAGCTACTTGAGAGGCTGCGACAGGAGAATGGCGTGAACCTAGGAGGCAGAGTTTGCAGTGAGCCAAGATCACACCACTGCACTCCAGCTTGGGCTACAGAGCAAGACTCTGACTCAAAAACAAAAACAAAAACAAAAAAAACCTAGGAATCCAACTTACAAGGGATGTGAAGGACCTCTTCAAGGAGAACTACAAACCACTGTTCAATAAAATAAAAGAGGACACAAACAAATGGAAGAACATTCCATGCTCATGGATAGGAAGAATCAATATCGTGAAAATGGCCATACTGCCCAAGGTAATCTATAGATTCAATGCCATCCCCATTAAGCTACCAATGACTTTCTTCACAGAATTGGAAAAAACTACTTTCAAGTTCATATGGAACCAAAAAGGAGCCCACATTGCCAAGACAATCCTAAGCCAAAAGAACAAAGCTGGAGGCATCACGCTACCTGACTTAAAACTATACTACAAGGCTACAGTAACCAAAACAGCATGGTACTGGTACCAAAACAGAGATACAGACCAATGGAACAGAACAGAGCCCTCAGAAATAATGCCACACATCTACAACCATCTGATCTTTGACAAACCTGACAAAAACAAGAAATGGGGAAAGGATTCCTTATTTAATAAATGGTGCTGGGAAAACTGGCTAGCCATATGTAGAAAGCTGAAACTGATCCCTTCCTTACACCTTATACAAAAATTAATTCAAGATGGATTAGAGACTTAAATGTTAGACCTAAAACCATAAAAACCCTAGAAGAAAACCTAGGCAATACCATTCAGGACATAGGCATGGATAAGGACTTCATGTCTAAAACATCAAAAGCAATGGCAACAAAAGCCAAAATTAACAAATGGGATCTAATTAAACTAAAGAGCTTCTGCACAGCAAAGGAAACTACCATCAGAGTGAACAGGCAACCCACAGAATGGGAGAAAATTTTTGCAATCTACTCATCTGACAAAAGGCTAGTATCTGGAACCTCCAAAGAACTCAAACAAATTTACAAGAATAAAACAAACAACCACATCAAAAAGTGGGCAAAGGATATGAACAGTCACTTCCCAAAAGAAGACATTTATGCAGCCAACAGACACATGAAAAAATGCTCATCATCACTCACCATCAGAGAAATGCAAATCAAAACCACAATGAGATACCATCTCACACCAGTTGGAATGGCGATCATTAAAATGTCAGGAAACAACAGGTGCTGGAGAGGATGTGGAGAAATAGGAACACTTTTACATTGTTAGTGGGACTGTAAACTAGTTCAACCATTGTGGAAGACAGTATGGTGATTCCTCAAGGATCTAGAACTAGAAATACCATTTGACCCAGCCATCCCACTACTGGGTATATACCCAAAGGATTATAAGTCATGCTGCTATAAAGACACATGCACACATATGTTTACTACAGCACTATTCACAATAGCAAAGACTTGGAATCAACCCAAATGTCCATCAGTGACAGACTGGATTAAGAAATTATGGCACATATACACCATGGAATACTATGTAGCCATAAAAAAGGATGAGTTCATGTCCTTTGTAGGGACATGGATGCAGCTGGAAACCATCATTCTTAGCAAACTATCGCAAGAACAGAAAACCAAACACCACATGTTCTCACTCATAGGTGGCAATTGAACAATGAGAACACTTGGACACAGGAAGGGGACATCACACACCGGGGCCTGTCGTGGGGTCGGGGGAGAGGGGAGAGATAGCATTAGGAGATATACCTAATGTAAATGACGAGTTAATGGGCGCAGCACACCAACATGGTACATGTATACATGTGTAACAAACCTGCACGTTGTGCACATGTACACTAGATCTTAAAGCATAATAAAAAATTAATTAATTAATTAATTAAAGATAGAAAGATAGACTGTGATAAGTTGAAGATGTACATTATAAGTTCTAACGTAACTACTAAAAAACGAACAAAAAAATTTATAGTGAATAAACCAACAAAGAAGATAAGCTGGAATAATAAAAAATCAATTAATTTAAAAGAAGGCAACAGGCCGGGCACAGTGGCTAATGCCTGTAATCCCAGCACCTTGGGAGGCCAAGGCAGGTGGATCATGAGATCAGGAGTTCAAGACCAGCTTGGCCAACACGGTGAAACCCTGTTTCTACTAAAAATACAACATTTAGCCAGGCACCTGTGGGCACCTGTAATCCCAGCTACTCAGGAGGCGAGGCAGGAGAATTGCTTAAACCCGGAAGGCAAAGGTTGCAGTGAGCCGAGACTGTGCCACAGTCCAGCCTGAGCAACAAAAGCAAAACTCCATCTTAAATACATACGTACATACATACATACATACATACATACATACATAAGAAGGCAACAAAGAGGGGAAAGGGGAACGAAAGAAGGATGGACTAAACAGAAAACAACAGCAAGTTGGTAGCTTTAAATCTGAACATATTAGTAATCACAGTAAATGTAAATGATCTAAATACCTCAATTTAAAAACAGAGATTATCAGATTGGATAAAAAAAACAACATTTGCCTATAATAAATGTACTTGTAATGTAAAGACACAAATAGGTTAAAAGTAAATGGATAAAAAATATATGTCATGCTAACAATAATGAAAAGAAAGCTGGCATAGATGTATTAACAACAGACAAAGTAGATTTCAGAGTAAAACATATGTTACCCATGATAAAAAGGGTCAATTTGTAATAATAAAGGGGTTAACTGTATCCCTTATTCAAAATGCTTGGGACTAGAAGTGTTTCAGATTTTTAATTTTTTGGATTGAGGAATAAATATGTATATGCATAATGAGATATCTTGGAAAGAGTCCCAAGTCTAAACACAAAATTCATTTATGTTTCAAATCTACCTAATACATATAGCCTGAGGGTAATTTTATAGAATATTTTAAATAATTTTCTACCTGAAACAAAGTTTGTATACACTGAACCATTTGATTAACTTTCATGGATGTCCTTGCATGGGAGTGCAGAAAGGGGACTGCGTCTACTTTCCCTTATGGATGATGAATAAACTATGGGTTGTGTGCTTGTGTTTTGACCATGACCCATCACACGAGGTCAGGTGTGTAACTTTCCAGTCATGTCAACATGGAAAATGTTTTGGATTTGGAGCATTTTGGATTTCAGATTTTTTTTTTATTAGGGATGCTCAACTGTAATTCTGAAGTTTTATGCATTTAATAACAGAGCTTAGAGTACATAAAGTAAAAACCAATAGAATTGCAAGGAGAAATAGACAAATCCACAATTATGGTCAGAAATTTCAATATTCCATCATGATAACTGATAGAACAAGTAAGTAAACAGAATATCAGTAAGGGTGTAGAAAACTTGGACAAGACTACCAACCAACTTGGCCTAAGTGACATTTATAGAACACTTTACCCATTAGAGCAAAATACACATTCTTTGCAAGTGCACATCGAACATTTATCAAGATAGATCATATTCTGGGACATAAAAGAAGTTTCAAAAGGACTAGAATAATGCAAAATATGTTCTTTAGCCATAGTGGTATTAAATTAGAAATCAATAGGAAGACATCTGGAAAATCCCCCATATGTTTTGAAAACTAAATAATATACATCTGATATCCATGGCTGAAACATGATATCAAAAAGGGTATTAGAAAGTATTTTCAACTAAATAAAAATTAAGGCACAATATATCAACATTTGTGGAATGCATCTAAAACAACACTTAGAGGAAAATGCACCCCACTAATGACTATATTAGAAAAAATAAGAAAGGTCTCAAGTCAACGATCTCAGTTTCCACCATAAGAAACTAGAAAAAGAAAAGCAAGTAAAATAAAAAGTAAGCAGAAAAAAGGAAGTAATAAAGATCAGAGGAGAAATCAATGAAATAAAAAGCAGTAAAATAATGGAGAAAATCAATGGAACCAAAAACTGATAGATCTCTAGCCAGAATGTCAGCAAAAAAAGAGAGAAGGCACAACCTATTAATACCAGAAATGAGGGGTTGGGGGGATCATCACAGGAGGTTGCATAGCTATCAAAAGTAAGAAAATATATGAGCAACTTTATGCCAATAAATTTTAAAACAGATGAAATTAATAAATGAGCTGGGTGCAGTGGCTCATGCTTGTAATCCCAGCATTTTGGGAGGCTGAGGTGGGTGGATCACTTGAGGTCAGGAGTTCAAGACCAGCCAGATCAACATGGTGAAACTCCCTCTCCACTAAAAATACAAAGAATTAGCCTGGCCATGGTGGTGCGTGCCATGCCTCTAGTCCCAGCTACTCGGGAGGCTGAGGTGGGAGGTTCGCCTGAGACTGGGAGGTGGAGATTGCAGTAAGCAGACATCATGCCACTGCACTCCAGTCTGGGTGACAGAGCGAGACTACGTCTCAAAAAAATTCCACAGATTGCGGCTTCAACGAAATTAATAAATTATCTGAAAGATATACACTGCCAATGCTGACTCAGAAAGAAATAGGTCATCTGAATAGCCCTGTATCTATAAAATAAATTTATAGTTTAAAAACCTTCTCACCAAAATACTCCAGGCCCAGATGACTTCACTGGAGAATTCCACTATATAAATACCAATAAATACCAAGTCTATATACTCTCCAAGTGATTCTATGAGGACACCATTACCATAATACCAAAACCAGACAAGGACAATACAAGAAAACTATAAACCGATACCCCTCATGGACATAGATGCAAGAATTCTAAAGCTGTATTGCATCACATACAATGTGTACATGTTCAATGTACATAATGTCTATGGATGCTCTGGTGCTATAATGGTAGAGCTGGGTAGTTGCAACAAAGACTGTGTGGCTAACTTTACTATCTGGCCCTTTCCAGAAAAAGTTCGTTAACTTTTTGTTAAAGTTATATATTGAAAGAGATAGAGAAATGACCACCTTAAACTAGTATTTTATCTAAAACCAGATTTCAGGTAAATAATAGTATCTTCATCCTTTTCTTGTTACTTTAAGCTCCCTCACTGCCTGTACCCATCTCGTTCCCCTCCCCCAACAGTCTTTCCTCAGAGAGCTAACTTAGCAGAAAGCTTTAATCATTCAACCAGCAAGCACCGAAAGCAAATTCGAGCATCAAAAGCCTTAACAGCAGGCCAGGCGCGGTGGCTTGCACCTGTAATCTCAGCACTTTGGGAGGCCGAGGCAGGCAGATTCCATGAGATCAGAAGTTCGAGACCAGCCTGGCCAACATGGTGAAACCCCGTCTCTACTAAAAATACAAAAAAAAAAAAAAAGAAAAAAAATTAGCCAGGCATGGTGGCGTGTGCCTGTAGTCCTAGCTTCTCAGGAGGCTGAGGCAGGAGAATCTCTTGAACCCGGGAGGCAGAGGTTGCAGTGAGCCAAGATCACACCACTGCACTCCAGCCTTCAAAAAAAAAAAAAAAGGAAAAAAAAAAGCCTTAATAACATTCTTAGCTTTAGATGCAGTAATTAACTCATGCAATCAAGTCCATGTATATAATTAAAAATTCATGAAAATTTCATGCACAAACAAGTTCATTCACAACAATGTTACATATGCTATAAAAATTGGAAATATACTGTATCTCTAACAACAGAAGAATTACCTGCTTAATAAATTATCTACTCTTCCTTAAAAGAAAAGTTTAGAAAGATTTTTAAGCGCAAAAAGCACTATATAAATTATATATTTATTATCTCTAACTCTTTAAGTAGGCTATATATGTAAATACACCCATAGTAAAAAAAAAAGACTAGAATATCACAAAATAGTTTCTCTGAGTTGTAAGCCTACAGTAGATTTTTGTTGCCTTTTAAAATATATTATTATACAGTACAGAATTAAGTAAAATAAAGATATAAGTGAAAAGTCTAAAATAATATGAAGCAAATGTGATGCACACATACTGCAAATGGTATTGCAAATGGTTTTAGGTAGCACTTGAGTGAATTTAAAGGGAATGAGTGGTATTTTAAGAGTTGTACTAGACACATGTCATTTAAATACAAATACTGAACAAATAATTTAATGGTACACAAATATGGCAGCTTGTGAAGATAATATATTGATGGTTCAAGTCTGGGGAACACATTTTAAAGGAGAGAAGATCAAGGATTTTACCAGAAAGAAACCACATATAAACACATACACACACGAAAGATTCCTTTTGCTTTTTTTTTGTTTTGTTTTAAAGGGCAAAAGATACATATATGCATAATTTTATTTATTTTTTCTGGAAGAAATCATAAGAAAATTTAGGCTACTTTTAGGAAGATAGACTAGGGAAAGGAAAAATTCAGCTTTTTTCTCCTCCTTGATCCCTCCCAAGTAAATATAATCTCTTCTTTATTGAACTCCAAAGGCTTCTTAGTTACTACTTTAATCGACCTTGTATATCCCCCATAATAGATGATAAACTCCTTAAAAGCAGTAATAGTGTCTTACTTGCCTTTGCCCCTATGCTATAATTTGGATATGTTTGTTTGCCTCCACCAAAGCTTATGCTGAAATTTAATTCCCAGGCCGGGTGCGGTGGCTCATGCCTGTAATCCCAGCACTTTGGGAGGCCGAGGCAAGCAGATTACCTGAGGTCAGGAGTTCGAGACCAACCTGGCCAACATGATGAAACCCCGTCTCTACTAAAAATACAAAAATTAGCTGGGCGAGGTGGTGGGCACCTGTAATCGCAGCTACTCGGGAGGCTGAAGCAGGAGAATCGCTTGAACCCAGAGGTGGACGTTGCAGTGAGCCAAGATCGCACCACTGCACTCCAGCCT
Organism: Chlorocebus sabaeus; assembly: GCF_047675955.1. Taxonomy (NCBI): domain Eukaryota; kingdom Metazoa; phylum Chordata; class Mammalia; order Primates; family Cercopithecidae; genus Chlorocebus; species Chlorocebus sabaeus. Next base: position 12,673,381 of record NC_132910.1, read on the forward strand.
GGGTGACAGAGCAAGACTCCATCTCAAAAAAAAAAAGAAAAGAAAAAGACATTTGATTCCCAGTGTGGTGGTGTTGGGAGTTGAGGCCTAATGGGAGGTGTTGGGTCATGGGGACGGATGCTTCATGAATGGTTTGGTGCCATTCTCAGTAGTGAGTGAGTTCTCACTCTCTTGAGCCATGATTAGTTTTGACAGGAATGTGCCCATGAGAATGGGTTGTTATGAAACCAGATGCCCCTCGGTTTTCCCTCTTTGCACATGTCTGCTTTCCCTTTGACTTTCTTCTTCATGTTATGAAGTAGCATGAAAAGCCCTCACCAGAAGCCCAGCAGATGCCAGCGCCATGCTTCTTATACTTCTCTGTTTATAGAACCACAAGCTAAATAAACCTGTTCTCTTTGTAAATTACCCAGCCTCAAGTATTCTGTTGTAGCAAAATATTTGCTGAATTAAATTTAATAGTAACATGCCACCAAACATAATGATAAAATGTCACCAAACATGCAAAGATCATTTCTGTATTTTCTAGAAAGAAGATAAAATTAATCATGTACAACTGGTGTCCTTGTGTTTAAAAAAAAGGAAGTGATCTTCACTAAGAAATTTGAAAATATTATTGAATTCATCTTCTTGAATAAACTTTTACAAGTAAACAAATACACCAATGATTGTAGCCTGTAAATATCATTCTGAAGCAAATATCCACCTCAACATTAGATTAAAAAGCAGGTCTGGTGAGGCGCGATGGCTTATGTGTGTGATCCCAGCACTTTGAGAGGGCCAGGTGGGTGGCTCACTTGAAACCAGGAGTTTGAGTCTAGCCTGGCCAACATGGCAAGACTCCCTCTCTACTAAAAATACAAAAAGTAGCTGGGCATGGTGGCTCACACCTGTAATCCCAGCTACTGGGGAGGCTGAGGCAAGAGAATTACTTGAACCCAGGAGGCGGAGGTTGCAGTAAGCCGAGATCAGGCCACTGCACTCCAGCCTGGGTAACAGAGCAAGACTCTGTCTCCAAAAAAATAAAAAGTAATTCAGTTTCATATATGCTGGCCAGGTACAGTGGCTCACATCTGTAATTCCAGCACTTTGGAAGGCTAAGGAAGAAGGACTGCTTAAGCCCAGGAGTTCGAGACCAGCCTGGGCAACATAGCAAGACAACATCTCAATTAAAAAAAAAAAAATGATACAAACATGTTGAGTTGGAGATTCCTGTAGCACCTTCTTACAGGGGAAGTGAATAATTCTGAGACAGGAGAGAGGTTTAGGCTGGGAACAGGAGTTGGAGGTCACCACCACAAGAATAGAAGCAAAATTTCTATGAGGACAACTCCACCTTTGGGAAGAGTTTAGAGCAGGAAGAGAAAGAATCCAGGGATAAGACATTGGGCAACAATGGCAAAGAAACAGAAACCCACAAAGGATATTGAGAGGGCAAGGTGAAGAAGATGGGAGGGAAGCCAGGGCGGAGAGTATCACTGAAGCCAAGAGGAGGAGAACTTAGAGAAGGGAGTGGTCAGTCCTCGGCAAGAGTCGCAACAGGTGATTTCAGTATCCCCTGAACTTCTACAGTGTCTTTCATTCTAAAATTGGAGACCCTAACTTGAAAAAATAATGGCTTCTGTAGAATTCTTCAAATATATCTTGAAGAGATGTCTTCCTAACTCTGGAAGTATCCTTGTATAACACCTTCACTTTATGATTTTTTTAATCCTCATAAACCAAAGCATTATAATAGATTACAAGTCTGCAATAGTTAAATACTAGATTTTGCTCTGGAAAAGCTTACTTGTAGCATCAGATTGGAAACAGATATAGAATCCCTAATTCTCAGTGAATTTTGACTGCATGTTGAACAATTTGTGGCTTTTAGATAAAAGTTCGATGTCCATTTTCCCTAAGAACTCAGGATAAAGGCCGGGCGCAGTGCCTCACATCTGTAATCCCAGCACTTTCGGAGGCCAGGGCAGAGAGATCACAATGTCAGGAGTTCGAGACCAGTCTGGCAAACATAGTGAAACCCTGTCTCTACTAAAAATACAAAAAATTAGCCTGGTGTGGTGTGTGACTGTAATCCCAGCTACTTGGGAGGCTGAGGCAGGAGAATCGCGTGAACCTGGGAAGTGGAGGTTGCAGTGAGCCAAGATCACGCCATTGCACTCCAGCCTGGGTGACAGTCTTGAGATTCCATCTCAAAAACAAAAAACAACAACAACAAAACCTCCTGATAAAGTAACATGATAACACACAGACACTAACCTGTTAGGTACATAGAGGCAGGAAACTTCCTTGGGCTGGGCAAGGTTCTCAAGTCTTTTGGTCAGTTGAGCCTTCAAAGCACCCTGGGAAACAGGGCGAATAGGATCTTGATTTCCCCAAAACAGTTTTCTGTTAAGAAACATACAAATAAAATGGTAAAAAAAAAAATTGATTGCTAATGAAAATCTAAAAATTGACTCTTTTTTTTCTGAGACAGAGTCTCGCTCTGTTGCCCAGGCTGGAGTGGAGTGCAGTGGCTTGATCTCAGCTCACTGCAACCTCTGCCTCCTGGATTCAAGTGATTCTCATGCCTCAGCCTCCCGAGTAGCTGGAATTACAGGCACGCGCCACCACACCTGGCTAATTTTTTAGTAGAGACAGGGTTTCACCATGTTAGCCAGGCTGGTCTCAAACTCCTGACCTCAAGTGATCCACCTGACTTGACCTCCCAAAGTGCTGGGATTACAGGCATGAGCCACCGCGCCTGGCCAGAAATGGCTCTTGATGGCTTTTATACTGACTTTACTTCATTTTAAGAACTATATCACAGAATTTTATTATTTACAAGGATCTGAAATGAATATAATATTTATGGAAGTTAAACTATTACTGTTTAACCTATTGTCTTAAAATGAGGTGACCAAAAATGAACCCACTAGAGATAGTTCTGTTTCTGCCATCAAGTAAACCCTGTGGTTTATACTCAGGTTGGCATAAAATGAGCATTCTAACTATCTACACTAGCCTCCTGTTTTGGTTGAAGTCCTGTACCGGGTGGTTAGAAAATAAAATAGTAACAGAATAGTATTAATAGCTATAATTTGTGGAATACTTAACCTTTGCCAGGCATTGTGCTAAGTACTTTACAGATATCAGTTCATTTAGTCTCAACAGCCCTGTGAAATTGGGAGGATTACTGAACATGGGATGAACAGAAAAGGAGAAATCATTAAGGAATTAACCTGAAAAGGCTTCATGGAAGAAAGTAAAAAGCACAGATTGCCAGAAATGAGGTACATTCCACGTTGGGATAACAATGGGAAATGGAAATGACCAAGGCTTGAACCAGGAATATTTAGGGGGAAGTAGAATGTCACATTGGGAGGTAATTAAGCAACATTGCTGAAATGGGTAAGGAGGGCAGGAGAAGGCCTTGAGATGGAGGAGTAAGAAAAAGATACAGGCCAGGCATGGTAGCTCACGCCTGTAATCCCAGCACTTTGAGAGGCTGAGGCAGGAGGAAGGAGGATCACTTGAGCCCAGGAGTTAGAGACCAGCCTGGGCTACATGGTGAAACCTAGTCTCTACAAAAAAAAAATAAAAAAACTAGCCAGCAATGGTGGCAGCATCTGTAGTCCCAACTACTTTGGAGGCTGAGGTGGGAAAATTGCTTGAGCCTGAGAGGTCGAGGCTGCAATAAGCCAAGATCAATGAAACCACTGCACTCCAGCCAGTGTGACAGAGCAAGACCCTGTCTCAAAAACAAAAAGCAAACAAAAAAAAACCTCCGTACACTTGTTGTGACTTCACACATAATTAAATTTGTCCAACTAATTGAGTCAACCCTTTAAAAAGACCCCTGGTTTTCTTTTTTCAGCTTTGCTTATATTTTTAGATATAATCTTTCTTTCTCTGCTCTGTAAACATCAGTCAGAATTATTATTAGAAACAAGAATTAATATCCCTGCTCCCTACCTTCTGCTGATTCCATTTTCTTTTTGTTTCTTTCTTTTTTTTTTTTTTTTTTTGAGATGGAGTCTCCCTCTGTCTCCCAGGCTGGAGTGCAGTGGCACGATTTCGGCTTATTGCAAGTTCCGCTTCCCGGGTTCACGCCATTCTCCTGCCTCAGCCTCCTGGGTAGCTGGGACTACAGGTGCCTGCCACCATGCCCGGCTAATTTTTTTTGTATTTTTAATAGACACGGGGTTTCACTGTGTTAGCCAGGATGGTCTTGATCTCCTGACCTCGTGATCCTCCCGCCTCGGCCTCCCAATCCATTTTCTAAATATGGCTCAAATCTGTCCATCTCTCCTCATTCCCACTGTTCCTTCTTTTGTCCATACTCCCATTATGTCCACGCCTTTCTCTACGCCACTGCCTGAGTGATCTTTCTAAAAGCAAACTTGATCAAGTCAAGAGTGTCTGCCTCTCCAGCCTATCTATTCTTTCAGATCATGTCTTAGTCTTTTGGGGATTTTTCCTTGCATAGTTTAGTGTTGTACAGAAGTGGTACTCAATATTGTTTGATGGCCTTTTGTCTCATCAAACTCTACTGGAGCCACCTGCAAAAATTTGGGCAGGGATCTTGCTCTCATCGAGTCTGTTCAAGCCAGCACAGCCTGATGTGGAAATATGGCCTCCATACATACTGTCAGTGTTTCCGTCAGTATGTGAAGGATATCGGTTTTGTTAAATTGACTAAGTGATCTTCCTTGAATGGATTATGTGAGGCATCTATCCAGTGAAAGAAACCATGCTAGTTCCTTGTACATGAGATAAATTTTTTTAAAAGCCACAAGAAAGGCCGGGTGCAGTGGCTCACTCCTTTAATCCCAGCACTTTGGGAAGCCAAGGGAGGTGGATTATTTGAGATCAAGAGTTCAAGACCAACCTGGCCAACATGGTGAAACCCCATCTCTACTAAAAATACAAAAATTAGCCAGGCATGGTGGCATGCACCTGTAATCCCAGTTACTCGGGAGGCTGAGGCAGGATAATTGCTTGAATCTGGGAGGTAGAGGTTACAGTGAGCCAAGATAGCACCACTGCACTCCAACCTGGGTGGCAGAGTGAGACTGTAAAAAAAAAAAAAAAAAAAAAAAAAAACTACAAGAAAAATCACATAGTGGTTCGATGAATGAATGAATGGTGAAAACTGGGGACCCACCTGATGGTGACATGCAGCACATATTAGAGAGGAGAGAATAACCACAGGCAGAATAAAAAGCAAATGCCGATGTTTAGACCTCAAGTGAAGAGGGCCACAGGAAGGAGATCCACATGGGGAAGACAGTAACTAGGCTCCCAAAGAGAGAAGTAGTGGGCAGGCTGGGTGCAGTGACTCACACCTGTAATCCCAGCACTTTGGGAGGCCAAGGCGGGCAGATCACCTGAGGTCAGGAGTTCGAGACCAGCTTGGCCAACATGGTGAAACCTCTTCTCTACTAAAAATATAAAAATTAGCCAGGCATGGTGGCACATGCCTATAATCCCAGCTACTTGGGAGGCTGAAGCAGGAGAATCCCTTGAACCCAGGAGGTGGAGGCTGCAGTGAGCCAAGATCACGCCACTCCACTCCAGCCTGGGTGATAGAGCGAGACTCTATCTCAAAAAAAAAGAAAGAAGTAGTAGGTAGAGGTGAGAGAACCACGTAATAGAAGTCAAAGAGGGGAAGAGTTTGAGAGAAGGATGCATAAAATATATCAAACCAAGTATATTTTGATAAACAATAAAATATATCAAAAAGCATCAAATATAACTTAGATATCATAAAAGGATGAGCTCTGAAAAAAATCAAAAGACAATAGGATTTGGCCAGGCCATTATCAGTAGTAATAACAGAGTGAAAAACATGTCTTTGGATAGGGGTAAATATAACAGCTCAGATGGAGAGAGGCTAGAAGAGTCCGGGATTAGGAAGCTGAGGTGATGTGTATATATATACTGGGTTTGCACCCAGTTTCAAATTCAGAGCAAAAATTACCTTAGAAACAACAATGAAATTAAGTGCATAAAATATGGTCCGAATGATGTCCTCCAAGAACTGAACCCTCATGAGATTATAGCTGCTTAAAAATTTTGGCCACAAGTAAATATATAAACTTACTATGTACCCACAATATATTTTTTAAAAAAATAAAACAAAAATTTTGGCCACAAAAACTAGAAAACAGAGTATGAACAAAAGGCATTGAGGATAATATACAAAGCAGGATATTTGGCTTAAAGTAAGTTAGAAGGAAAAGACCAGTGGGATGAGAAAGAGCAGAGACTCCACAGTCAAGAAAAATTTGGTGGCTGGGCGTGGTGGCTCACGCCTGTAATCCCAACACTTTGGGAGGCCGAGGCAGGTGGATCGCCTGAGGTCAGGAGTTCGAGACCAGCCTGGCCAATGTGGTGAAACCCTGTCTCTACAAAAGTACAAAAATTAGCTGGGCATGATGGTGGATGCCTGTAATCCCAGCTACTCAGGAGGCTGAGGCAGAAGAATCACTTGAAACTAGGAGGTGGAGGTTGCAGTGAGCCAAAAACGCACTACTGCACTCCAGCCTGGGCGACGGGAGGAAACTCCATCTCAAAAAGAAAAAAAAAGAGAAAAATTTGGAGGTAAACTTCATCAGGAAGCGGGGAGGCTAACCAACAGGCTAAAGTAGCGTATTATATACAGAAAATGTACCACTGTACTGCCAGCATTTTAGAAATTACCTGTTTAGCAGTTACATGGCTAGTAATATCAAGAAAATAAAAATGTAATCTTCTATGGTCCATATCTAGAGCTTGACCACAGAGTATAGGATCTTTATCCATACCACACCTGTCTGATGTATCCATGAAACAGAACCAAGTCTGACACCATCACAATTACCCACAGAATTCTAGAATAATGGAACTAGAAGGATTCTGGGGGGTTCAGTGTTCAATCACCCCATTCTGCACAGCTAAAACTCTAGTCTGTTTCAGATTTCCAGATTTAGAAAACACAAAACAGCTCTCATCAGTCCATTTCCAGAGTTGTACTGTTCTGAAATTCTTATAATCTCTCCCATCATAACAAATACTTATTTAGCTTTTATCTCTTTAAAATGCTTTACGGACTTTTTGAATTTAGAAATCAGTCTTTAAACTTTCTTTGCCAGTCTAGTCTAGCCAACCACAAATTCTTGTAATGTTTCCTCATAGGATCCATCTTTCTTTTAATAATTTTCTTCATTGGCCTTTGAGACTCTCTCTTTCTTGGTTCTCTTCTAGCAGCTTCCTCTGTTTCTTTTTTGTTTGTTTCTGGTTTTTTTTTTTTGTTTTTTTTTTTGTTTTTTTTTTTTTGAGACAGTTTCCCTCTGTCACCTCTGTCACCTGTGCGGGAGTGCAGTTGCATGATCTCAGCTCACTGCAACCTCAGCCTCCCAGGCTTAAGCGATTCTGCTTCAGCCTCTCAAATAGCTGGGACTACAGGTATGTGCCACCATGCCCGGCTAATTTTTGTATTTTTATTAGAGACAGGGTTTCATCACGTTGGCCAGGCTGGTCTCAAACTTCTGACCTCAAGTGATCCACCCGCCTTGGCCTCTCAAAGTGCTGGAATTACAGGCATGAGCCACCACGCCCGGCCTCTCTCTGTTTCTTTAGGTAGCATTTCTTTCACAACTCAAACAATGGCACGTGCTCCAGGCTTCCAATCTCTTCAATATTATTATTATTATTATTATTATTATTATTATTATTATTATTTAGAGATGGAGTCTCTCAGTTACCCAGGCTGGATTGCAGTGGCGCAATCTCGGCTCACTGCAACTGCCACCTCCCAGGTTCAAGCAATTCTCCTGCCGCAACCTATCTCAAGTAGCTGGAATTACAGGTGCATGCCACCACGCCTGGCTAATTTTTGTATTTTTAGTAGAGATGGGGTTTCGCCATGTTAGCCAGGCTTTCTCAAACTCCTGACCTCAAGTGATCCACCCATCCCAGCCTCCCAAAGTGCTGGGAGTACAAGCGTGAGCCACTGCGCCCATCCTCAATATTATTTTATTATTACTAAACGCAATTCCCGAATAAGTCTCTCCAGTTATTCTCAAGTAGTCTCCTGAGTGCTAAATCCGTATTTCCAGATACTTATTGAATGTCTGAAAATCATCTGCATGATCTAATGTATCTTCCTCCCAAACCTATCTCCCTCTTGTATTTTCTCTCGCAGTTATAATAGTATTCTCTACCTTATTTCTAAAGACACAAAACTAGAAATCATATTTTACTCCTTCCTCAGACTTCTACAATTCATTTGTCACTAGGTCCTGTCCATCTATGTTTTGACTCTAACCTTTGTCTCAACCTTTAAGGCCAATGTTTTAGGATAGGCTATCATTATTTCTCTCCTGCATTATTTCAATAGCCCCAAATTATCTTCTTGCCTCTGGTATTCCATGCCATCAAAGGAACTGTGCCTTTCTAAAATAGACAGGATGATATAATGGAAAGAAATGGGCTTTGTGGGCAACGGATGTAGATTCAAATCCAAGTTGAATTGGGTAACTTACTTAACTTTTCTAAACTTTACTCCCTAATCAAATAATGTCTCCAATTTTTCTATTGGTTTCAAATAGGGTAGGTTGAGTGTTCCAAGATTTTGACAGTTCTAGTAATATTCATTAACGTATCTCTTATCAGTGTATACCTCTACTCAATACATATGTGTGTGTTCCTATCCATGAGTAAGAGAGAATTTAATGCATACTATATTTTTAGTTTTAAGCCTCTTAAAACTTAGTCTTCAGAGTAAAGCAAAGTTGCAAGATGCAGCATTAATATACAAAAGTCTACTGATTTTTTAATATGCTAACAAGGAACAATTGGAATTTGAAATAAAAAACAGAATGCTATTTACATTAGCATTGCGAAAAAAATGGAATACATAAGCATAATTCTAACAAAATACATATAAGATCTACATGAGGAAAGCTACAAAACTCTGATGAAAGAATCAAAAAAGAGTTATAAATATTGATAGGTATTCAATATTCATGGATAGGAAGAATCAATATTAAGATATCAATTATTCCCAACTTGGTTTATACATTCAATGCAATTCCAGTAAAAATCCCAGCAAGTTACTTCATGGATATTGACAAACTGATTCTATAGTTTATATAGAAAGACAAAAGACCCAGAATAGTCAACATAATATTCAAGAACAAAGTCAGAGGACTAACACTATCTTACTTCAAGACTTATAAAGCTACAGTAATCAAGGCAGTGTGGTATTGGTGAAAGAAGAGACAGATGAGTGGGATAAAATACAGATCCTGTAAGTAGATCCACACAAATATAGCTAAAGGACTGAAGGCAATCCAATCAAGAAAGGATAGTCTCAGCCAGGTGCGGTGGCTCACACCTGTAATCCCAGCACTCTGGGAGGCTGAGGTGGGCAGATCACCTGAGGTCGGGAGTTCAAGACCAGCCCTAACCAACATGGAGAAACCCCATCTCTACTAAAAATACAAAATTAGCCAGGCGTGGTGGTGCCTGCCTGTAATCCCAGCTACTCGGGAGGCTGAGGCAGGAGAATCGCTTGAACCCGGGAGGCGGAGGTTGCAGTGAGCCATTGCACTCCAGCCTGAACAACAAGAGTGAAATCCATCTCCAAAAAAAAAGGAAATGATAGTCTTTTCAACAAATGGTGCTGGAACAACTGGACATCTACATGCAAAAATAAATAATCTAGACACAGACCTTGCACCTTTCATAAACATTAACTCAAAATGTGTCTAGATGTAAACATAAAATACAAAAATATAAAACTTTCAGGAGTTTTATAGAAAAACACACAGGAGAAAATCCAGGTAACTTTGGGTTTAGCAATGAGTTTAGAAACAACACCAAAAGCATGATTCACAAAAGAAAAAACCAGTAAGTTGAACTTCATAAAAATTAAAATTTCTATTTTGTGAAACGCACCGCTAAGAGAATGAAAAGCTGAACCATAGACTGAGAGACAATATTTGCAAAACTAATATCTGATAAAGGATTGGCATCCAAAACATACAAAGAACACTTAAAACTCAACAATAACAAATAGCAAAAATGGGCAGATATGAACAAATACCTTACACAAATAAGCAAATATGCTCAACATCAGTTCATTAGAGAATTGCAAATTAAAACAATGAGATACCACTACACACCTATTAGAATGGCTAAAATCCAAACACTGACAACACCAAATGCTGACAAAGATGTGGAGCAACAGGAATTCTCCTTCATTGCTTGTGAAAATGCAAAATGGTACAGTCATCTTACAAGAGCTTAGCAGTTTCTTGCAGAGTTAAATATACTCTTACCATATTACTCAGCAATTTACACAAATTACTAAAAATGTATATGTACCAAAAACCTTGCACATGAATGTTTATAGCAGCTTTATTCATAATTGCCAAATTATGAAGTAACCATGATGCCCTTAAATAGATGAATGGATATACCTATATCCATAGTATATATGGATATGATACACCTACACAACTAAATAGTACCATATCAATAGAATATAATCTTAAAAAGAAATGAGCTATCAAGCCAAAAAAAATGGAGGAATCTTAAATGCATATTACTAAGTAAAAGAAGCCAATCTGAATGATTTCATACTGTACACTTCCAACTATATGACTTTCTAGAAAAGACAAAACTATAGAGACAGTAAATAGATTAGCAGTGGCCAAGGGTTTGGAAAGGGAGGAAAGATGAAAAGAAACGAATAGTTGGAACACAGATAATTTTTAGGGCCGTGAAACTATCCTGTATGATACTATAATGGTGGATACATTATGCATTTATCAAACCCATAAAGCCGCACAACACAAAAAGTGAACCTTAATGTAAACTATAGACTTTAATCAGTAGCAATGTATCAATATTGGCTCATCAATTTTAACAATTGTACCAAAATAATGCAAGATGTTAGTAGTAGGGAAAACTAAGGGGAACGGTGGTAAACATGAGAACTCTGTACTTTCTGCTTAATTTTTCTGTAAACTCAAAACTGCTCTAAATATTAAAGTCTATTAATTTTGTTTAAAAAGCAATAGGACAGGCATGGTGGCTCACGGCTGTAATCCCAACACTTTGGGAGGCCAAGATGGGAGGATCACTTGAGCACAGGAGTTTGAGGCCAGCCTGGGAAACATAGGGAGACCCCTGTCTCCACAAAAAAATTTAAAAATTAGCTGGGCACATGTGGTCCCAGATACTCAGGAGGCTGAGGTGGAAGAATCACTTGAGCCTGGGAGGTCAAGGCTGCAGTGAGCCATGATTGCACCACTGCGCTCCAGCCTGAGCAACACAGTGAGACCCTGCCTCAAAAAAAAAGCAGTAGGAGATCCAAAAAATATTCAAGCTTGACTCAGGAGCCAAAGAAGAAAAAGAAGAGTCCCTTGGCCAAGTATGAAAGGACTGAGGGTCTAGCTTGCTGGAGACCCAGAGGACAGGTGTGCTCTAATAAGAGGTTTAGCGGTATCAAGATTAGTGATAGCAGCCTTAGAGATACAGGCAGCAAAGCTGGACTTGGAAAATGCACAAAAAGTTTCAAAGGGGTGTGGAGTCACACCCTTGAGCAGTGGTTCTCAAGTCTGTCTGCCTATAGAATCATCTGGGGAGCTTTTAACTCCCAAAGTCTATGGCACACCCCATATCGACTAAATCAGGATTTTTTGGGAAAGCACTCAGCCATTACTAAAGTTCCCCAGGTGATACCAATGTACAGCCAAATTTAAGAACCACTGACCAAGGGTTAGCTTTTTACATGCTGACTACAATGAGGTGATAATATTGGTTCAGAGAATCTGTAGAGGTGGATGGATAAATAATACTTACCTATTTGATGTAATGAACACAATCATCACAAACAAGACCATATAATATTGCCTTACCTGTCTGGAGTTCCCCATTGCTTTTTAGGCTTTGAAAGATTTGGGGTTCTCTTCCTAGAAGAAAAACTAACAAATATCAGCTGATTAATTCAAAGAGAATGCTTAAGAAATATGGTTACATTAGATGACTCCTACTCAAACAAATCCCATATGAGGGGGAAAAAAAGAAGAACTAAAACCAATGCTATATTTGATGTGATTTGAAGAGTACTGAAAGGCTCAAAGTACCCAAAGATTCTTTGGACCCAACATTCTCACTTCTAGAATTACTAATATAACACATAATAAAATTAAGACAATAAATTATGCAACCAAACAATGAACATATTGTCTCCAGAAGACCCGAGGTAAAATGCACACTTTTTAACAGGAAAAACCTCAATCAGCCTATTAAGGTCATTTGTAGATGGCTTTGTAGCACTGGATTCTGAAGAGATTGTACAGACAAATTTCAGACAGAATATCTGGCTTTGGAAAAACTACGAAATAGGCAAAATACACTTTTGGTACCACTCAACGCCCTCTGTGCCTCACTCTGCTCCCTTGAACCTTCCCTAATTTTTCTTAATCCACTTGTAGCAGAGTGAGTTTGTGCCCTCCAAGCGTCTATGTGTTCCCCTGCATTTCCCAGCCTCCTTTGCAGTGTTTGGAGTGACATAACTGTCATGTCTAATTTCAGCAAGAGTACTGGGTATCACATATGGGCTAGTGTGTCTCTTCCACTTTTCTCTTTTCCTGTTGCAGGGACCTAGAAGTCACATATCCTAGATAGCAGAGCTACAAGGTTGAGAAGGGCCAATCAATTCACACTAGACTCTGGCAGGAGGGAGAAATAAACTTTTATTGTGTTAAGTCATTGAGAGTTCTGTATCTTGTTTGTTACTGTAGCATTGTCTATTCTATGCAGACTAATACACCACCTATGTTGTGGGGACTCATATTACAACTGTGTAATGGCCTTGGTTGGAGTCTGAAGGGCCCAATATATAACAACTCTTTTGGTCTACCGTCTTTAGAAACCAACTGAAAAATAGGCACAGGAGTCAGACAAATAGAATAAAAATACTATCTGTTATTGACAAAACCATATTGAAATGAGTAGTTTGGATCCCTGACACCCCCAGATTGAACTGACATCCCAAAGCTGCAGGCCTCCTCCTGTAGGGGCTAAACTTGCTATGTGATAGAAAGTAGATCACAAAGATCCTTGTACAGATTGATGCACCATCTTACAGATCACTGTGGACAGGCAGGCCCCAAAGAAAAAGGGTCCCAGAAGGGACCAATGCTTCTCCCAAACCTATCAAACAGATGTCACTCCTACTCCATGGAAAGTCTAACTAAAGAATGAGGCAAGAGGCCAGGAGAATTCCTCAACGGAAATGCTTCAATGTATAATGAGGGAGGTGATAAGGAAAAGCATCCCCATAACACTTGACTGAGCTCTTTAATAGGCTCCAAACTCTTTTAGAATAAGCCCTAGCCCTGGTGTCAGGTAGGATTCAGTCACTGACACAGCACATACAAGGCATTATGTGAAGAAATGGCCTTCCTAATTAAGTAGTGACTGATGCACCGTGGGAGGAGGCAGCAGGGGAGAGTGGGCTCAATAGTCAGCAGCTCCCAAGGGTGCACACTTGTATAACCTCTCAGCATTTGTTTGGTTTGTTTGTTTGTTTTGTTAGAGATAGGGTCTATGTTACCCAGGCTGGAGTGCAATGGCATGATCACAGCTCCCTGCAGCCTTGGGCTACTACCCAAACTCAGCCTCCTGAGTAGCTGGGACTACAGACATCTTACCGGACTAATTAGGCACAGCATATTTGCATAAAAGCAAACTTTTTAAAGGATACAGGGGTAGATAATGCAGATAGAAATGGCACAATTTCCTCACATGACTCCAAATTAACAGAGCAGAGAGAAACAAGAAGCAGTAAGAAATAACAATAATGAAAAACTTTTGGAACCACACTCCTCACAGCCTTTTTAAGTATAAAACTTTATGAGACACAAACTATCCAGTCACATGAAAGCTTGTTCACTCAGCATACATTATTTATTTTAAGTACTGTGGTATTTTGAGTGGATACTTGGTACTATTCAGTAGATGTTAATTCTACCTGCTCTACTCCTCAGCCACCTGACAACCTTGGGAAAGTGACTTAATTTTGCTGACTTTCATTTTCTCTCAGTAAAATCTAGTTGATATATCTGTCCTATCTACTTTTCAGAATTCTTTTGAGAAAACCTATTTTTTAACTGAAAACCATTAAACAAAAATAAGGTAGTAGTATTTGCTGCCTGAATAAGGAAGGGGGGAAAAAACTAGAAAGCATGGTAAATACAGCCAGGTGTGGTGGTTCACGCCTATAATGCCAGCACTTCACGAAGCTGAGTTAGAAGGATCACCTGAGGTCAGGAAATTGGGACCAGCCTGGGCAACAAAGTGAGATCTATCTCCACAATAAAATTTTAAAACTAAATGTTAAAACATAAAATACAAAATAAGTCTAAATAATAACCATACATGTAAATGAGCTACACAATAACAATAAATATGAATGGTTTTGACCCACTTCTTTAAAAAGTGGATGAAAATAATATCTGGTATTATTTACTTTTCACCTACATGAACCATTGATATGAACCCTTGGTGTTTCTCCCTAATGATTTTATAGGATGAGTATCTCTTATCCAAAATGCTTGGGACTAGAAGTATTCGGAATTTTGGATATTTTCAGATTTTGAAATATCTGTATATACATAATGAGGTATCTTGGGGATGAGACCCAAGTCTAAACACAACATTCATTTATGTTTTACATACATCTTACACACATGCCTGAAGGTAATTATATATATAATATTTTAAATAATTTTGTGTGTAAAACAAAGTTTGTGGTAAGTACTTATGTGTGAAATTTTCCACTTGTGGTTTCATGTCCATGCTCAAAAAGCTTCAGATTTTGGAGCATTTGGGGTTTTAGATTTTCAGATTAGGGATGCTCAACCTGTATTCTGTCTCCTCTTCTAACTGTATCTTAGCCTAACAAAGGGTAAGCATCGGTTTTCAGGAGGCATTTATTGTTGTGCATTATATGCCCATATACACATATACATTTTTCTTTTCTTTTTTTCATAAAGGGCACTTTCTTCAAAAGTCATTAGCTACTGTATTTGAATTAGAGGCAAGGCAGATTGGGATACATTGAACTGGAACTTCACAAAATCTATGATTCGAGATTGTCAATGCAGAATCCCAAATCGCTTAAAAGTTCAGATCTACTAAGTAATGAATCAAGTACCTAGCAAACAAGTGAAAAACTCAGAGAATAGAAGTGTTCTCCAGCCAGGCACGGTGGCTCAACCCTGTAATCCCAGCACTTTGGGAGGCCGACGTGGGCAGATCACAAGGTCAGGAGATCGAGACCATCCTGGCCAACATAGTGAAACCCCATCTCTACTAAAAATACAAAAATTAGCCAGGTATGGTGGTTCATGCCCGTAATCCCAGCTACTCAGGAGGCTGAGGCAGGAGAATCATTTGAACCAGGGAGTCGGAGGTTGTAGTGGGCCGAGATCGTGCCACTGCACTCCAGCCTGGCGACAGAGCGAGACTGTCTCAAAAAAAAAAAAAAAAAGAAAAGAAAAAGGAAGTGTTCTCCTGCATCTCAATCTTCTTTCCCACTGTTTAATAAGTCTAAATAATAGGCATACATATAAATGAGCTAATCAGTAACAATAAATATGAATGGTTTTTACCCATTTCTTTAAAAAGTGGATAAAAATAAAATCTGGTATTATTTACTTTTCACTTATATGAACCCTTCGTATTTCTCCCTAATGATTCTATAGGATGAATATCTCTTATCCAAAATGCTTGGGACCAGAAGTGTAACTTCTTAGTAATTCTGTCTTCCTTCATTCCTCTTCCCATAGGAACTGTGATTAGAAAAGGGCCTTATGGGCCAGGTGTGGTGGCTCACATCTGTAATCCCAACACTTTGGGAGGCTGAGGCAGATGGATCACGAGGTCAGGAGTTTGAGACCAGCCTGATCAACATGGTGAAACCCCGTCTCTACTAAAAATACAAAAATTAGCTGGGCGTGATGGTGCATGCCTGTAATCCCAGCTACTCAGGAGGCTGAGGAAGGAGAATCACTTGAATCCGGGAGGCAGAGGTTGCAGTGAGCCGAGATGATGCCACTGCACTCCAGTCTGGGGAACAGAGTGAGACTCTGTCTCAAAAAAAAAAAAGAAAGAAAGAAAGAAAGAAAAGAAAAGGGCCTTATGACAAAGGGAAAGCCTAGGAATGTCCTTTTTGAAAACCCCAAGGTAGACCCACGTCAAATGAATCTGTCCCATCCAGATTGGCTGGCCTATTAGTTTAGGTCTGTGAAAATAGTACTATAACTACATCTTACCATTTCCTTACAAAGTCACAGGAAACAGGATTTGCTAAAAGAAAACAAAAGTAAAAGCAAAAATTAGATTCAACAGGAATCAAAAATATGATCAAGATAGCATCACAAATTAAAAGAGAAAGGAATTAGAAAAAGAAATATTTGGGGAAATGGCCAACTGACATATATCATATTATGTACCAAAATAAACCACAGGTAAATCAAGGAGTTAAATATTTTAAAAACTGAATTAGAGGAAATAAGAGAATATTTACTTGATCCCTGGATTTTAATCTTCTAGAGTTAAAGGTGGCAAAACATATAAAGGACAATATAAATAGATTAAAATACTTAAAATTTCTGTGTCAACAATTAAAACTTAAAGATGATAGAAAACTTTGGAGGAATATTTGGCAATAAATATGATAAACGGTTAAAAGTCTTAACATTTGAAGAGTAAAAATGTACAGATTATAAGAAAACACTAAGGTAAGTGTCAAAATTAAATAGACAAAGGATGAGAACAGAATTCACATATGAAGATATAAAAAGGGCTAATAAACGTTAAGTAAAAGTTCATCAGCACTACAGGAAAGGAAAAAAAAAAAGAGAGAGAACGCTCAAATTTGCTTGTAATCAAAACAATGCAAAAAATGAGATTTTTCTTTAAACTAGCAAATTGGCAAAAATTTTTTGCAAAGTATAAAGATATTGGCAGGGATGAAATGAGTCCTCTTGTGCACTGC
Source organism: Chlorocebus sabaeus (assembly GCF_047675955.1). Classification (NCBI taxonomy): domain Eukaryota; kingdom Metazoa; phylum Chordata; class Mammalia; order Primates; family Cercopithecidae; genus Chlorocebus; species Chlorocebus sabaeus. The sequence goes on from NC_132910.1 coordinate 12,690,422, forward strand.
TGGTAAAAGTCTAAATTAGTATATTTTATGAAAAATAATTTGATAGTGTAAGTCAGTAATGTTTACATGCCTTAGTCCAATTCTATTTATAGAAATGGACCCTAAAGAAATAATTGCAAGTGTGGGCAAAGATTTATGCAGAAAAATCTTCATTGTGGTATCTTTAACAGTGGGAAATTAGGTAATCCTGAAATGTCCAAAACAGAAGAAATGGTTAAGCTAATGAAAAATCTTGTTTAGAAGCTGTTTTGTTTTTTATTTTAATGTGGAAAAATGTAGGTGATCCCATAGGCTTTATAATGAAGGATTACTCCAGAGTCTTTTCTTAGGAGTTTTTAATCCCATCTAAGAATCTAGAATGTTTTTGGTAAAGAAAAGTGGGTGTGCTACAGCATCAGACAGACATGGCTCAAACCTCAGTTTTGTTGCTTACTCCACTGTACGATCTTGGGTAATTTCTCAGGGATTCAGTTCCCCCTTCTCAGATAGGAGAATTAATAGGTCTGTGTAAAGATTAGTGATAAACAGCCGGGCACAGTGGCTCAGGCCTGTTATCCCAGCACTTTGGGAGGCCGAGGCAGGCAGATCACCTGAGGTCAGGAGTTCGAGATCAGCCTAGCCAACATGGTGAAATCCCATCTCTACTGAAAATACAAAAATTAGTCGCTCATAGTGGTGCGCGCCTGTAATCCCAGCTACTCGGGATGCTGAGGCAGGAGAATCGCTTGAACCTGGGAGGCAGATGTTGCAGTGAGCCAAGATCACGCCACTGCACTCCAGCCTGGGCGACAAGAGCGAAACAACTCCATCTCAAAAAAAAAAAAAAAGGATTAGTGATAAACAAAACAAGATTAGTGTATATATGTATATCACTTACATATATATGTAAAGAATCTTGCATATAGTAGATGAATGGTAGTTACAATTATTGGTTACAACTTCAGTGTATCAATGGCTTAAATAGAGCACTGTAGGAAACACAATTAACTATTCAGCCAACTTGTGATTTGGCTCCCATAGGCCAGCATGGTTCCAGTATGGACAGAACACAAATGAGGAAGGTCTCTCTTCTCAAAAAGTTTATGCTCCAGTGGGAGGCAGGCTATGAATTTCAACAAAAACAGTTAATGGAACTTTTAAATTCAGATATTTTCTGTTGTTCCAGACCTAAGGGAAAAGGGAGAGTAGTCTACAAAAATGCCCCTTGTGGCCAGCCGTGCTGTCACCCATGAAAGTTGCAGCACTTATTCTATAGGCTTTTTATGTATTACCAACCTTGCCTTTCAGCTTTATGACCTGACACAGGTTGAAGTCAGTAAAAAACTGAATCAGTCCTAAAAGACCATCTATAAGTACTGATAATGTGAATGAATAACTCGCTATTGTTCTTTTGTGCTATAATTTCTCCCATAGGTAAAGCTTTAACTCTATTTTAGAAAACACACTTTTGATGTTATCTCATTAATTGGCAGGATGAAATAGCTCTCAGGTGGCTGTTGTTAGCTAATGTCCCAAGCAAAGCAGTGTTACAGTGGTTTCCAAATTTGTCTGCAGATTAGAATCACCTGGAGATTTCTTACAACCTACAAGTCCCAGGCCACATCTCAGACCAATTTAGTCACAATCTCTGGGGAAGGGACACAGGCATCAGCATTTTTTGAAGCAGACAAGTTTGGGAACTGCATTTAATAGCTGAGACCACTGGCTCTGGAATCAGAGTTCCTGGAACCAAATTTTGGCTCTAACCTATGATCTAGGGCAAGTTTATTTAAGCTCTCTGCAACTCAGTATTTTCACCACTGAGTTCTTGCTTCAAAAAGTTGTTAGAGGAAAGTTAAATAATGCAAAGAATGAACTCTGCATAGTGTCCAAAAACACAGTAAATACACAATAAATGGCATTATTTGTTAGGCAGGGATCTAGACCTGACATGGCGGCACCACCCGGTGTAGCAGGCCCTTTGTTCGAGACTTCCCTTCCTCTTTGAACACACCCACAGACTTGCATACATCAGAGGTTCCGGCTGGGCAACCACACTCCCCCATGACCTGCAGCTCACCTGCATTCCACAAGTTCGTAAACAGCAGTTTCGGTTAACAGTTTCCAAAGACCCCTTCCTCATGACCCTTACTCAACTCCTGCCCTAGTAGTTTCAAGACCCCCCAGGCCCTGTTTGTACAACCAGCTTCCCTACCTCTCGGGCTATAAAAAATCCCCTACCCTCCTCCCTCAGCGCGACTTCCTCGGCCCGCACCTTTGGACCGAGGAACCTCGCCCGTGAGTCCTAATAAAGGCTATTCTCACTGCCATTTGCCTTGTGTCTTTGTTCCCAGTTCAGCTCAGCCTCAGTTTACCTTTACATTTGGTGCCAAAACCTGGGAGGACACCCCCTCCCCCAGACCCCTGCTGGGTCGAGCAGGCTCCCCTCTCCCCAAGCCAGGACCTTCTTTCCAAGCTGGGAGCCGTTTCACCAAATCCAAGACTCAATTTGATCACTGCTGGGTAAGTTTTCCCCTGTCCTGTAGGCCCCCTCTGGGAAGTCCCTGTCCAAAAGGCATGGCCACGTCAGGGGCTCCCTCCAGTCAACTGTGACCTTGGCACCGGGGACAAGAAGACGTCCAACTTCCCCAGAAGCCACCGTACCCTGCACTCCGCATGGCAGTAGGAGGACGCTCCCATTGCCTCCGGACTGCCCATCTTAGGACCATGGGAACTACCCAGTCCAAACCAGACCAAAAATCCCCTCTGGGGTGCCTCTGGGCGAATCTCCAGACTTTAAGTCTCAGCCAAGACATAAAACAAAAGCGGCTCATTTTCTTCCGCACAGTAGCATGGCCGCAGTATAAACTGGATAATCAGTCTCAGTGGCCTGCAGAAGGCACTCTAGACTTTAACATCCTCACGGATCTGACCAACTTCTGCAAGAGACTGGGCAAATGGCACGAGATACCCTATGTTCAAGCCTTTTGGGACTTGCGTTCTCGCCCAGATCTCTGCGCCCAATGCTCGTTAGCTCAGGTCCTACTCGCAAAGTCTCTTCCCTCGAGCAAGGAGAGGGATGATTCCTCCTCTTTTTCTGAGCCTCCTGACACCCTATCCCGGCCACCCCTCCAGTCTCCCGCCCAACCTCCTCCTTACCCTGACCCACCGTTATCCCCATCCTCGTCAATGCCTCCCCTCCCTTCCACCCCGCATGTGTCCTTACCAAACCCGACAGATTCTGTCTCCCCTACCTCCACCTCCTCCCCTTCCTCGCCTGTCTCAGCCCATACTCGGTCCAGGACCGACCTGTGTCCCTTGCGAGAGGTGGCAGGCGCTGAAGGAGTAGTCCAGGTCCATGTGCTATTTTCATTGGCAGATTTGTCTAAGGTTGAGGAGTGTGCAGGCTCCTTTTCGGCCAATCCTACTCATTATATCAAAGAGTTCAGGTATCTATGCCAGGCATATGATCTCACCTGGCATGACCTCCATGTCGTTATGACCTCAACCCTGTCTTCTGAGGAGCAGGAGTGCATCCTAGCGGCAGCCAGGCAGCACACTAACCAGGTTCATTTAACTGACCCTGTCATGCCAGTCAGCACCAAGGCAGTGCCCTCGGCTGAGCCCAACTGGGACTACCAGGTAGGGCAGGCAGGTCACCGCCACCGTGACATAATGGTTCAGTTGCCTTCTTGCCGGCATGCAGGCAGCCTCTAACAAATCAGTCAACTTTAACAAACTAAAAGAGGTTGTCCAAGGTGCAGATGAAAATCCGGCTGTTTTTCTTAACCGGCTGACTGAGGCACTTATTCAGTCCACCCGCTTTGACCCTGCCTCCCCTGCAGGAGGAACCATCTTGGCCTCATATTTCATTTCTCAGTCGGCCCCTGATATCCAAAAAAAATTTTAAAAGGCGGAGAAAGGCCCTCAAACTCCCATCCAGGATTTAGTCAAACTGGCCTTCAAGGTCTACAACTCCAGGGAGGAAGCAGCTGAGGCCCGACGACAGGCTAAAACAGAAGGTACAACTCCAAACCCAGGCCTTGGTAGCAGCCCTGAGGCCAGCTGGCTCCAGGAGCTCCCAGAAAAGAGTTACTACCTGAGCGCCACCTGGTGCCTGCTTCAAGTGCAGCAACGATGGCCACTGGGCCAGGCAGTGCCATAACCCAAAGGAGCCAACTCGCCCCTGTCCAAACTGTCGGCAGATGGGCCACTGGAAGTCAGACTGCCCCGACCTAAGGATGGTCGCTGCGCCTCCACGTGATGACCCTCCTGTAGGTATTGGAGGCACCTTCCAGCTCCTCGACACCGACGAAGATTGAAGAGACCCAGACTCAGGGACCCCTCTCACTCTCACTGAGCCCAGGGTTATGCTCCAGGTAACGGGTAAGTCCATATCCTTCCTTATGGACACGGGGGCTACCTACTCTGTTTTGCCTTCCTTCAGTGGCCCCAGCCACCCCTCCACTGTCAAAGTCATGGGAATTGACGGCACTCCCTCCACCTACCACCAGACTCCTCCTCTGTCTTGCCGCCTGGATAGCTCCCTCTTCTTGTACTCATTTCTTATCATTCCTTCGTGCCCAGTCCCCTTGTTAGGACGAGATCTCCTCTCCAAGCTAAGGGCCTCAGTTCACTTCCGACCCAACCCCTCCCCACACCTCGCGTTCCTCTTCCCCCTTCTCTCACCTGACAAACCCTGCCAGGCTGACCCCCCACTCCTGTTTCCAGTCCCCATTAACCCTAAGGTGTGGGACACCTCCACCCCGATCACTACCCAGCACCACACTCCGGTCCGCATCTGGCTGAAAGACCCTTCCAAGTTCCCCTCTAGACCCCAGTTCCCTATCTCCCTTGAACACCGACAAGGACTAAAACCCATCATTACACGCCTGCTCCAGCAGCATATTCTAGTTCCTGCCAACTCACCATGCAATACTCCTATCCTGCCTGTACGGAAAAGCTCTGGGGCCTATCGCCTCATGCAGGACCTACGCCTCATCAATGAGGCACTAGTCCCTACCTTTCCAGTTGTTCCTAATCCATATACACTCCTCTCGCGCGTTCCCCCTGACACCACTCATTTCACTGTCCTTGACCTGAAGGATGCCTTCTTTACCGTCCGTCTACACCCAGACTGCCACTTTCTCTTTGCCTTCACATGGGAGGACCCAGACACTCATGTTTCTTCCCAGCTGACCTGGACTGTCTTGCCTCAAAGGTTCCGAGACAGCTCCCATTTTTTCGGACAGGCACTGGCATGGGACATCCTCCTCTGCCCCCAACCCATAGCAGCCTTCTACAATATGTAGATGATCTATTACTATGTAGTCCTTCCTGGGAGTGCTCCCTTGCAGACACTGCTACACTTTCAAATTTTCTAGGCAACCGAGGTTATCGGGTTACCCTGGCTAAGGCTCAACTTTGCACCCCTACTGTCACCTACCTAGGTATACTCCTCACACCTACTACGAAAAGCCTCATGGCAGATAGAATGAGCCTCATCAAAACTCTCCAGCCTTCTCAGGATGTGGAAGAGATCTTGTCCTTCCTAGGACTGGTAGGGTATTTCCGGCATTGGATTCCCAACTTCGGGGTCTTAGCCAAGCCCCTCTACCAGGCTGCCAAGGAGACACCCACCGGACCGCTGTCCGACCCTTCTTTGGTTGCCAACTCTTTCAAGAAGCTTCAGGACTGTCTCCTTTCTGCCCCTGCTCTCTCTCTCCCCAACCTCCTTTGGCCCTTTCATCTGTTCACCGAGGAGCGCCAGAAGGTAGCTACTGGCCTCCTAGCCCAGCCGGTTGGATCCACATACCAGGCTGTGGCCTATTTCTCCAAGCAGTTAGATCCCACAGCCCAGGGCTAGCAACCTTGTCTGCAAGCCCTGGCGGCTGCCACAGAACTTACCTAAGAGGCCCTCAAGCTTACCCTAGGGCATCCTCTCACAGTCTACTCTTCTCACCAACTGTCAGATCTCATCACACATAAGTGTCTCAGCCATCTCATCCCGTCCTGGCTTCAACAGTTCCACCTGCTATTCATTGAAAACCCTCACATCACTCTCACCACCTCACCCGCTGTAAATCCTGCTACCCTCTTGCCCACTCTAGGATACAATTCCGCCCCCACACATTCCTGCCCAGAAGTTCTCACCACCCTGCCACCCGTCTGCCTCGGTCTTTCCGAACAGCCGTTGGAACACCCAGACCGTACCCAGTTCGTAGACAGGAGTTCTGTCTTAATCCCCAATAGACGCCGACAGGCAGCATACGCTGTCGTAACAGCAACCCAAACGGTTGAAACCAGGCCCTTGCCTCTAGGCACCACCTCCCAGAAGGCTGAACTCACTACCCTTACTCATGCCTTACTTCTCTCCGAAGGGCAGAGGGTTAATATCTATACAGACTCTAAATATGCTTACCTTATTGCTCTGGCAAAAGCGCAGGTTCCTTACCACCAAAGGGACGCCAGTAGTCAATGGACCACATATAAAGAGGTTGCCTGATGCTCTCCAGGCCCCCAAAGAGGTAGCCATCATCCACTGCAAAAGCCACCAGCATTCTAAGGACCTGTGTCGCAAGGTAACAGCCTAGCTGACTCCACTGCATGGGCCACTGCCCTCACTTCCTCCCCTCCCCGAGTGCCTTTACTCTTTCTTTCCCCCGCATATTCCCCTGACTACTCTTCCCAGGAACTTCAAACCCTGATGGCCCACCCCAGTGTTACCTGAAACAAGGATGGGTGGGTGTTCATTGACAGCCGAATAGCGCTCCCTTAGACTCAGGCAGTACATACACTGACCGACATACAACTCTACATAGGACTCAAGGCTATGTATAACTTCCTAGAACCCATCTTTCACCTTCCCTCACTGCAGGCCCAAATTAAGAAAGTACATCAGCAATGTGCCACCTGTTCGGCCACTAACCCCCAAGGTAGGCTCAGACACCCAGGGCTAACTCATCAGCCAAGAAGCCACCAGCCAGGAGAAGATTGGCAACTTGATTTTACCCACATGCCTCAACATAAAAAATTTCACTACCTGCTGACCTTAGTTGACACCTTCTCAGGATGGATTGAGGCTTTCCCCAAGAAGTCGCAGCAACCACTCTCCTAGAGCACATCGTCCCCAGGTTCGGTCTCCCCTGAACCATCCAATCAGACAATGGTCCAGCTTTCATTTCCAAACTCACCCAGCAGGTGGCAGCTGCACTCCAGATTACCTGGAAGCTCCATATTCCCTACCACCCGCAGTCGTCTGGTAAGGTAGAACGCGCAAAAGGCCTCCTTAAACTGCATCTAACCAAACTCACTCTAGAAACCCACCTCTCATGGATAACTCTCCTTCCCTTGGTTCTTATTTGTCTCAGGGCAGCTCCACGGGCCCCCACAGGGCTCAGCCCTCTTAAGCTGCTGTACGGACGCCCGTTCCTCTTCCAGGAGCTGCCAGCCCTCTCCCCTCCCTGAGGGTCCTACCTCCCTTACTTAACCCTCCTTCGGGAGCTTCTAAGAGAACACGCGGACAGGTGTCTCCCCACACCCGCTTCCCTAAACCCTAAAAATCCCGCCATTGTAGCACCAGGAGACCTGGTACTGGTCAAGCAGCTGCAGCCCCAAGCCTTATCTCCCCGGTGGGAAGGACCATACACCGTAATCCTTACCACGCCCACTGCTGCCAAGCTCCTCGGCCTTCCCTCTTGGTATCATCTGTCCCAGCTGAAAAAGGCACCCACCCAGCATGATTCCAGGTGGATGGCTCAGGCTGTTGCCCTACTAAACTACGACTTACGCATGCCAGTAACAACCCTCTGCCTAGCCTTCCTCGGCTATCCAGTTCTCCTGAGCCTAGGTAAGATTCCTGCCCGAACTCCCCCCGTCAACCCATTCCGCTGGAGATTCTATCAATCAGAGCCCTGGACCCAAAACAATCACATAAGTTCCCACATCTTAGCCACAGTTGACTGCCGGCCCCAAGGGTGCCAGAGTCAAGTTACCTTTAACTTCTTCACCTTTAACAGTTGCCCTGACTGGTGGAACTCGGTCATATGCTTTCTCTATGATCAGGTAGAATATAACTGTCTCAATTACTGGGTAGAAACCAATGGCGGGTGTCCATATCATTATTGTAACATGCATTTTACTTACCTCGACATGTCATACACCAAGTGGCAGCAACCGGCACCAACAGTTCGGTTAGTCAGATCATACGGACGAGGAGAAGTGCCTACATTCTTCCTTACCATTCCTGACCCATGGGACCCTCGGTGGGCATCAGTTATAGAGGCTCACCTTTACCAGCACGGCTACGAGTCTTATCCCATAGCCCAACTCAAGATTTATAGAGTCTACGTCAGGGTCACAAGCAGCCTCGTCAGCCTGGCCTCTGACATCAAACAACAAGAAGAGGTTATCTCAGCTCTAGCCAACCCAGACAACACAGCCAACTCAGACAAAGAGCCTCAGGGCAGCGGTAACCCTTTTTCTTGGCTAACCCTAGTCAGAGAAGGGGCCCAGGTAGTACATATGGCCGGGGTGTACAACATCTCCCATTGTTTCTTGCGTGCAGCATTGAATAAGCCCCCACTGGTTGCAGTACCTTTACCTAGCCCTTTTTACTCCTCTAACCTAGCCCCCTCCTTTCCCCTTCCCAGCCGAACCCTGGGGGAAGTTCCTCTGTTCCAAGACCTGCTTAAACAACAACTCCCCTTTTGCTACTCCACCCCTAATGCTTCCTGGTGCAACGGGACAGGATCTGCGCTTCCAAATCTCACTGCCCCCCCAGGTGGGTATTTTTGGTGCAACTCCACCCTGTCAAAAACTCTCAAGGCTTCCAACACTACCCTATGCGTTCCCATCTCCTAGTCCCCAGCCTCACCCTGTACAGTGAAGCCGAGCTATCCTCTCTTCTGTCCCTTGACCGCCCCTCCAGGCAAGGGCAGTATTCCTTCCGCTAATGATTGGAGTCTCTTTAGTTGCATCCCTCGTGGCCTCTGGCCTTGGAACTAGAGCCTTAACTCATTCTCTCTGATCCTCTCAAGACCTTATGGCCCGATTACAGGTAGCAATCGAAGCTTCGTCAGAATCCCTGGCTTCCCTCCAATGACAGATCACCTCAGTTGCCCAGGTGGCAGCCCAGAATCGCAGGGCACTCGACCTCCTTATGGCTGACAAAGGCGGGACCTGTATATTCCTTAATGAAGAATGCTGCTACTACATCAATGAGTCAGGACTAACCTCCTCACTCTAGAAAAAGTCCAAGAAGGACTCCACAAAAAAACCTCGGGATTAGAGTCCCCACTCGGGTGGTGGCAGTCGTCCATGGCCGGGTAGGTCCTACCCTTCCTAAGCCCCTTACTAATCACTGGCTTCTTACTACTCATAGCTCCTTGTATCCTCCGCTTCATCCAGGACCGCATGAAAGAAGTCTCCTGGGTCACTTTCAATCAGATGCTGCTCCACCCCTATACCCGAGTTCCGACCTCCGAAGAACCCCACGACGACCCATACCAGCAGGAAGCAGCCAGATGAACACGTCGCCCCTTTTTTCTTATTAGAAAGAGGTCGGAATGTTAGGCAGGGATCTAGACCCAACATGGCGGCGCCACCCAGCGTAGCAGGCCCTTTGTTCAAGACTTCTCTTCCTCTTTGAACACACCTGCAGACTTGCATACATCAGAGGTTCCAGCTGGGCAACCACCCTCCCCCATGACCTGCAGCTCACCTGCATTCCACAAGTTCGTAAACAGCAGTTTCGGTTAACAGTTTCCAAAGACCCCTTCCTCATGACCCTTACTCGACTCCTGCCCTAGTAGTTTCAAGACCCCCCAGGCCCTGTTTGTACAACCAGCTTCCCTACCTCTCAGGCTATAAAAAAGCCCCTACCCTCCTCCCTCAGTGCGACTTCCTCGGCCCGCACCTTTGGACCGAGGAACCTCGCCCGCGAGTCCTAATAAAGGCTATTCTCACTGCCATTTGCCTTGTGTCTTCGCTCCCGGTTTGGCTCCAGCTTCAGTTTACCTTGACATTATTAATTCTAAGAATTTAGGAATTAAGATTCTGCTTAAATTTCTGTGAATTAAAAAAATGTGGCCAGGTGCAGTGGCTTACACCTGTAATCCCAACACTTTGGGCGGCCGAGGCGGGTGGATCACCTGAGGTCAGGAGTTCAAGACCAGCCTGGCCAACGTGGCAAAACCCCATCTCTACTAAAAATAACAAAAATTAGCTGGTCTTAGTGGCAGGTGCCTGTAATCCCAGCGACTCAAGAGGCTGAGGGAGGAGAATCGCTTGAACCCAAGAGACAGAAGTTGCAGTGAGCCAAGATCGTGCCATTGCACTCCAACCTGGGCAACAAGAGCAAAACTCCATCTCAAACAAATAAACATAAACAAAAATGTTTAAGTAATTGTTAAGGAAGTGTTTACTATTAAGGGTTCCAATTGCTTTTTTTTTTTTTTTTTTTTTTTGAGACAGGGTCTCTCTGTCACCCAGGCTAGAGTGCAATAGCGCAATCATCACTCACTGCAACCTCCACCTCCCCAGTTCAAGCGATTCTCATGCCTCAGTCTCCCAAGTAGGTGGGACTACAGGTATGTGCCACCATGCCAGGCTAATTTTATTTTTTGTAGACAGGGTCTCACTATGGTGCCCAGGCTGGTCTTGAACTCCTGGGCTCCAGCAATCCTGCTATCTTGGCCTCCCAAAGTGCTAGGCATGAGTCACCATGCCTAGCCACGAAAATTATTAAAATGTTTAACCTACTTTGTAAACATGTACTCACATGTATTTTCATTGGTTTATGTGTTTCTACCCTCCATTTCTAGAAGGATTCGAGGTTGCTTACATAAACAGACTACAGTAGGATATGTCTGCTTTTAGAAGAAAAACTCAAGGAAAGAGAAAAATAGTGTCAGGAGAAGAGAAAGAAAAATAAGGGAAGCATATATAATAATGCCTAGAATAGTCATATCTGAGCATTCTACCATGGTAAGAAAGACACCAGCTGTTCCTAACATTGGAATCTTTCAGGAGGAGGGTGGAGGAGGGGCTTTCTTGTGTTTGTTTTCTTTCCCATAGATTAGTCAATCACATGCAAATGTCAACAGACATTTGTAGCCCTGCGGCAGACTGTAGGATTTACACTGACACGGCTGCACTGGGCGGGTCTGCATGTACAGTGCCGTCCTCAGTGGCACAGGTCGGGCTTGATGGACCCAGGCATGCTGGCCACCACCTTGCAGACAGTCGTCTCGGGGACACAGAAGGTAGGCCTGCGATGGGCTTTCCTGTTGTGAATGCTGCCCTTGCTGAGCCTTCTGGTCAGTGTTGTAGGGGATGAGGTAGTTGTGCAGATCCACAAGCCGGGCTGGAACTGTTCCACAGTCTCCCTCCTGCCCTGGGGCCAGGTGGCCCACCAGACTGCGGAGCCAGAGCATGGGCCACCGGCGTCCAGGCCACCAGGGGGTGCAGGTTGGCAGCGGCTGGAGGGCAGCGGGGCTCGGCCTAGCAGCGCCCAGCAACTGGAACTGCGACACATGTTGAAATCTTTAAAAAAAAATCTTTTGGATGAGGTCTTAACCGGTGTTATACAGGGAGCAACATAAATTACAAGATGACGGTGGAAAGCCAAATAGAACCTGATTTTTTTTTACGTTTTTTCCCCCTTCGAAGTTTACTCCTGACTTGTATTGCATGAAAACAAGTTAAAAACATAAGAAAGTAGCTGGGCGCGGTGGCTGACGCCTGTAATCCTAGCACTTTGGGAGGCCGAGGCGGGTGGATCACGAGGTCAGGAGATCGAGACCACCCTGGTTAACACGGTGAAACCCCGTCTCTACGAAAAATACAAAAAATTAGCTGGGCATGGTGGCAGGCGCCTGTAGTCCCAGCTACTCGGGAGGCTGAGGCAGGAGAATGGCATGAACTCGGGAGTGGTGCCTGCAGTGAGCCGAGATGGTGCCACTGCACTCCAACCTGGGCGACAGAGCAAGACTCATCTCAAAAAAAAAAAAAAGAAAGTTTCCAGTGAAGTACTATAAATGACTGAATATAAGGCATGATTTTCCCCAAAAATTTATTCTTCAGTAAAGTCTACCTTATACGCAAGCTCTTAAAAGAACCCATCTTGAGAGGTACTTTCTCAATTGCTTTTTTTTCCTCAACAAAGAACTGGGCAAGGAAAACGTATTCAGTCTGGGCATGGTGGCTCACACCTGTAATCCCAGCACTTTGGGAGGCCAAGGCGGGCGGATCACTTGAGCTCAGGAATTCGAGACCAGCCTGGCCAACATGGTGAAACCCCATCTCTACAAAAAATACAACTATTAGCTGGGCATGGTGCCAGGCACCTGTAATCCCAGCTACTCTGGAGGCTGAGACACGAGAATCACTTAAGCCCAGGAAGCAGAGGTTGCAGTGAGCCTAGGTAGGACCATAGCACTCCAGCCTGGGCGACAGAGCGAGACTCCATCCCTCTCTCTCTGTCTCTCTCACACGCACACACACATACTCAATATATGCTAGAATGGGAAAAATACAGAGTTCTCCCTACCAAAATTAGTAGGTTAAGCGGGGGAAAGGAATAAGAAATTCAAAACAGATTTAGTAATCATTCTTGGCAATATAATTGAAGGGGTGGCCTACCCTCCACGCCTGTGGGCGTTTCTCGTTAGGTGGAATGAGAGACTTGAGAAAAGAAATGAGACACAGAGACAAAGTATAGAGAAAGAAAAAGTGGGCCCAGGGGACCGGCGCTCAGCTTACAGAGGACCTGCGCTGGCACCGGTCTCTGAGTTCCCTCGGTATTTATTGATCATTATCTTTACCATCTCAGAAAACGGGAAGTGGCAGGACAATAGGATCATAGTAGGGAGAAGGTCAGCAGGAAGACATATGAATAAAGATCTCTGTAACATGAATAAGTTTATGGAAAAGTGCTGTGCCTTGATGTGCATATGCAAACATCTCCATAAACCTTTTTAGTGCATAAAGAGCAGCATTGCCACTAGCACATCCCACCTTCAGCCCTAAGGCAGTTTTCTCCTTTCTCAGTAAATAGAACATACAATCGGGGTTTACACCGAGATGTTCCATTACCCAGGGACGGGCAGGAGACTGATGCTTTTCTCTATCTCAACTGCTAAGAGGCCTTCTTTCCTCTTTTACTAATCCTCCTCAGCACAGACCCTTCACCCTTCACGGGTGTCAGGCTGGGGAAAGATCAGGTCTTTCCCTTCGCATGAGGCCATATTTCAGACTATCACATGGGGAGAAACCTTGGACAATACCTAGCTTTCCTAGGCAGAGGTCCCTGCAGCTTTCCGCAGTGTATGTGTCCCTCGGTACTTGAGATTAAGAGAATGGTGATGACTTTTAACAAGCATACTGCCTTCAGGTACTTGTTTAACAAAGCACACCCTGCACAGCCCAAAATCCATTAAACCTTGAGTCACCACAGCACATGTCTCCTGCAAGGACAGGGTTGGGGGTAGGGTCACAGATTAACAGAATCTCAAAAACAGAACAAAATGGAGTCTCTTATGTCCACTTCTTTCTATATAGACACAGTAACAGTCTGATCTCTTTCTTTTCCCCACATATAATCTCATAATCCTAAATGCTGGGTATTGCTCTAAAGCTTTAAACATTATTTTATTTTATTTTATTTGAGACAGAATCTCACTCTGTGACCCAGGCTGGAGTGCAGTGGTGCGATTGGCTCACTGCAACCTCTGCCTCCCAGGTTCAAGTGGTTCTCATACTTCAGCCTCCCAAGTAGCTGGGACTACAGGTGCACACCACCACACCTGGCTAATCTTTATATTTTTAGTATAGAAGGGGTTTCGCCATGTTGGCCAGGCTGGTCTCGAACTCCTGGCCCCAAGTGACCACCGGCCTCTGCCTCTCAAAGTGCTGGGATTACAGGTGTGAACCACCATGCCCAGCCCTAAACCTTATTTTAAAAAGCAAAACATGGCTGGGCGCAGTGGCTCACGCCTGTAATCTCAGCACTTTAGGAGGCCAAGGCAGGCGGATCATAAGGTCAGCAGATTGAGACCATACTGGCTAACACAGTGAAACCCTGTCTCTACTAAAAATACAAAAAATTAGCCAGGCATGGTGGTGGGCGCCTGTAGTCCCAGCTACTCGGGAGGCTGAGGCAGGAGAATGGTGTGAACTGGCGAGGCGGAGCTTGCAGTGAGCTGAGATGGCGCCGCTGCACTCCAGCCTGGGTGACAGTGTGAGACTCCGTCTCAAAAAAAAAAAAGCAAAACATAAACACAAAACACAATAAACCACACACAATAAACCACATAGTGATTGTATTGTAAAGGTAAAAGTACACCTACAGGATGAATTTTTTTTTTTTTATAGTTCCTACTTTTACATGACATGAATGAGTTCTGATGGCCTGTGATAATTTCCAGTGACAGCATCAAACACAGGTTCACAGGGACCCTGTCTGACTCCTAATAAAATAATGGAATCTAATAAAATAATGGTATCTAGGCAATGAACAAAACTGGTTGTTAAAACCATTAGGTGAAAGGTGGATGAGAACTAACGTTGAGGGATCAGGGCTGACCTCACCTAAACCCACTCATCAATCTTACATTCCCCACAAGTGGGAGAGCCAGAAGCATCCACCTTACTCAAAGTGTGATGTTAGAGGAAAAGCACGTTCAGAACCACCTATCAAAGAGCCTTGCCAAAAATACTTTATTCTGAGTTGAGAGCCTCATAATCTGTAACTGTGATTCGCAAGAAGTAGCGGAGCTAGAGAAACAAGTTAAAAACATCACAAAGAATGCGTCAAATTCAGAATATGGGCTATTTTACCGAATTTTCCTGACCAATAGATGGTGTTTCAAAAAGGGAGAGAAGACAAGGTCTATTGATGAAGAATAACAGAGACATAGAGACTGTAGGGGAGAAAACCTAAGTTATTTTCTTCCCCTTTTTGGGATCTTAGTTGAGACACTCTCCAAAAAAAAAAAAAAGTTTAATTTACAAAAGAAAAACAAGCAGAAGTTTATGAACATGAGCTGTACCCCTCGGGCAGGAGAGGTCTCAGTTCAAAAGTATTTCTCTCTCAAGGCAGTGGCTTAGGGGCTTTGCTTAAATCATATTTTAACAAAGAGCCATACATGCTATACAGTGACCAGAGAAAGGAGAAAGCAGTTTTGGTCTTTTTAAAGTCGGGAAAATGAGGGAAGATAGTAAAATCTGTTCCCAGATTTTTCTGTTGCCTGCTGGTGCCTTCTCTAGTAAGAAAGGGTTGATGTCCCCGCTGCCAGGCAAATGGAGCCTGAGGCAGAGCATTCCTCTCTGTTTTCATTGTCTTTTACTTAACATTCATTAGTATTTTGGTTTCCTTCAAGACAAAACTCCCAAATGCAATGTGAGGCTCTTGTTTAAGTCCTAATTTGAACAAATCAATTGTAAAAATACATTTTTGAGACAATTAGGGAAACATGTATTTAGTGGGCATTAAAGAATAATTGTGGCAGGGCATGATGGCTCATGCCTGTAATCTTAGTGCTTTGGGAGGCTGAGGTGGGAGGATCGTTTGAGATCAGGAGTTCAAGACCAACCTGGGCAACCTAGGAAGACTCCATCTCTATAGAAAAAGAAAGAAAGAATAATTGTAAATTTTGTTTGGTGTAATTATGACATGATAATTATGTGGCTTTTTAAAAATCCTTAGCAATTAGAGATGCATACTGAGGTATTTATGGGTAAAATGACATGGTATCTGGTAGTTTCTTTAAAACAAATTTGTCCTATAGGATGCCCAAAATTTAGGGTTGGGGGTGCCTAGATTAAACAAGATTCAAAAACAGTGTTAATAGTTGAAACTACATAATGGGTACATAGGGGTTTATTATAATATTCTTTATTTTGTGTATGTTAAGAAATTTCCATAATAAAAAGAAATTTATGTTTTCTATCTCAAATAACTTAGAAATAAAAATAATGTGCCCTCAAAAGTGTGTTAAATTACTCAAAACATGACTCTAGTGATGTCAAATATGCATGTGAAAAAATTAATAAAAGTGTTTTCCATGAAATATGACATTAGGGATAAATATTTCTAAATTATACCATTTATGTTAATATGTTACTTTTATTTTTAATTTAAATTTTTGTAATACAATTATAAATATTTATCTATTTTAGCTCTATTTTTTAAAGTTTACATATTTGAATTGGCAAAAGCATTTAAATGCCCTTATATTCAAGAATATACAGTAATTGCACTTTGGCAATATCTTGTTACATCAGATTAAGCAGTTGTATTAAAATATAGACTCTCAACATTTGTTCATAGTGATTGGCCAGTCTAACCACCTCATTTCACTAGAAAGGAAACAGACACACAGCTATGACATAACCAAAAGTAAATCCCAAGTTTCCTAACTCCTAGTCCAGTGTTCTTCACAACAGAATCAAGTTTCCTCTTCTACTAAATGTATGCTGCAACATACATTTGAAACATACGTTGAAATGCAACACACACTGAAATCCCCGGGGTGCAACTGGAGCCATGACTCCTGGGTACAGCAGTGTTCAAACACTGACATTTCTTTGGGGGCAGTAGAGAGGAGTTGACACATCCAATCCATCCTCATTGGCTGATTTTCCTGTAGTACAATTCCAGTAACACTCTCTGTCCCCAAAATGTTTCCCAGCCCGCTCTTCCAGAGAAAATAGCAGACGTGCTTCTTTTCTCCCATTTAAGGGGCCTGACCTATCTCATCACTAGTTCACAGTCTTTGGATGAACCGATATGGCTTTTGTCTGTCTGTCTTTCTTTTCTTTGTTTCTCTTTCCCTTTCCCTCCCTCCCTCCCTCCCTCCCTCCTTCCCTCCCTCCCTTCCTTCCTTCCTTCCCTCCTTCCCTCCTTCCTTCTTTCTCTTTCTCTTTCTTTCTCTCTCTCTTTCTCGCTTTCTCTTTCTTTCTTTCTCTCTCGCTCTCTCTCTCTTTCTTTTTCATTCACCACTGATCAGGAGGTATTATATGGTTTTTTTGGTGGTTTTTTTTGTTTTTCTGTTTTTTTGTTTTTTTGTTTTTTTGTGTTTTTTTGAGACAGAGTCTCGCTGTTGCCCAGGCTGGAGTGTAGTGGTGCGATCTCAGCTCACTGCAAACTCTGCCCACCGGGTTCAAGCGATTCTCCTGCCTCAGCCTCCCCAGTAGCTGGGATTACAGGCGCACGCCACCACGCTCGGCTAATTTTTGTATTTTTAGCAGAGGCGGGGTTTTGGCATGGGTTGCCCTGGCTGGTCTTGAGCTCCCCACCTCAGGTGACCCAACTGCCTCAGCCTCCCAAAGTGCTGGGATTACAGGCGTGAGCCACCATGCCTGGCCCATGATATAGCTTTGAATGCCGGTCCTCCATTATATGCATGGAGACAAAATACCAAGTCTTACATTCCTCATCTGTAAAATGCGGACGCAAATAGTACTTACTTCAAAGGGTTGTCTTAAGGATAAAATGAGATTATATTAAATATTTAAAACACCTAATGAACATAAGCTACTATTAATATGAGCTCAGTAACTCTTGAGTGAATCTAGAAAGTGTTCAAGAATGGCCATATGAATGACTTTTTTTTTTTTTTTTTTTTTTTTTTTTGAGACGGAGTCTCGCTCTGTCCCCAGGCTGGAGTGCAGTGGCGCGATCTCGGCTCACTGCAAGCTCCGCCTCCCGGGTTCACGCCATTCTCCTGCCTCAGCCTCCCAAGTAGCTGGGACTACAGGCGCAGCCAGAATGGTCTCAATCTCCTGACCTCGTGATCCGCCCGTCTCGGCCTCCCAAAGTGCTGGGATTACAGGCATGAGCCACCGCGTCCGGCCATGAATGACTTTTATGCTGAGTTTACCCATTCATTTTAAGCTTTGGAATAGAGAAGGATAAAGAAACTTAAATCCCTGTCCAAGGTCACGCAGCTTACCTTTCAGGTGGAAAGACAGACAACAAGCAAGTAACTAACTTAGATAGTGGTAAGCGCTGAGAAGGAAATAAATCAGTGTGATGTGGCTGGTAAGGCAAAAGGAGAGGGTGCCTACTTTAGGGAGATAAGTCAGGGCCTTCCTGAAGTAGCATGGTCACAAGACTCTCTCTAAAATGTATTCAGACTCTGCTTTAGAAAACACTACTTTAATGCAGGCACGGTGGCTCACACCTGTAACATCAGCACTTTGGGAGGCTGAGGCAGGCAGATCACTTGAGGTCAGGAGTTTGAGACCAGCCTGGCCAACATGGTGAAACCCCGTCTCTACTAAAAATATAAAAATTTGCCAGGTGTGGTGGTACAGGCCTGTAATCCCAGCTACTCGGGAGGCTGAGGCAGGAGAATCACTTGAACCTGGGAGGCAGAGGTTGCAGTGAGCTGAGATTGCGCCATTGCACTCCAGCTTGGGCAACAAGAGTGAAACTCCGTCTCCAAAAAATAAATAAGTAAAAAATAAAAAGAGGTTATTGTTGCCACTTAACTCAGAAAAATGAAGTGCTTGTCCTGTAGGATACTCCAGTACATTTTACTGGGTATGCTATGGATGTGTTATTGTTGTGGATGTGTTCAGCCTCCCAACCACATAAATAGTTCTTCAAGGAAGGAATCCATGTCTTATTCATCTACAGCTCAGTACCTATACCATGAACATAGCATGTGCTCAATAAAGTTCAGCAATAACAGTGATGATTAGATGATACTATTGTTAGGTGACAGAATAATAGAACCGATTCTATAAATTTTTAAAATTTGGCACACAACCGAAATGCCATGTCTTACTCATCTTTGCACTCCATAGGACACAGAAGAGTGACTTAGTAGTCACTCCATAAATGTTGGGTGAAAAAAAATCTTATTGAGTGAGTAGAGGCACAGGGATGTGCTAATTGTCGCCCAATGTTTACACTACGTTTTGTAAATATTATATAAAATACTTAGTGTTTGTTGAGCTTTACAATAGGAATTAACGTGAAGACATATTGGAATTGACAAGGAAAATCTAGAAGACAAATTGAGAAGGTAGAAGGCTTTAAAGTAGTCTTTTCTTATGTTTTGTTTTTTTGAGATGGAGTCTCACTCTGTTTCTCAGGCTGGAGTGCAGTGGCATGATCTTGGCTCACTGCAACCTCCACCTCCCGGGTTCAAGCGATTCTCCTGCCTCAGCCTCCAGAGTAGCTGGGATTACAGGCCTGCGCCACCATGCATGGCTCATTTTTGTATTTTTAGTAGAGCTGAGGTTTCACTATGTTGGCCAGGCTGGTCTTGAACTGCGACCTCAGGTGATCTGCCTGCCTGGAGATCGAGATCATCCTGGCTAACATAGTGAAACCCCGTCTCTACCAAAAATAAAAAAAATTAGCCAGTTGCGGTGGCGTGCGCCTGTAGTCCCAGCTGCTGGGGAGGCTGAGGCAGGAGAATGGCATGAACCCAGGAGGCGCAGCTTGCAGTGAGCCGAGATTGCGCCACTGCACTCCAGCCTGGGCGACAGAGCAAGACTCCGTCTCAAAAAAAAAAAAAAGAAATCCAGGTAAGAAGTGGCCACAACTAGACAACTGGAGTGAGTGTGTTAGCAGCAGAAATGAATAAATTCAGGAAATATTCTTGAGATAAAACACAGAACTTTCACTGGGTGCATTGTACTTGAAGGTGAGGCAAGAAAAATCGAAGAAGAGTAGATTTTCTTTACTTGAGCAACTTCACGATATTTTCTCAGATGGGGGAAACTGAAGGAAGAACAAGGCTGGAAGGGAAATCAAGACTTCCGTTTGAAAGTATAGTCAATTTGAGAAGCATATATCAAGCAATATATCAATATTCAAATGGAGATGTCCAGGAGGCAGTTGAATATATAAGTGTCAGACTCAGAGAAGAGAGAATATAAAAATTTAGAAGGCAGTAGCATAGAAATGCTAAACTATTGCGTGTGGTTATGACCACCTAGGGGTAAAAGTGTAAATATTTTTTAAAGGGGTCAGGATAGAGCCTGTTAGAATTCAAGAATTCAGAGAGGGTTCAGCAGAGGAGCCTGAGAAGGAGCAACCAGTCAGGTGGATGCTAAACTAGGAGACTATGGTGTCACAGAGGCAGTTGTGTTAGATGCTGCCAAGAGGTTTAATGAGATAATAATACTAACACATTGGCCGGGCGTGGTGGCTCATGCCTGTAATCCCAACACTTTGTGAGGCTGAGGTGAGCTGATCACCTAAGGTCAGGAGTTCAAGACCAGCCTGGCCAACATGGTGAAACCTGTCTCTACTAAAAATACAAAAATCAGCCAGGCATGGTGGTGCACACCTGTAATCCCAGCTACACTGGAGGCTGAGACAGGAGAATCGCTTGAACCCAGGAGGCGGACGTTGCAGTGAGCCAAGACTGCACCACTGCACTCCAGCCTGGGCAACACAGCAAGACTCCATCTCAAAATAGGAACAATAATAATAACAACACTACAACACTACTACTACTACTACTAGCTAACATCTACTGAGCATTTAAAATATACCACATCTGTTCTAAGACCTTTATGGGTATTAACTCTTTGACTCTCTTTGACAATGCTAAGGATAGAGAAGAAACCACTGGATTTGGTAACGCAGAGGTCAAATGAAGAGATCTTTCATTCAACAACAATGAATTCCTGACTTGTTCCAGGCAAGCTTGAGGCACTGAGGATGAAAGACAAAGGTCCTGCCTCCATAAGAGCTTAATGTAAACAAGTAAACAAATAGATATACAGTCAGATAAGTGTCTCAAAGAAAACGAGCAGGCCAAATAATGCTCTTTTTGGTACTCCATGAAAAGGAGATGAGAAGTATTTGCAAGAAGAGTGCCCTGGCAGAGGAAAAAGCAAGTGAAATGACCCTGAGCTCAGAGCAAGGATGCCCATGTGCCTGCAGAGCAAAAACCGACAGGGGAGTAGTAGAACATGATGTCATGGACATATCAGGTCAAGTTCAAGGTGAGGTTAGTGACAGGCTCAGATCAAGTGGGGCCTTGGAGGCCTGCTAAAGACTTTAGAGCAGGGGTTTCCAACCCCCGGGCTGTGGACTGGTTTGGTCTGTGGCCTGTTAGGAGCCAGGCTGCACAGCAGGAGGTGAGTGGCAGGCGAGCAGGTGTTACAGCCTGAACTCCGCCTCCAGTCAGATCAGTGGTGGCACTACATTCTCATAGAAACACAAACCCTATCGTGAACTGTGCATGCGAATGTAAGGGATCTAGCTTGCGTGGTCCTTATGAGAATCTAACTAACGCCTGATAGATTGATCTGAAGTGGAACAGCTACCCCGACCCAGTGAAAAAATTGCCTTCTACAAAACCCATCCCTGGTGCCAAAAAAGTTGGGGATCCCTGCCTCAGAGGACATACTACCTGAGGTGAGAACCCATTCTGGAGAGCAAGAGAACTGCATATAATTTATGTTCTAAGGGACTTCTGTGACCACTGTAGGTACAATGCACCGGGGATGGGGCAAGACAAGAACCCAGCTGGAGGCTACTGCAGTGGACCTGTAGCAGGACTAGCCGCAGACAAAACCCCTCAGACACCAAGTTAAAGAAGGAACGGCTTTAATTCGGCCAGGAGCATTGGCAAGACTCATGTCTCAAAAGTCAAGCTCTCCGAGTGAGCAATTCCTGCCCCTCTTAAGGGCTTACAACTCTAATGGGGTCCTCGTGAGAGGGTCATCATCAGTTGAGCAAGCAGGGGGTACGTGACTGGGGACTGCAAGCACCAGCAATTAGAACGGAACAGAACAGGACAGGGATTTTCATAGTGCTTTTCCATACAATGTCTGTAATCTATAGATAACATAACCGATTAGGTCAGGGGTCCATCTTTAACTGCCAGGCCCAGGGTGTGGCACCGGGCTGTCTGTCTGTGGATTTCATTTCTGCCTTTTAGTTTTTACTTCTTTCTGTGGAGGTAGAAATTGGGTATAACACTATGAGGGGTGGTCTCCTCCCTTAGACCAGGCAAGAGATGATAGTGGCTTACAAAGATGATGACATTTTAAATGTTAAGAAACAGCCATAGTCAGGATATAGCTCAAACTTACAATTTGCTAATGGTTTAAAGTCTGAGTGTAAGAGAAAAACAGGCGTCAAGAATGATGCCAAGGTTTTTGGGCACCTGGATAAATGAACGGTGGTGCCATTTGCTGAAATGGGAAACAACAAGGGAAGAGCATGTATGGGTATTGCAGGAAGACTTCAGTGGTGAGCACATTATGGTTTTTTTGGTTGTTGTTTGTTGTTGTTTTTGAGACGGAGTTTCACTCATTGCCCAGGCTAGACTGCAATGGTGCAATCTCGACTCACTGCAACCTCTACCTCCCGGGTTCAAGCAATTCTCCTGCCTTAGCCTCCCAAGTAGCTGGGATTACAGGCATGTGCCACCACGCCTGGCTATTGTTTTTGTATTTTTAGTAGAGATGGGGTTTCACCATGTTGGTGAGGCTGGTCTCAAACTCCTGACCTCAGGTGATCCACCCACCTTGGCCTCCCAAAGTGCTGGGATTACAGGCGTAAGCCACCACACCCGGCCCACATTATGTTTTACATGCCAAACTGATATTCAAGCAGGGATGATAAATCAACGACTGGTTATAAAACTCGAGTTTAGGGGAAAAACGGAGGCTAGAGATAATTTGGGAAGTTACCAGAATATAGTTAAGGCCATGGAACTGATGACCTCACCCAAGGAATAAGGAAAGTTCTAGAAGAATGTATCTGAGAGGACTAAGCCATTGGTCACTTCAACCTAAAGGCTAGGAAGAGGAGGATTCAGCAAAGGAAACTGACTAAAGAACAATCAATGAGGTAGGACCACAGAGGTAGAGGCATCCCAGAAGTCAAGTAAAGAAGACTTCTAAGAAAATAGGAGGTTCATGTGTCAGATGAGTAAAATGAAGATGAAGAATTAGCCATTGAATTTGACAAGGCAGAGATCATTGTGACCTCAGCAAAAGCCACCACAGCTAAGTGGAGGGGATGAAAATGTAAGTGGGTCTCAAGAGAAGGGGAAAAAGGGGGAAAGAGGACATGTAGATAACGACTTGCAGGTAATTCAATTGCAAAATTTTTCCTCTACAGCAGAGCAAGGAAATCATGATACCTGGATGGGCACATGGGGTTCAGGGAAGGTTTGGGGTTTTTTTAAAGACAAGAGTTATTGTGCATTTTGCTGTTGTCATTGTTGTTGTTTGGTTAGTTGGTTTTTGTTTTTGTTCTTGAGACAGGGTCTTGTTCTGTTGTCCAGGCTGGAGTGCAGTGGCATGATCATATCTCACTGTATCCTCCAACTGCTGAGACTGAGGTGATCTGTGATACTCCTGCCTCAGTCTCCCAGTAACTGGGACTACAGGTATGTGCCACAATGCATGGTTAATAATTTTTTTTTTTTTTTTTTTTTTGTAGAAATGAGGTTTCACTATGTTGCTCAGGCTGATTTTGAATTCCAGCCTCAAGTGATCCTTCCACCTCAGCCTCTCAAAGTGCTGGGATTACAGGTGTGAACCACCGTACCCAGTGCATTGCACATGTTTGTATGCTGATGGGAATGATCCAGTAGAGGAGGAATACAATGATGCAGGAGAGAGAGGCTAATTTTAGGAGCAAATAGCTTAAAGAAGTTAAATGAGATTGAAAGATGGGATTGAAATCCAACATACAGATTGATGGAATGGCCTTTAATAGGAGCAAGGACAGTTCATCCATTATTAACAGGAAAAAAAGTAGAGTACATACATATAGATGCTGGTATTTTGGTAGATTTCATGGTGGAAAGATATGAAGATCTTTCAGAATTTCTTCTATTCTCAGTGAAGAAAAAAAGTGAAATCATCAGCTAAGAGCGAGGAGGAAAGGATGCAGAAGGTTGAGGAATGAGAGCACTCACCATAATTTCTGGGACAGTTGGAAAATAAATTGACTGGGGAAATACAGTATGACTGGCAAGCAGCACTGAGAGCCCACTTGAAGTTCAAGACCACGGATTTAAAGGTCAGTTAGCATAGTTGGCATAGTTGTTTGCCTTTCTCTTGCCATTATCTGTTATTCCAAGTGCAAGCAAGAGTTGGATTTAACAAGGCAAGAATGACAGAGGGAGAGAGAATCAAGGGAGTGATTCCATTTTTGGTCCATGGAATATAAGGTGAGGAGAGACGGCAGGACATAAGATAGTGATATATAATGAAAAGTTAGTAGGATCAATGTATTAGAAGTCCCTTAAGCTGAAAATCTGATAGAGGGTTCATGGAGGAGTGAACTGGAAAGCTAAGACATGGTTAGAGATCAGAGTGCTTGAAATAGTCTGGAAATGGTACAGCAGTTAACAATGGCTTTGATAGTGGGTGCCTACAATGGGGTGAAGGACAAGATCTTTCCAAGTGAGGAGGTCAAAGAACTGAGAAGCCAAATGGATCATCCAAGTGGATATGAAATCTCCATGCATGACGATAGTAGTGGTGGCAGAGAGAAAAGCAGTAAACAGAGCAGTTTTGGGAGAGTAGAGAAAAGAAGCCTAACCAAATGTGTTGCGAATGAGAGGTGAAGAAATTGAGTCAGTGAGTATAGACAACTCTTTCGACAAGTTCTGCAATGAAGAACAGCAGAGAAATGGTGGTGATGCTGGTGGAAGGGGAGAGTTTGAAAAATGACATGGGGTCAAGAGTTATTTCGAGATAGAAGATTCTAGAGTATGAGTATGCTCACGGAACTGATTAATTAGGGAGAAATTGATGCTGTAGGAGAGAGAGGATAACTGCAGGAAGAAAGTTCTTCAGGAAATGAGAGTGTTATCTAAAGCATAAGTGAAGGATTTTGCTTTTCATTAAAAAAAAAAAAAAAAGGCACAATTCTTCCCTGAAATATGAGAAAAGGTAGAATCATGGGTACAGATGCAGGTAAAGCAATAGATCCATTGTAAGAAAATAAGGGATTTCGTGATTGATCACTTCTATTTTCTCAATAAAGAATGAGGCAAAGTCTTCAGCTGGGTGGGGGGTCAAATGTGTGAACTTTAGAAGAGAGTAAGGCAGTCAGTCATCTTCAGAGACTGGGAAAACTAACTTACTAAGGAATAAAGTGAGCTTGCCAGGCAGTGCCAAATGACCAATTGAGATGAAATTGAAATAAACCAGACAGTATGACTGCGCAATTTTGCACAGCAAGAGTCAACTGCTGAGGTGTAGGAAGATCGATGGCTGGGTTCAATCAGGGTTGGGGTTTTGTCAGAAGTATCGTGGATAACCACAGAGCCAATGGAATGTTGGAAGAGGTAAGGGAGTAATTGCAATGGCAGATCATGGAATCCAGGCTGGGTAAGGAGGAGTCAGTGAGAACATGAGATAAAAATTGGTTTCCCAAAAGATTGGCGGTCCAATGAGGACAAATAATTGCTTTGGATTGGGTCATTAGTGAGGGGTCATAAATGAGCTGGTGGGGTCAGACGAAGGATGTTTATACCCAACTCCCATCTGCTCTGTTACCTTGTGAAGGTGGTGGGGACTGAGCATATCGTGAGCACTTTGTAGATGCATACTCTTTGAATACTTGCTCGATGAATGCTTTGTTTCCACATGTGACCATATGCCAAACACTGACGAAAATATCCGCCCTTCAAGGATCACTCTTTTTAGTTAAGGAGAAAGACGAATGGTGAAATACAAGATCTTAAGTGCTCTAACAAGGGTAACATTCAAAGTGCAACCCAGAGGAATGCAATGACTAACTGTAGAGGCGAATGAAAAAGGGCTTCAAAAGGAGGTAACAATAGCTCATTAGGTGGCAGTGGAAGAGAAGAGATTCAGTTTCATTATCAGGTGTCAATTTCCCATCTGAGTCCCTTGAAAGGCAAGGGCTGATGACTGCGAAGCAACAGGTAAATGACACGAGTTCCTTTCAATATGGCAAGCTCTTGCATGCAAACCTCCACCTTAGGACCTCCGGTTCTAGATGGGGCGTGGTTGCTCAGCGCGTGGGGAATAAGGGGAAGGGAGGAGGAGGAGAGGGGATGAGGGAAGGGGAACACCTACCTCCCAGGAAAGACAGCTGAGGCCGTGGCGGGGCTCTGGTGATCAGAGATGGGGAGATCATTACTGCGGCACTGGGAAGTAATTCGGTTTCCTTGGCCTCGCGGGGCTTGCGGGGCTTGCGGGGCTCACGGGCTTGGCGGAGCTGTCGGGGCTCACTGGCCTTGCGAAGTTTGGGGGCTGCATGGTGCTCATGGAGTTCACAGGGTGCATAGGAGTCCCGGGGCTCATGGGGCGCATAGGGGGCGTGGGGCTCATAGGACTCGTGGGGCTCATCACATTCCTCGGACTCGTCTTGCTCCCTGACCTCCTCTGGCTCCTCGGGATTCTCGTGTTTCTCGGGATCCTCCGACTCTCCAAGCTCGCTGTGAGTGTCGAGAATCCTGAGCACAATGGGCTTCTGGAAGACTTCGGAGCAAGTGGCTATTTCTGTTGAGACCTGCCCATCGGTCACTTCGGACGGCGCAAATGAACCTAGAAACTCTTGGTTCTCCATTCGCGCCAGAAACTGCTGTCCCGCGCGGCGCTCACCCTCCCGGCTGGTTGCCTAGGCGCAGTTTGCTCTCTGCGCGATACTACAGGGCCGCTCGTTCCCAGCCCCGCCCCGAGCCCCGCCCCGAGCCCCGCCCCAGTCTTACACAGCCCCGCCCCGGTCTCGCCCCCGAGTCCCGCCCTAGTCCCGCACAGCCCCGCCCCGGCCGGACTCAGCCCATCTCACGTCGCCTTCCTGCGCGTTGTATGGTTGCCAAGGGGACGCACAGCTCTCCAGGACCTTCTGGACGCATCCCGGGGCGCGGAAAAGCCAGAGACACGTCGGTGGAGATAGGAGACGAGATGCTGACCCTGTTGCCGGTGTTCGGCGCGAGGATTCTCGCCTGCTGTCGTTCGGGGAGGCCCTGGGGTAGAACATGTCAGTTTCTAATCTAGTTAGGGCGCCCCTCAGACCCCAGAGCCAATCTGTATAGAGCTTGTGCCCAGAGGTTCCTGGACACAATCTCTATACAGACTTTTGTCCCCTAATCATACTGGGAGAGGATGCCGAGACTGACAATATTCTAAGGCCCTCAGTTGCTAACACTGATTTCCATCAATTTCTAGTTAAAGACACGACAATCAGAATGGAGTGGGTGCGGGGTGCGGGGGGTGCGGGGGAGGTGGATCCACCAGTGCAACATTTGACATAAGCTTACATTCAAGAAGAGTCTCAAACTTGAATCCTTTACTTTATCTCCACATGAAGTTCTTCACACAGTCACAAAGAAACACTGACTGGATTAAAAGAAAAATATATTCATCTACAACTTGTGTCTCATTATAAGGCTCACTATCTACTGAAGTATGCTATAAGCTACTTTTTATAAAGGGCTGTAATTATCTTGTGAACAATACAACTGTGTGCCGTGTTTCGTGGGTGCGTCCATTAATTTGGTAACTGTGGTATCTTTTAAATATACCATAATTCTTGTAATCCTGTTTTTGGCATCCTTTTTTTTTTAATCACTTATAATACCAAGAGACTTTAAAAACGTAGGTGGCCTGGCCCTCTCTCAATCCTTGAGGAGTGCTTTCAGCTAATTTTCATGGTGGTGACAGTTTGGTAGAGGGGAATAGAAGTGGTGGAGTTTTACTGATGTGTTTATTTTCAAGGGAAGGGACTAGAGGTATTAAGGAATAAGTTGTCTGTCAAAATATATAGTAAACCCAAGTACCCCTTTTGCTCGTTACTGGGTATTCCTTGTATGTACTTAATCTCATAGATGCTAAGAAAAGTTAGAAGAGAAATATTTTGCATTGTGAATGTTATCTGGAATGGAACTAGGAGATTCATTCTAGCATATGCATATATGAATCAGGGAATCTCCTTCAACCTTGCTTTGATATAGATGTGTGTAATATTGTATGGAAATTCAAAAAGTATCCCCCAAAACTTGCAAGGAGAAATAAAGCTACTCTCAAAGAGTTTTAACTCAACCTGTAAACCAATCAGGGAGGAGTTATGTAAATCCACCTTAAAGAGGCAGGATGGCCCTTAAATCAGTAAAAGTAGTTCCTGGCTACATGAAATGTCTTCAAAAGTCCAAAGAACGCATCAGTTGAAAGAGGGGGATTCAGCCCACTGTGAATGTACAGAAGGAGCATCATAGAGGGTGTGCCTTTTCAAAAACTGCAGAAAGAAGGGGATCTAAGCCAACAGACTGCAATTGTTACAGCCTATCTTTTAGGCCCACTTGCTATGAATGTTGTACCACTATACATCAAAATATTCATGCTCAGCTTTCTCTCGTTCTTTTTTATTTGGGACAGGGTCTGGCTCTGTTGTCCAGGCTGGAGTGCAATGGAGCGATCTTGACTCACTGCAACTTCTGCCTCTTGAGCTCACACCATTCTCCCACCTCAGCCTCTTGAGTAGCTGGGACTACAGGCACATGCCACCACGCCTGGCTAATTTTTTGTATTTTTTGTAGAGACAGGGTTTTGCTATGTTGCCCAGGATGGTCTCAAACTCCTGAGCTCAAGCGATCCACCCACCTTGGCCTCCCAGAGTGCTGGGATTACAGGCATGAGCCACTGCACCCGGCACAGGCAGCTTTCTGACATGACTCGCTTCTCAAGGAGTCTGCATATTGGGAAAGATTAGTAATGATCACATAGAATGAATTCTTTTCCAAGTCTGTTCATTTCATGTTGCTATAATAGAATACCTGAGACTGGGTCATTTATAAAGAACTTATTTCTCTTAGTTCTGGAGACTGGAGCATCCAAGTGCACGGCTCTGGCATCTGGTGAGGATTTCTTGATGCATCATAACATGGTGGAAGGCCAAATGAACATGAAAGACAGAGAGGCACCAGGGGCTGGACTCACTTTATAACAACCCACTCCCACCACGCCATGGCAGGCCACCCAGGCTTATCATCATCTCTCTGGATTCTACAATGACCTCTGAACTGGTGGAACTTCTGACTTTTACTTTTGATCACCTCCAATCATGACACTCCAAACCATTTTTTAAAATCCTCAAGCTTTGCATTATAAGGTGTTCCATACTCTGGTCCTTTTTTCTCTCTCTAGTCTACTTTGAGCCACTCCACTACATTCCGGCCTCCCTGCTCTTCTCTAAAGTGTCAAGCTCTTCCCCATTTCAGTCTCTTCTCACACCTGTTCCCACTGCCTGGAGCCCATTTCTTCCCACTCTTTACATACTGGCTTTTTTCTAGCCTCTAGGGCTCAGTTTAAATGACCCATTCAAAGAGGTCTTTCTAGCCCATATTAATTTTAAAAATGTTCCCACCATTATTTTCTATTTCAGTTCCTTGCCTCAACATAATTTGTAATTATTTCATCTGCTTTTTTATTTTCGTGTACTTCCCCAGTTAGAATGTAACCTCCTTAAAGACAGTGGCATTCTCTGTCCTGGTCACTGGTATATTCCCTGTGCCAAGCACAGTGAACGACTGTGAATAGCTGTCATCATTTTGTTTTCCTGCCTAGAATCCCTTCCCTCTTCTTTGGAAGGCAGAACCCCTCCTTTCTGCAAGGAACTCATTCAATATAGTTTAAGGGGCTGATCCTTCCTTCTAACCCAGGTCTGACCAATCCAGCCACAGTAATTGATTCAGGGATGAATATGCAACCCCAAAAGAGCCAATTGGTATCCCTCCATGAGATTTAATGGAAGTCTGCTGAGAAAGGGAGGGTCCATCTTACTGTGAGATCATGAGCTATAAGAATGGCTTGTGTTGACAGCAGTCATCTTGCTACTCTAAGGAGGGAATCTGAGAATCAAACCAAGCAGAAGTTGGCAGGGCCAGGATACGGAGAGACAGTCTTATCTTTGAACTTCTGAACTCCTGAATCCACCCATGCCCAGATTTTCCAGGATGATGAGGGAAAAAAAATTCTTTTTTGTGGGGGCACGCACAAATTCGAGTTGAATTTTATTAAAAATTTTTTTTGTAGAGACAGCGTCTTTCTATGTTGCCCAGGTTGCTCTCTAACTCCTAGCCTCCAGCAGTCCTCCTGCTTCTGCCTTCCAAAGTGCTGGGATTACAGGCCTGAGCCACTGTGCCCAGCCATTTTTTTTTTTAACAAGGTCTCACTCCATCACCCAAGCTGAAGTGCAGTGGTGCAGTCACTGCTTACTGCAGCCTTGACTTCCCCAGGCTCAAGTGATCCTCCCATCTTAGCCTCCCGAGTAGCTGGGACTACAGGCATGTGCCATCACATCTGGCTAGTTTTCTGTTTGTTTCTGGTGTGTATTTTTTGAAGAGATGGGGTTTCACCAAGTTGCCCAGGCTGGTCTCAAACTCCTGGGCTCAAGTGATCTGGCTACTTTGGTCTCCCAAAGTGCTGGGATTACAGGCGTGATTCACTGCACCCAGCCTGAATTTCCTTTTAACTGAATTTATTTTTAACTGAAAGAGTTCTGGCACATGGTGCTCCCAAAATGTTTACTGAATGAAAAGGCAGATCCACTCTTGGTGTGCTAAGTAAACCTACTTTCTAACATGACTCAGCTTCTCAAGCCTGGAAGGCTGGCAACAGACACTAGATTGTGGTAAATTCTCCAAGGTTGTATGCCACCCTATTAGGCCCATTGTGCAGGCTACCAGCCAGGCAGCCTCTCTGACAATACACCAATCTGTCTTGTTGTCTAGTGCCATTTCTGTTAGAAAGCCCCATGACACAAACCCTCATCGTTAGCCTGAGAGCATCTCAAGTACAGAGTCCCTGCCTGAGAGCATCTCAAGTGCAGAATCCCTGCTTTGTTCACCCTGGTGTCAAGCAATGACTGCCATGTTGGCACTCCATAACTGTCCACTGAAAGAAAAACTCCAGCCACAATACTTGTTGCCAAAATGTAGAATCTAAAATCAGAATCTGAGAATAAAAAGACCAAAGAGGGAAGAACAGAGATATTGTTCCCCATCCTGAAAGCTTTTGGCCTTTTCTTTGAAATAAGCATCCAGAAACTTGTCTATGTCCCTGATCACCTTAGAAAACCTAGGGAAGGGACAAACACATAGAATCAGAGTTTAGGGCTAGAAGTGGTCTGCATCTCACTTGATCTTTTTACAAGGACAAGACCAAGACAGTCAAGGAATTTGTCCAGGGGTCCATTCACGGTAATCCTTGGGGCAGAGATTAAAATCCAACATTTCTGACAATTCTGAATCATTGTGTGATCCACCCTCCATAGGCCAGACAAGAAGAAGGTTTAACATTAGACACCTGAGTGGCTGCTGTGATAAGATACCATTAAACATGACAGCGCAGCGGTGATGTGAGAAAGGTAATGATCTTAAAGGCTCACTCTCCAATGTCTCATCTCTCAGAAGGCAATCATCATTTTGCGCATACATGCATAAATTAAATTGTGTTCTATTTTAACCTAAAACTAGAGACAGTTATGTGCTAATATTGAGAGGGGTTGTCTTCACCAAATTTGGATTTTTTTTTTTTGAGACAGGGTCTCACTATGTTTCCCAGGCTGGTCTCAAACTCCTAGGTTCAAATGATCCTCCTGCCTCAGACTCCCAAAGTATTGGAATTACAGGTGTGGGCCACCATGCCTGACCCCATATTTGTATTATTTCACCATAGATTCCAAATTTTATTTTATTTTATTTATTTGTCTTGAGACGGAGTCTCTCTCTGTCACCCAGGCTAGAGTGCAGTGGTGTGGTCTTGGCTCACTGCAACCTCCGCCTCCTGGGTTCAAGCGATTCTCCTGCCTCAGCCTCCCGAGTAGTTGAGATTACAGGTGCCTACCACCACCCCTGGCTAATTTTTTGTATTTTTAATAGAGACAGGGTTTCACCATGTTGGCCAGGCTGCTCTTGAACTCCTGACCTCATGATCTGCCCGCCTCGGCCTCCCAAAGTGCTGGGATTACAGGTGTGAGCCACCACACCTGATCCCATATTTGCATTATTTCACCACAGATTCCAAATTTTAAAAGGAAGGATTTATAGGGCAAACTCTCCTGCCAATTTGCTTTAAAACCAAAGCAAGCCACTATAGTTACAAGTTGGATTTACAGAGTGTCTGCAAATAAATATAGTTATCACTCTTTCTAGTGAAGAAAGTTTATCTATGTAAAAGCAAAATGTTAAGAATTTTAAAAACAAATTCCCACAATGTTCCTCATCTAGTCTAACAAGCTCCTGGAAAAGAAACCCTTCCTAATTCTTTCTGAATACTGTTAATGTTTATTTCTCTGGGGGTTTGACAAAGTTCACTTTCCTCATTGTCCTGTCCCGATATTTCTTTCCTATAGTGTTAAAAACAGATCAACTTAACGGTAAGACACCTGGTTTTTTACTTGAAAAGAGAAAACATACTAAAATATATTCAAGGCGAGTTGCAGTGGCTCATTCCTGTAATCCCAGCACTTTAGGAGACCAAGGAGGGCACATCGCTTGAGCTCAGGAATTCAAGACCAGCCTGGGCCACATGGTGAAACCTCGTCTCTGCTAAAAATAGAAAAATTAGCCGGGCGTGGTGGCATGCACCTCTAGTCCCAGCTACTTGGGAGACTGACGAGGGAGGATCATCTGAGCTGAGATCACGCCACTACACTCCAGCCTGGGCAACAGAGTGAGACCCTATCCACCCACTCAAAAAAAATTTTATATAAATTTCATGCCATTGCAATACAATAAATGGGACAAATGCTTGCTAATGTTCATTTTACCTTTGTTGATTAAAAATCGCAATCCCCGCAATACGCTGCTTTACGAATATTTTTAACATTCAAAATCCAATAGAGATGCTGTTAATATGTTAGCACTATCTTTGTGCAGCTGTCCATTGGTAATCTCAGGGATATTCATTCCAAGCTCCGCACAGGCAAATGTGTATGCTCAAGCTCCTGATAGAAAATGGCATAGTATTTACATATAACATACACGCATCTACTCGTGTACTTTAAATCATCTTTAGATTACTTATAATACCTAATACAATGTAAATGCTATGTAAATAGTTGTTATATTGTGTTTTAAAATGTGTATTATTAGGCCGGGCGCGGTGGCTCAAGCCTGTAATCCCAGCACTTTGGGAGGCCGAGACGGGTGGATCACGAGGTCAGGAGATCGAGACCATCCTGGCTAACATGGTGAAACCCAGTCTCTACTAAAAAATACAAAAAAATACCCGGGCAAGGTGGTAGGAGCCTGTAGTCCCAGCTACTCGGGAGGCTGAGGCAGGAGAATGGCATAAACCCGGGAGGCAGAGCTTGCAGTGAGCTGAGATCCGGCCACTGCACTCCAGCCTGGGTGACACAGCGAGACTCCGTCTCAAAAAAAAAAAAAAAAAAAAAAAAAGATTATATATGTATTATTTTTATTGTTGTGGTATAATTCTTTAGTGGGTTTATTTTTTTGAATGTTTTTGATCCACAGTTCTTGAATCCGCAGATGTGGAACCCATGGATATGGAGGGCTGACTATATACATCCCATGCATTGAGAAAATAGGAAATGGCTTAATTTTTATTTGAAAGTGGAAACCTTTGGCTTCAAGCCTGCCATTCAACACTGATGACATTTCAGTCGTGAGCCGCACAGTGGGCTGACTCCTGGTCACTGCACCTCTGCAGCCAGCTGTGCAATCAAGTCTTTGGCATCTTGCATGGTGGATGGTATCTCTGAGCCATTCTTAGTCACCTGGGTTCCAAACAAGAACATCTTCCTGTCATTTCCCACTTCAGATAATGCCAAAGCTTCATGGATATCTGTAATGTGATAGGCTGCTTCAAGATCCTTCATCCGGAGTGGAATAAGAATAAGACAAAGTTGGTTATTTTGCAATCCTTTCAGATAAACACATTTATTACTCTTATTTATTGCTCTCAGTGACCACCCCATTTTCATATAAAGGATATTGTGACTCCATTATTATGAGCCCAGAGGTTGTCTGAATAAAAATGTTTTCATAAGAATTATGCCAGCATTTATGAGTTATCAAAAAAAAAAAAAGTATATTCTGGAATGAAGCTAAGCCAATATAATACCTTCGTTTTCTAAACAGTGCAGTCAATCTGTTTCTAATTTTGTTTGTTTGTTGTTTGTTTAAAGACAGGGTCTTGCTTTGTCGCCCAGGCCTGAGTGCAGTGGCAGAATCTTGGTTCACTGCAACCTCCGCCTCCCATGTTCAAGCAATTCTCCTGCCTCACCCTCCTGAGTAGCTGGGACTACAGGTTTGTACCACCATTCCCCACTCATTTTTAAAAATATTTTGTAAAGAGGAGCATCTTGCTATGTTGCCCAGGCTGGTGTCGAACTCCTGGCCTCAAGTAATCCTTCCACCTAGGCCTCCCTAACTGCTGGAATTACAGGCATGAGCCACTGCACCCAGTCTAATTTTGTTTTTCCATTTTCCTTTAATCTTCTAAGATTATTTCAACAGGAGCAATTCTTTTTATTTATATTTAATAACAGAAATTTGATTCATCTATTGTTTTAGGTCTATATCATACTTTACCAATTATAGTTCTTGCCACTGTGAGTTTTCTTTTGTGCTCATTATTTCTATTGAACAAAAAAATCATCGACCAATTTTGGGGAGTAGAGGAAGACAGAGAAGGGAATGGAGAGAGAACAGATTCAGACAAGGTGCAGTGGGAAAAGGAGGCTCAGAGGAGAGACAGGGAAAGAGATGGGGGAGTCTTGGAAGAGGGAAAGCCACAGCAAGAGGCAGAGAGGGGAAGACAGGAAGCCTGTGCTTAGGCCGCATGCCAGGGCCAAAACCTCCTTATGATGGAAATGGCAAGGTCAAAACATACATCTTTAACTCTCATATGCCAAGAATTATTTAAGCAAATGACCTGTGACATTCCCTTTCATAAATACACAGATTCAGCTATAGTTTTCCAGTCCTTTGTGAAAGTTTTTTCACTTCTAAAATTGCGTTTGTAAATGGCTTTTTGTTATTTCATAGCATTCCCCCTAAGTTTTAGAAGATCATTTTTAAATCTTTGGAAATAACCTAATATTGTGCCTTTTTTTTTTTTTCCTGTATCAATATGAACCTATCTTTTTTTCTTTTTGAGATGGAGTCTCACCCTGTCACCCAGACTGGAGTGCAGTGGCACAATCTCAGCTCACTGCCTCACTGCAACCTCTGCCTCCTAGGTTCAAGCGATTCCCCTGCCTCAGCCTCCCAAGTAGCTGGGATTACAGGTGCATGCCACCACACCCAGTTAATTTTTCTATTTTTAGTAGAGACGGGTTTTCACCATGTTGGCCACACTGGTCTCCAACTCCTGACCTCAGGTGTTCCACCTGCCTTGGCCTTCCAAAGTGCTGGGATTATAGGCATGGGCCGCTGTGCATGTCCCGAACCTATCAAATTCTATCACTTGGAGCCTG
Organism: Chlorocebus sabaeus; assembly: GCF_047675955.1. Classification (NCBI taxonomy): domain Eukaryota; kingdom Metazoa; phylum Chordata; class Mammalia; order Primates; family Cercopithecidae; genus Chlorocebus; species Chlorocebus sabaeus. The sequence goes on from NC_132910.1 coordinate 12,725,817, forward strand.
TGGGGCTTTTCCTGATGTGCTGTCCACGGTACTTAGCTGGAGTTGATTACCTCTCCAGATATTGGTAGTTGCCTGTTTGAAACTTGAATTTGTTTAGAGCCTATGCTAACTTTTTGAACAGTGTTAATGGATCCATTAACATGTGAATGATGTCTCGGGTTAATAAATTCACTGGTGGAGTTGAAGAGGAAGAAATAGGAGAGGGAGGGAGGGAGGGTGATGGATGGGAGAAGGGGCTCTCTGTAATGATAAAGCACATCAGGCAAAAATATCTCGTTTATTCCACACTTTCCTGTATGTGCCTGAATAGAGGTCATAACCCAAAGAGTAAAGATGGTAAGATGACTTTTTGAAAACCCTTATGTAATAACTTGAACCAGTGAGTCACCTAAAAGCTTGGACCAAATATTTTGGCCAAGGAATATAAACAAAGATGCATTAATCTTAAACTAGGATATTCAAATCTTTTATCATTAAGGCCCAATAAAAGCTATAAATGTGATAACAAATGGCTCTGTTTATTCAATTTGATGAAGATAACGGATACAAACCATAAGGCACAGTATTGATAAATTTGAATATTAAAAATGAAAATCACTCGGATGCAGTGGCTCACATCTGTAATCCCAACACTTTGGGAGGCTGAGGTGGGCAGACTGTTTGAGCCCAGGAGTTCAAGACCAGCCTGGGAAACATGGTGAAATCCCATCTCCACAAAAAATGCCAAAAAAAATTAGCTGGGCATGGTGGTGCACACCTGTAATCCCAGCTACTAGGGAGGTTGAGGGAGGAGGATCACCTGAGCCTGGGGAGGTTGAGGCTGCATTGAGCTATGATCATGCCACTATACTGCACTCCAGCCTGGGCAACAAAGTGAGACCCTGTTTAAAAAAAAAAAAGTCCGAGCGCAGTGACTCACACCTGTAATTCCAGCACTTTGGGAGGCCGAGGCAGGTAGACTGCTTGAGTCCCGTAGTTTGAGACCAGCCTGGGCAACATGACGAAAACCTGTCTCTACAAAAAATGCAAATTAGTCAGGTGTGGTAGCTCGTGTCTGTAGTGCCAGCTACTTGGGAGGCTGAGGTGGGAGAATCGCTTAAGCCTGGGAGGTAGAGTTTACAGTGAGCTGAGATCACACCACTGTACTCCAGCTTGGGTGATGGAGTGAGACTCTGTCAAAAAAAAAAAAAAGAAAAGAAAAGAAAAAAGGAAAAAAAAGAAAAGAAAAGAGGGGAGAGGAGGGGAGGGGAGGGAAGAAAATCTTCTGTATAAAAGTAAGCAAAGTAAAACGATAAGCCACCAGGATGCTGGGAAAGATAATTGTAATGCACATAACTAACAAAGGATTATTTTTCCAAATGATATGAAAGCCTCCTACAACTAAAATAAGAAAGATAAACACCCTAGTAGCAATTTGGGAAAACATATTCATAGGCAATTTACAGATGTGGAGACCAATAACTAATAAACATCTGAAAAAATGTTCAAACTCACAAGTGGTTAAGGAAATGAACATTAGAATAATAAAAAACAAGTTCACCCATCAGACTGGCAAAAATGAAAAAGTCTGACAATACCAAGTATTGACAAGGATGTAGAGCTGCAAAAACTGTCATATTCTGCTGGTGGAAGAATAAATTGGCGCAACATCTTTGGAAAGTAACTTGGTGATATCTAATAAAACAGAATATGTACAAATCCAAAATCCCAGCAATGATTTTAGGCATATCCACCAGCAAAATGTTCATACACATCCTCAAAGAGATACATACATGAAGGCTCACTGGCAGCACCATTAAGAACAATAAAAAATTGGAAATAATTTAAATTCCCAGCAGTAAGAAAATGATAACATTTTGGCATATTAATGCTATGGAATACTATACAGCTCACTTACATGTACCATGATCTAAATCTTTGTAGTTTATGGTACTTAAGATGCTCCACTTAAAAACAAAACAATAAAAGCATCCCTCTCTCTTTTTTTTAATTTTCTTTTGAGACAGAGTCTGCTGGACTAGCTTCTGTACTGGACTTTAACATAGGCTCCTATTTGAGGTCATCATTTTTAATTACTTAGTTTACTTCCATATACATTCACCCATAGAAGTAGTAGGAGAAAAGTCAGGAATTGAGCTCTTCTATGATTGGCAAACTTAACAACTGAGAAAGGGACTTTAGCATTATAATATTATAGATGTTTAAATTGTTTTTCAATTTTTATTGTGTTAAATACATATCAGAAAATTTTTCTCCTTAACCATTTTTAAGTGTACAGTTCAGTGGCATTAAGTATATTCACAATGTTATGCAACTCTCACCGCCATCCATCTCCAAAACTTTTATCTGCAAAACTGAAACTCTGTATCCATTACATGATAACTGCATATTCCTCCCTCCCCCAACTCATGGAAATCATCACTCCACTTTCTATTTTTATGAATCTGACAACTCTAGGTACCTCATATAAATGGAATCAGATAGTATTTACCCTTTTGTGACTGACTTATTCACTTAGCATAATGTTCTCAAGGTTCATCCGTGTCGGGACATGTGTCTGAATTTCCTTCCCTTTTAAGGCTGAACAATATCCCATTGTGGCCGGGTGCGGTGGTTCACGCCTGTAATCCCAGCACTTTGGGAGGCCCAGGTGGGTGGATCACTTGAGGCCAAAAGTTCGAGATCAGCATGGCCAACATGGAGAAACTCTGTCTCTACTAAAAATACAAAAATTAGCCAGGCGTGGTGGCATGTGCCTGTAGTCCCAGCTACTCAGGAGGTTGAGGCAGAGAATCACTTGAACCCGGGAGGCGGAGGTTGTGGTGAGCCAAAATTGCGCCATTGCACTCCAGCCTGGGAGACAGAGCAAGACTCTGTCTCAAAAAATTAAATAAATAACTAAATAAAGAATCGGGAGTGGTGGTGCATGCCTGTAATCCTGGCTACTTGGGAGGCTGAGGCAAGCAACTCACTTGAACCCAGGAGGTAATGAGCTGAGATCACACCACTTACACTCTAGCCTGGGTGCTAGAGCAGAATGCTGTCTTTAAAAAAAAAAAAAAAAAAAAAAATTCCCTTTGCATGTGTATACAGTATTTTATATATCCATTTATTTTGGGTAGCTTCCATTTTTGGCTGTTATGAGTAATGCTGCTATGAACATATCACAAAAAACATAAAATATATAAAACAAAACAATATAAAACATAAAGAAACATAAAACAGCCAAACATACAAATATCAGTTTGAGTCCCTGCTTTTAATTCTTTTCACTGTATGCCCAGAAGTGGAATTGCTGCATCATAAGGGAATTCTATTTTTGATTTTTTTTTGAGACGGAGTCTCACTCTGTCACCCAGGCTGGAGTGTAGTGGCGCTATCTTGGCTCACTGCAACCTCCGCCTCCTGGGTTCACGCCATTCTCCTGCCTCAGTCTCCCGAGTAGCTGGGACTACAGGCGCCCCCACCACCACTCCCGGCTAATCTTTTGCATTTTTAGTAGAGACAGGGTTTCACCATGTTAGCCAGGATGGTCAAAATCTCCTGACCTCGTGATCCCCCACCCTTGGCCTCCCAAAGTGTTGGGATTACAGGTGTGAGCCACCGCGCCTAGCCTCTATTTTTGATTCTTTTGAGGAACCATGTTACTGTTTTCCATAGCAGCTCTGCAATTTTACATTCTCACCGACAGTATACAGGGGTTCCAAATTCTCCACATATATTTAATATTTTTAATGCATGTGTAGAATAAGTTTGGCTCAGTCTGATTGATCTAAAGCAAAACGATTTCTTTATAAATGGTAGCCATTCATATTTTGTTGAATCAAATTTAACAATTAACATGTATTTATTGAAGTAAGTTCAACACACATCTGTTGAATTCCTAGCATCCACAAGACAGTATACTAGGTATTATAAGGAACACAAAGATGAATAATAGTCTCTACCTTCAAGGTGTTTATAATCCAAGAGCTCTAATAAACATAAACTGAATTAAATATATAGCTTATTGTTGACTAGCTATTACACATATACATTTTTTTGTATTAAATACAAAACTACTATATTTGCACAGATTTCTACCTGTTTGTTTGCAAACACAACCAGAGGAAGTACTGGGTTTGCCGCAATTAGCTGATGAAGGTATTTCTTGGCTTCAGGTAATCGGCTGTGATCTGCTGAATCCACCACAAAGATAAGCAGCAATCCCTTGGATAGGTACGTTTCCCAGTAGGACCGAAAAGGTTCACTGCCACCAACTACAGAGAATAGTAGAGGAAGAAGACACACACACACAAAATTACAGAAGCACCCACCCTGGGAGCAGGGAGGGCACATCCAGATTTCTGAACACAGGACAGGTGTTTTGATAAAATATCACCGTGTTAGAGTGTACCCAGTCCTCAGAGGGACCAGAGGCATGTTAGTGGGGAACTGGTTGGTGAGAAGAACCATCACAAGTGGTTTATTCATTACTGTATCACAAAGGATGAGCAGAGAGATGCGAAATACTACAGGGGATGTCTCCTGATCCCATTGTCCACAGCAGCCATGTCAGCCACTGCATCTTTATCAGTTATAGCTCAGAAAATGGGAGTAAGGCCAGGTACAGTTGCTCATGCCTGTAATCTCAACATTTTGGGAGCCTGAGGCAGGAGGACTGCTTGAGCCCAGTAGTTCAAGACCAGCCTGGGCGACGGGGTGAGGCTCTGTCTCTACAAAAATAAAAACTAAAAAATGGGTCGTTGTGGTGGTGTATGCCTGTGGTGCTAATGACTAGGGAGGTTGAAGCAGGAGGATCACTTGAGCCCAGGAAGTGCAGTGGCGTGAACATGGCTACAGTGAGCTGTATTTGCACCACCACACTCCAGAGCGAGACCCCACCTATCTAAAAAAAAAAAAAAAAAAAAAAAGAAAAGAAAAGAAAAAGAAAAAGAAAATGGGAGGATGCTACTAAAATAATTAAGACTGGAAAACGATGGTAGGATAAAATACACATTAAAATAAATTTTAAATGAACTGAATTCATTGGCTAGTCTCACTTGCACAATTTTTTTCCTTTGTCAAAATCCTAGAAATAACTTCTCCTCTTAATATTGCACAGAGTTAACATGATCCTGTGGGTATTCGGGAATATTTGCCTCAGAAAAAAAAAATGCCTTTGATTACTTCATCCTGCTGATTCTTCCCAGAATAAACTTTTTGGTTAATGATAACAACATGTATACAATGGATTTTGTTTTCATTTTTGTCCTAGAAGGAGTATTGGCAAACCATGGCCCACAGTTCAAATCTGACCAACTGCCTATTTTTGTACAGCTCACTAGGTAAAAATAGCTTTTACATGTCTAAATACTGGAGGAAAAAAAAAAGGTAGAATAACATTTTCTAACACAGGACTATTATATCAAATTTAGATTTTGGTGCCCAGAAATAAAGTTTTATAGTAACATTGAACATATAGAACATATTGTCTATGACTGCTTTCTCAAGACAGAGTTGAGTGACTGCAATAGAGAGCAGGTGGCCTGCAAAGCATAAATTAGTTCCTATGTAGTCCTTGACAGAAAAACTTTTTGGACCTCTGTTTCAAGAACTTAACAAAAGTATTTTAAATGCTAACAAGAAAGGATCTTTGCCTTCCCTTTGGCTTCCTTTGTACAGAGGTAGGCTAGTCATTCTTTGAAGTATTTTGTGTTTTTAATTTGTTAAAATAGTGCTGTGTGACCTTCTAAGTAACTCATATGGTTTTAACACACTTAGTGAAAACATCAGTGGACGTTTGGGTTGTTCCTCATTTCTTGCTGCAATAAACAATGCTGCTGTAAACATTTTTGTATTTGTCTCCTGAGGTCCGTACAAGCAAGAGTTTCTCCAGTTATCTAAGCATGGAACTAATGCCAAATACGCCAAATTATTTTCCAAAGAAGTTGGTACCAATACACACTCTGCCAACAGTTAATAGCCAATAAGTTTCCTCTATATCCACATCCTCTTTTTATTTTTATTTTATTTTATTTTTCCTTGAGACGAGGTTGTGCTCTGTCATCCAGGCTGGAGGGCAGTGGTGCAATCTCCACTCACTGCAACCTCCGCCTTCTGGGCTCAAGTGATCCTCCTTTCTCAGTCTCACCAGTAACTGGGACTACAAGCACGAGCCACTAAGCCTGGCTAATTTTGTATTTTCTGTAGAGCTGGGGTTTCACCATGTTGCCCAGGCTGGTCTTGAACCCTTGAACTCCAGTGATCCACCCACCTTGGCTTCCCAAAGTGTTGGAATTACAGGCGTGAGCCACTGCACCCGGCCACATCCTCTTCAAAACTTGATATTATCAGATTTCTTTTTTTTTTTTTTTTTGCCTAATTTGAATTCTACTTACTGATCAAGTTGAGTATTTTTCATATGTTCACTTCTAATTTGTTTTATGTGAAATGTTATTCATGTCTTTTGCCAATGTTTTTATGTTGTTTTTATTTGTAGGAGTTCTTTATATATTCTGGATACTAGGCATTTGCTTGGATGTGTTGCATGTATCTTCTCCTGTTTTGTGGCATCTTTTTAATGAACAGATGTTTTCCATTTTAATGTAGTTACATTTATCCATCTTTCTTATGGTTATTATTTTTTGTATCCTGTTTAAAAAATCTTTCTCTATCCTGAAGTCATAAGGATAGTCTATATTTTCTCCACAAAGCTTTTTACATTTGGCTTTTATCCATCGGAAATTGATGTATACATCTGTATGCATAGGAGGCAGGAAACTAATTTCATTTTTATTCCATGCTGTCCTTGCACCATTTATTGAATAGTTTCCCCAGTGGACTCTCTAGTCTGTTCCTTTGGTCATTCTGTTCATTCTTGTGCCAACACCACACATTTTAATTTCATAGCTTTATAATAAGATTTGATACTTGATAGGACAAGTCCATCTTTCTTACTAATTTCTTCGAGTGTCTTGACTTTCTTTACTCCTTTGCTCACTCATGTCAATTTTAGCCTCAGCTTGTCAAACTCTTTTTAAAAAATCTTGTTGAGCTATTGATTGGAATTGAATTGTATCTAAACATCAATTTGGGGAGAATTAATATTTTTTTGATATAATGTCTACCTATTCATGAAAACTGTATTATGTCTCTATCTCTTTAGGTTTTTCAGTGTTATTCAATGACATCTACAGATTTTCTCTGTATAGAATAGACACATTTTTTTGTTTGGTTTATTCCTATCTTTTGTTGCTATTGAAAATGGCTGCATGCTGCTGGGTAATAGAAATACCATTAATTTTATATTGTTATATACAGTTGTCTTGCTAAGCTCTTATCATTTCTAATAATTTGAAGGGTGTTTTAGGCTTTCTTTGAAGACAATCATATAACTTGTAAATAAGTATTGTTTTATTTCTTCCTTTCTAATTCTTACGCCTTTTATTTCTTTTTCTTAAACTGACTAGAACCTCCTGTATAATGTTGAATGCAATTTTTTTTTTTTTTTTTGAGATGGAGTTTTACTCTTGTCATCCAGGCTGGATGGAGAGCAGTGGCACGATCTTGGCTCACTGCAACCTCCACCTCCTGGGTTGAAGCAATTCTCCTGCTTCAGCTACTCCTGAGTGTCTGGGATTACAGGCACCTGCCACCATGCCCGGCTAATTTTTGTCTTTTTAATAGAGACAGGGTTTCACCATGTTAGGCCAAGCTGGTCTTGAACTCCTGACTTTAAGTGAGTGATCCGCCCTCCTTGGCCTCCCAAAGTGCTGGAGTTACAGGCATAAGTCACCACACCTGGCTATTTTTCAAATGTCAAACCAACCTTTCATTCTTGGAGAAACTCATCTGGTGATATATTATCTCTTTAATATATTAACTGAATTTAGTTTACTACAATTTTGTTCAGATTTCTGCATTTCCGTTTCTTATACTCTTTGCTGGTTTGGATATACGGTGACCTCATACCATGAGTTGGAGAGCATTTCTTTTTTTCCCCTATTCTCTGAAAGAATTTATGTAAGATTAAGATTGATAAGAGCCCACCTATAAACCAACTGATCAGGTGTTTTTCATTATAGGATGATTTTTTGCTATTGATTTCTTTAGAAGCTTTAAATTATTCAATATTCCTATTTCTTCTTGAGTACATTTTCCTAAGACACATATTTGGAGGATTTTTGCCACTTATCCAGGACTTTATATCTATTGGTACAAATTTGTTAACACAGGTATTATACTCTTGTCATCTTAATGAATGATATGCTCTTTTTCCTTCATGACATTACTTATTTGTGGTTTCCAGATTTTCCTTAATGAATTTCACCAGAAATTTGTCTATTTTGTTTATCTATTCAAGGAACTAACTTTTGACTTTGCTGATCTTTGCTACTGTGTCTTCATCAATTTCATTCACTTCGTGTCTTTATCATCTCTCCCTCAACCTCTTTGGTTTTACTCTGTTGTTCTTTTACCTAATTTACATTGCATATTTAACCTATACGTTTTCAGCTATTTTCCTTTCAGCTATAAGCATTTAAGATTATAAATGCTTTAAATGCTAGTTTTGATCAGTAGATTTTGTCATCTTCTTTTTTGAGACATGGTTTCACTCTGTTGCCCAGGCTGGAATACAGAGGCATGATCACGGCTCACTGCAACTTCTGCCTTCTGGGCACAAACGATCCTCCTGCCTCAGCCTCCAGAGTAGCTGGGACTACAGGCATGCACCACCATGCTCAGCTCATTTTTTGTATTTTTTGTAGAGGTAGGATTTTGCCATGTTGCCCAAGTTGTTCTCAAACTCCTGGACTCAAGCAATCCACCTGCCCTGGCCTCTCAAAGTGCTGGGATTATAGGTGTGAGCCACTATGCCTAGCCTGAACTCATATTTGATTAATCTTAATTTATGAGAATACTGGGGGTCTTTGCTCCAGAATTAGAAACTGGGGGAGCTACTGACTGGGAGCATGTTAGCACTCTTCCAGGGGCCCTCATGTCATGCAGGCATCTTAGTGCTTTCCTATTTTGTCTCAGGCCCACTGCAGATTAAATACTGGTATGTGCCTCTAGATAACACCACTTTTTTATTTGCTTATCTACTGTGGCTGTCACTCCAGTTTCAACTCATGAGTTGTTTTATTTTTCTTTCTTTGGAAGGAGGGAAAGGGCAGGAAGAGTAAAGCAGGTAGCCTTGCAAATTTGTCTTACTTGTTGCAAGTTCATCAATGCTTTAAAAAATAAATTTTAACCAGGATATGTGGTTTTGTCACAGAAAGGCCCTTCAAAAACTATAATAGGAACTGAAATCTCTCCATTTATTTTTGCCACTACTTTTTAGTGCATAAACTAAAAGAATTTTTTTTAAAGATTAAGATGATCTGTAAAATGTTGATGAAGAGATATAGGCAAAATTATATGTGAATATATCATTTCTACAAATAGGCTTATACAATAAAACTTCACCTCCCACCAATCCCCAACATACTCCAAGTGTTACACGATAGCATAGCAGCCCATACAGATTTATATCACTGAATACCACTGGATGCTGCATCCTAAAAAAAGCCTCCTTAGAAGCTATGCCTGTGGCATTATGAAAACTTACCTAAATTGATGGCTTAATATAGCCACTGTGAAGATACACATTTTAAAACTTAAAGGTTGCAAGTGTAAACTGCTATTCTTCTTCAGGATATTGATGATTATGATAAAAATTGGGAACACAGTTAGCACTTAATGCATTTTTGTTGAATATGTACTATTTGCCAGACATTGGGTATATATTGTTGAACAAAACAAGTATAGCAAAAGTTACCATCTAGTTGGGGGGACAGATCAAAAACAAATAAAAATAAATAGTGAATGTTATTAAAAACCTTATGGAGGAAGCAAACAGCATTGGGGAACATACTTAGAAAGAATGATTTTATGGGCTGGGTGCAGTGGTTCACGCCTGTAATCCGAGCACTTTGGGAGGCCAAGGTGGGTGGATAACCTGGGGTCAGGAATTCGAGACCAGCCTGGCCAACATGGTGAAACCCCATCTCTACTAAAAATATAAAATAATTAGCCGGGCATGATGGTGTGTGCCTGTAATCCCAGCTACTCACGAGACTGAGGCGACAGAATCGCTTGAACCTGGGAGGCACAAGTTGCAGTGAGCTCAGATTGCACCACTGCACTCCAGCCTGGGTGACAGAGCAGGACTCTGTCTCAAAAAAAAAAAAAAAAAAAAAAAAAAGATTGATTTTATGGGGCCATGTAAGCTAATACCTGAAGGTTGAGGAGCAAGCCATCATGGGAAGAGCAGGGGTAGTAGTATGTCTGACAGCAGGCACACCCAAGAAAGCTCTTGTAAAAGGAGAGAAAGAAAGGAGTACAATAAGCCTGGGGTGAGGTAAGGTTAGGGAGGAGGCAGTTTATGAAGAGCCTCATGGGCCATAATAAAGACTTTCGATTTTATTACAAGGATGAGATCTCCACTGAAGAGTTTTAAATTAGCAAATGATAAGTATGTGTTAAAATACTGCTCTTCATAAACAGATAAAAGCCAAAGTGAAAAGGTGACTATAATAATCTAAGTAATAGATGATTGAGGTTCTGATTTGCATAGAGGCAGTAGAAAGGATGTAACCAATGCATTTGAGAGATGCGTTGGAGCTGGCAAAATTCATAGTGTTTTACTTGTGGACTGGAGGTGGGGATGCAAAAGGAGGAGTCAAGGGTGACTCTCAGGTTTCTGGCTAGAGCAACCTGATGGGTATGGAGCCATTTACTGACCAGAAGATTACAGGAAAAGGAACAGATATGGGAAAAATCAAGCATTTTGTTTTTCCCTTGTTAGGTTTTAGAGGACTTGGATATGTTTGGGCTGGATAGATAAATTTGGGAGCCATTAGCATATAGATGGTATTTAATGCCATGAGGATGGATGAATGTGTAAAGAGAAGACAAGACCACTTGACCCAACTTCAGGAGAGAGTAATATTTAGAGGTGGTGACTCCAGAATTACTATCCAGTAGGGGCCTGTGGACTGCCATCTATTTAGAAGAAGAGGTTTGGAGCTTGTCTATAATTTTATTTGCAGAGAAGCAAGCACACTGTACTTAAACTTAGATTGCATGCTCATTTGCAGCAGTGTGGGAAGAAGGCTGATTACAGGAGATTATAGGAGGGAGTGCTAAAGCCTTCCTCTAAACTCTCCCTTTATCACCACTACTGTAAAAAGGAGAACATCAAAAAAGCAAAAAGTGATTCCCCCCACAGTGTACCTGGGTATTAAACTACACATCCATTCTAAAAGTCTAGGAAAATTTGATTCAGTGTTAGTTTTCACAAAGACTCAATGTTGCTAACATCATGTCTGGCTTAAGAGAGAATAAAATGTGGCTATCTTGTGACTAAGGAACAGAGAGCTTACTCTCCAGGAACTCCATTTGGCCATCTTCAGTGTGGATGCAAACTGCATTGAAACCTTGGGTGGGTGCCACACTATGCTGGACTCTGTTTGAAGCTAGAGAGTGGAGGACACTGGTTTTTCCTGCTCCGTCCAGGCCCAGCACTAGGATTTGCTTGTTTTTCTCCTGTGAAACAAAAGATAAATCAATAAGCCCATGCTATCAGGGGCTCATTTTTCTGGGTCTTGGCAGTGGGCCTGCCTGTGGAAGAATTCAATAATATTCTTGGAATTGTAACCAGAATAAAACTTCACGGGCCAGGTGGCTCACACCTGTAATCCCAGCACTTTGGGAGGCTGAGGAAGGAGGATCTCTTGAGGTCAGAAGTTCCAGACCAGCGAGACCCTGTCTCCAAACAGAGCGAGACCCTGTCTCCAAAAAAAAAAAAAGGATAAAACTTCACGAATATTTTATAGGTCTAGAACAAACTATACCAACCAGTGAACATTTTCTAATTAGCTGTTCATTATGTGATACTAATTTCACATCCCTCCTCCATCCCCTAACTCCTGATCAGTCTATCAAATAAATACTACCAGCATTTATGAGTAGTGCTATAGATTACAGGACCAATTTTCAGACTTCATTTTGCTTCTTGAATTCATGTCTATGAATTGGAGACTGCACCTGAGTTCATTTTGTTTGGGGTCTTGGGACCTCCGTGGTGCATGTATTGACTGTGCCACTCAGTGCATAAGCATCTAAGGTCTCAATTATTAATTTCGCCTGTCTTCACAATTGAATAACTAGATTGTAAGATCTCAGAGCAAGGTTTCCCTCTTATACATTTTTTTTTTGAGATGGAGTCTTGCTCTGTCACCCAGAGTGGAGTGCAGTGGCATGATCTGGGCTCACTGCAATCTCCGCCTCCTGGGTTCAAGCGATTCTCCTGCCTCAGCCTCCCAAGTAGCTGAGATTACAGGAGCACGCCACCACGTCCCACAATTTGTATTTTTACTACAAACGGGGTTTCACCATGTTGGTCAGGTTGGTCTCGAACTCCTGACCTCGTGATCTGCCCACCTTGGCCTCCCAAAGTGCTGGGATTACAGGCATGAGCCACCACACCGGGCCTCCCTCTTATAGTTTTTAATATAAGTATCACAATTAAATGAAAAGGTTATAGAAATTATTAAGCCAGTTTCAATCACAAATTAATATTTGTTTTAAAAACAGACGAACTTGGGAGGCCAAGGCAGGCAGATCACCTGAGGTCGCAAGTTCGAAACGAGCCCGGCCAATACGGTGGAACCCTGTCTCTACTTAAAATACAAAAAATTAGCCAGGCATGGTGGCGGGTGCCTGTAGTCCCAGCTACTCCAGAGGCTGAGGAAGGAGAATGGCATGAACCTGGAAGGCGGAGCTTGCAGTGAGCTGAGATCGCACCACTGCACTCCAGTCTGGGCAAGAGAGCGAGACTCCATCTAAAAAAAATTAGCCAGGTGCAGTGGTGGGCACCTGTAATCCCAGCTACTCGGGAGGCTGAGGCAGGAGAATCACTTGAACCTCAGAGGCGGAGGTTGCAGTGAGCCGAGATGGCGCCATTGCACTCCAGCCTGGGCAACACAGCAAGACAACATCTCAAACAAACAAACAAAAAAACAAACTGATGAACTTGAAGTAAACTTAGACAGAAGCATTCTAGTCTGGGTGTCGTGGCTCTCATCCAGCATTTTAGGAAGCTAATGCAGGTGGATCACTTGAGGCCAGGACTTTGGAACCAGCCTGGCCATCACGGCATAACCCTGTCTCTACCAAAAATACAAAAATCAGCTGGGCATGGTGGCACATGCCTGTAATCCCAGCTACTCGGGAGGCTGAGGCATGAGAATTGCTTGAACCTGGGAGGTGGAGATTGCAGGAGCTGAGATGACACCACTGCACTCCAGCCTGGGTGACAGAGACTCCATCCCCCCCGACCCCCCCCAAAAAAAGAAAAGAAAAAAAAAGAAAGAAGCATTCTATCAATGTGTTAGCCTTAGAATTTTTATGGCAAATGACTGAGGGACAGAAGGGCAGGCTGGTGTGAAGATCGTTCAGAGTGCTCCGAAATGTGGTTTCCAGGGTGTAAACTTTAACATAAAGACTTGTACAGAGAGCATGATCTATGAAGGCCATACAGTGAATAACAGAATTTGAAAAAAAGTAGGCCAGTGCGGTGGTTCACACCTGTAATCCCAGCACTTTGGGAGGCCGAGGAGGGTGGATCACCTGAGGTCAGGAGTTTGAGATCAGCCTGACCAACATGGTGAAATCCCATCTCTAGTAAAAAACAAAATTAGCCGGGCATGGTGGCGCATACTAGTAACCCCAGCTATTGAGGAGGCTAAGGCAGGAGAATCACTTGAACCTGGGAGGTGGCGGTTGCAGTGAGCCGAGATCGTGCCATTGCACTCCAGCCTGGGCAACATGAGTGAAACTCCGTCTCAAAAAAAAAAAAAAATGTACTTATTTGTTCTTAGAGCAAATCTTTGATGGTTCTTAAAGTAAATTGTATTTTCATAGGTGTCTTCCATCCCTGGCTCTTCTCCATTCCCTTCAGTTGCATCTAAATGTTATGATGTCATTCTGAGAGTATGTCAAGGTAAGGAAGAAGGGCAAGGGAGACTTCATTGGATGGCTTACAATTGCATGTTTTTAAGCAATACCGGCACCAAGAAATGGCAGCCAAGAGTGGATTATGTCCTGTCAGTCTTCACCAGAGGCCCCATTCAGCCTACCCCGACATACTTCATTCATTCTAAGATACACATTCCGCCCCCCACATTCCACATTTTAACATCTCTGAAATTAGGATGTCTTTGACAATTGAGAGTATATCATATTTTGATTGGCGGAGTTTTTTATTTATTTATTTTTGAGACAGAATCTCGCTCTGTGGCCTAGGGTGGAGTGCAGTGGCACCATCTTGGCTCACTACAACCTCCGCCTCCCAGGTTCATGTGATTTTCCTGCCTCAGCCTCCTGAGTAGTTGTGATTACAGGCACATGCCACCATGCCCAGCTAATTTTTTTGTATTTTTAGTAGAGATGGGGTTTTGCCATGTTGGCCAGTCTGTTCTGGAACTCCTGACCTCAGGTGATCTGCCCGCCTTGGCCTCCCAAAGTGCCGGGATTACAGGCGTGAGCCACCGTGCCGGCTTTTTTTTTCTTTCTTAGTGGTACCTAGACTAACGACATCTTAGGTCCTATAAAATAGTGTGAATAAAAAGTAGTTCCCAGGCCAGGCACAGTGGCTCTTGCCTGTAATCCCAGCACTTTGGGAGGCTGTTGGGATCAAGCTCCCCAAAATCTGGCCATAAACTGGCCCCAAAACTGGCCATAAACAAAATCTCTGCAGCAATGTAAAATGTCCATAATGGCCATAACGTCCAAGCTGGAAGGTTGTGGGTTTACAGGAATGAGGGCAAGGAACAGTTTCCGCCCAGGGCGGAAAACTGCTTAAAGGCATTCTTAAGCCACAAACAAAAGCCTGAGTGATCTGTGTCTTAAGTGCATGTTCCAGCTGCAATTAATTCGGCCCATCCCTTTGTTTCCCTTAAGAGATACTTTTGGTTAATTTAGTATCTATAGAGACAGTGCTAATGACTGGTTTGCTGTTAATAAATATGTGGGTAAATCTTTGTTCGGAGATTTCAGCTCTGAAGGCTGTGAGACCCCTGATTTCCGACTTCGCACCTCTATTTCTGTGTGCGTGTCTTTAATTCCTCTAGGGACACTGGGTAGGGTCTCCCCGACCGAGCTGGTCTCGGCAGAAGGCCAAGGTGGGTGGATCGCTTGAGTTCAGGAATTGAAGACCAGCCTGGGCAACATGGCGAAACCCCATCTCTACCAAAAATACAAAAATTAGCTAGGCATGGTGGTGTGCACCTGTATTCCCAGCTACTTGGTAGGCTGAGGTGGGAGGATGACTTGAGCCTGGGAGTTGGAGGTTGCAGTGAGCCGAGATCACGCCACAGTACTCAAGCCTGGGCGACAGAGCCAGACTGTCCCAAAACAAAAACAAAAACAAAAACAAAAACACCAGTTCCCTTTCCAACCACATGGCTGTCCCTATGCCCATCCTACCTAGAAATTCTGCATTCAGGCTTCCTCACATTTATCTTCTCGAGACTAAGGAAAGCTGAATTTGTAAAACAGAGTTCAGACACAAAATGTGATGCTGAACACCATTGTTTTTTTGTCAGAAGTTATTCCTTTAGCCAAATATGGGTCTATGTAGTATGTGTTTTACCAGAGATCAAATATCTGTTAATCCGTGGTGGCTCACGCCTGTAATCCCAGCACTTTGGGAGGCCGAGGCAGGCGGATTGCTGGAGTCCAGGAGTTTGAGATCAGCCTGGGCTACATGGCGAAACTCCATCTCTACACAAAAATACAAAAATTAGCTGGACATGGTGGCGTGCGCCTGTAGTGCCAGTCACTGAGGTTGGGAGATGGGGGCGGTGCCAGGCTGAGGTGGGAGGATCCCTCCAGCCTGAGCGTCAGAGTGAGACCCTGTCACAAAAAAGAAAAAAGGAAACAAAACAAAACAAAACAAAACAAAACAACAACAACTGTGTTAATCATTCAAATTGTTTAGAACCAGATCGTAGCTCTAAGCCAAGGAGCCAGTTCAGGAACTCCAGGAGCACAGAGACCATCCAGCTGACCCAAACAATGCCAAGTTTTTAAGACCTGTCAGTTAAAACTTTTCCGCCATGCATTCAGGGTACTGGTGGTCTGAAAACAATGAAGGCATCAACTGCAGCGTCCCCAACACCTCCTGCATTCTGGAACCCTGCCCCTTCTGACAAAGAACGCATTCACTGCAAAGAGGGCCTGCGTGCGGGGAGGGTTCGGGACTGGTTTCTAAATGTGGTCAGGTGGTCTGTGCGCTAGTGTTGCGCGCTGGACAGATCCAAGGGCAGTGGAGGGGCCGTTCCCCATGTCCCCATTAAGACCGAGATCACTTGTCCCTCAACACTAGACCCGACGAAGGTTAAGACACAGGGGTAACGATACGGGCGAGGGTGGGCAGGGGGCCCGGGAAAAAGGGGTTGGCGATGGGTCGTTCAAAGTTTGGCACATCGCTTTCATCCATAGGTAAATAGCCCTCAGTTGAGATCCATTCCTTCCCGCGCGGGTCGGGGGCCTCCAACGTAACAGAGACAGCGCCCGGGTCTGAAAGCCGACAATGGCCTTGGGGCAAGGGGTCCTGGACACTGGATCTCTTACCAGCGGCTCGAGCGGGGTCCTTGTCAAGGTGCTGTCCTTGTTCTCCCCTTCCTCTTCTTGTCCCTTAAATTGTTCCTTCTCTTTCTTTGTCTCCTTCCCTTGCTTTGTCCTTTTTTCCTCTTTCTCTTTTCTCTTTCTCCTCTCCTGCTTCTCTTGCTTCTCCTTTTCTTTTTCTTTAATTTTCTGCTCCACCTCCTTTCTTTTCACTTTCTCTTCCTTTCCCTTTTCTCTGATTTTCTCCTTCTCCGTCTCCTTTTCCTTCTCTTTCTTCTTCACTTTCCCCCTCTCCATCCCCAGCGCCGCGGTTTCCTTCCCTCCCGCCGCGTGCCCGCGTGCTGAGCGGTGGCTCTGGGCCCCAGGTGTGGCTCCCAAGGTGCACGCCCGACGGAGACGTAGGCCCCGCGGCGTAGACAACCCGCGGGAGCCGCCAACCCCGGCAGCGCCGCCAACACCCGCTCACCCGGCGGATGCAGGGCTTCTTGCAGCGGATTCGCTGAACCCGCAGGGGCACGCAAAGAGGGAAGGGCGGAGGCGTACGGGATGGGTTGAGCCCAGCCAAGCGAAACCAAGAGGTCCCAACCAGGACGCGGACAGCTCGGCGGGGTATGTATCATTGCTGCAGAAAAAGCGTCCCTTGCGCGATTCCCTCGGGCCGGGCAGGGTGGCTGAGGAGAGCCTTCCACGCGGGCCGCAACCTAAGCAACCTTAGCGTCTGACGTCCCCGGCTTCAATCCCGAGCCCGGCCAGCCTACGCGAAGAACCCCTGGGGCGCCAGAGTCCAAAGGTTCCGGGGAGGATTCTCAGCGTTTCGCCAGCTGTCAACCACGAGCCTGTACTGCTCATGTCGTGTATTTCTCCGCCCTCTCCCGAGTAAACTCCTCTAGGAGTGTCTCCAGACTACTACCCAGGATTATTAAAGACAGATAGAAGAACGTGAATGGGTTCCATTGTTTTAAGTTCCTTTTTTTTTTTGAGTCTGTCACTAAGGCTGGAGCGTAGTAGTGCGATCTCAGCTCGCTGCAACCTCCAGCCTCCCGGATTTAAGCGATTCTCCTGCCTCAGCCTCCCAAATAGCTGGGATTACAGGTGTGAACCACCACGCCCGGCTAATTTTTCTATTTTTAGTAGAGACGGGGTTTTACCACGTTGCCCAGACTGGTTTCGAACTCCTGACCTCAAGTGATCCACCCGCCTCGGCCTCCCAAAGTGCTGGGATTACAGGCATGAGTCAGCGTGCCCGGCTTGTATTTCGCTTTTTAAAAAATTATTCGGAGATAGCCTGCAAGAATCACAGCTGCTAGTAATGCTCAGTATTAAAACTAAAACCTAATGATCTAGTCACTCCTAATTATCTAATAAATGGTAAATAAGGCACACGAGGTGGTTTTCAAAGGTGGTATTGTTTCTCAAACTGACTAAGAAATATCTGGAGGGTTCCTTTTATCTTGCTAAACTGAACTCTTCAGTATATTTCAGTTTAGCACAATTACTTATTTATTTTTTGAGACAGTCTCACTCTGTCTGCCAGGCTGGAGTGCAGTGGCACGATCTTGGCTCACTGCAACTTCCACCTCCCAGGTTCAAGCAATTCTCCTGCCTCAGCCTCCCGAGGAGGTAGGATTACAGGCGTGTGCCATCACGCCCAGCTAATTTTTGTATTTAGTAGAGATGGGGTTTCACCATGTTGGCCAGGCTGGTCTCGAACTCCTGACTTCGGGTAATCTGCCCACCTCGGCCTCCCAAAGTGCTGGGATTACAGGCGTGAGCCACCGCACCTGTCCAGCACAATTATTATTATTTTTTGAGACAGAGTTTCACTCTTGTTGCCCAGGCTGGAGTGCAATGGCATGATCTCGGCTCACTGCAACCTCTGCCTCCCAGGTTCAAGTGAGTCTCCTGCTTCAGGCTCCCGAGTAGCTGGGATTACAGGCATGAGCCACCATGCCCGGCTAATTTTGTATTTTTAGTAGAGACGGGGTTTCTTCATGTTGGTCAGGTTGGTCTCGAACTTCCGACCTCAGGTGATCTGCCCGTCTCGGCCTCCCAAAGTGCTGGGATTACAGGTGCGAGCCACTGTGCCCGGCCACAATTATTTTTTAATGCAATAAACTTATTTTCCTTCATTGTATCTGTTTCAAATAGACTTGTAAGGAACAATGAATGGCAGGTTCCAGAAGGTTTGAGTGATGCAATGATTTTTAAGGTTGGCTGTTCCCAATAGCATTGGAATTGCTATGCTTAATCACTTTTTCAAAGGTTTACTTCTGTTTATACACACACTAAGATGAATTTTCAGTAAGTTTACACTGAAACTTACCGAATCTCTCAATCCCATTAGATTAGTTTTGTGAGTTTACTAAGAGGGAGAGTACACACAATTTTGATACTCAGCTTAAAAGAAAATTCTTGGTTATACTAACCAGGAAGTCCTCCATAAAATGCCAACACCCAAAACACCTTAATCCATATTCACTGCTAAAATATTTTATTTTAAAATGTACCACAGTGAATGGATGTATCCATACTGGTTTTTATAAATGTACACATACACATCCATATATTTGACAAAGTATATATATGTACTGGTTAAAGACCTATCCAAAAGAGGAAATATTTCTAGAAGGTTCATGTATTTATACTTCATTTGACAATTAAAACTTTATTTGAACAGAAGTTTCAGTTGCTCAGCAATGACTAATGCTATCAATAATGACAACTAAATTGAGAACTGTAAATTTCACTGCTGTGCCTTGGGTTAAAATTTTCAATGATGGAATCCTAAATAAGTAACAGTTATTCCTATAATGGGGTATATATTCAGAAGTAATAAATATCTGTCACTATTACCAAAAGACTGTTCTCTGTAGAGCTCAAAAAAGTATTATGCCACAATACATCATTTGTATTTAAAAAGGATCTCTTGTTTAGATGCCACTGCAGATTCTGCTTTTACTGAACAGAAAGGCAGCACCCCATTTCTTTCTTGTAAAGGAGGAAAGTCTTTTATAAAAAAACTCTTTGAAGAAGTTTTGGTAGTTACGTTCAGAGTCAAACACAGCAGCACTTTATTAACAAGGACAGAGTAATATAATCACAAGGAAATACTTCTAAGTCTAAATTAAATGATATATTGGGCAGCATAAAATGAATACTAACAAGGGCAGGCATCTCAATGTGTCTGTCTCACAGCTGTTCAATGTGAAAGCAGTTTGTAAGCAAGGAAAGACAAGAGCAACATTTACACCACAAATTGACTGTAAAATATTTCATTACATTGAGAAAGATAATCAATGGTCAAAATCCATAACCAGAAGGAGACACCATTTGAATATCTATCAATGGGCCAAACAGATCTGTCAGATTTTAATACTGCCTGGTATGCAAACTCAGATACTGATTTCCTCTCTATGTAGGAAACCAATGTTCATGTTCTTGATAATAGTCATTAATCTTTCTGATTGAGACAGTCCAAACCCATCTGACCTCAGAACACTAGGTCTAAGAGTCAACTTCTTACATTGATATATTTTCCTTGAGTTCTTTCCTGGTGCTGTATCAGCATGTTACATAATCTGAAAATGACATGGGGCACAAAGGAGTCATATATATATATAAAAATATGAAAATAATCCCATATTCCAGTATCACATGACAGAAAATTTATGGTTAAATTATTTAAGACATTTACTTTATTTTTCTTGTGGCCATCCATTTAATTAAGTGAAGAACATCAGTGTATTAAGAAGGTCCCTCTTTATCACATGATATTTCTAAGCAGATATTTAGGAATGCTCAGAAGATTCCACTTTCAGTCTCCTAAGGCCTCCTAAGACATAATTTAAAGTGGGACTTGAACAGAAACAAGTATCTTCAGACTCCAGCTGAAATCGTAGAAATAGTTTCTGTTTAAATCCTGGGAAACCTTAGATAAGGTATGTGAAACTGAAAAAAGATTGAATCAGCACACACAGATAAAGGATACAACAGATACCAAGATGGGTAAATGCCCAATTATTTTCAGTCCTCATAATCTGTACAAAGCTATGAGGCAACCAGTAGGCCACATCTCACTAGGTAGACTTTGAGGAAGATGTTTCCCTATTTGAAACACAAGAAATTATGAAAATATGGAGATGAAGAGGGAGCAGTTCTGTGCTTCTTGCTGTGTTACCTTTATTATATTCCTAGTGTCACTGAGACTAGTTTAAAAACAGCCTGCAACAAGAATATTCTCATCACCAGCCACCTTTTCCACCTTTCTTCTTTTTCTGTTGCTGTTTCTTTTTTGTTGCTGGAGCCCCTGCAGGTTTCTGGTGTCTTGGGGGTATGATGTTACTTGTAGAGGCAGATACTGTTGCAGCACTGCCAGGTCTTGGGGAGGTGGGTGGGCTGCTCACAGTTTTACTGGCATCCCTGAAATCATTAGATCAGATCATTTTTGGTCACTCATATATTCAACAAAGGGAGAGTATAAAAATGTATGTATATAGGTTTTACTTATCACACTTAACATTTTCTACTTCTTTTAAGGTAAGCTCCCCAACTCCCTACTGACTTTTCTTTTGAATAACATTTTTACTGTTTTTATTGAAGAAAAGTAAAACATGATACACATGCCAATTTTTAGAAAGCATAGAAAATAAAAAATTTTATTTTTTTGAGACAAGAGTCTTGCTCTGTCCCTCAGGCTGGAGTGCAGTGGTGCCCAGGCTGGAGAGGAGTGGCGCCATCTCAGCTCACTGCAACCTCTGCCTCCTGGGTTCATGTGATCCTTCTGGGTTCATGTGATTCTCCTGCCTCAGCCTCCCAAGTAGCTGGAATTACAGGTGCGCACTACCACACCAGGCTAATTTTTGTATTTTTCATAGAGACAGGGTTTCACCATGTTGGCCAGGCTGGTCTTGAACTTGTAACCTCAGGTGATTTGCCTGCCTTGGCCTCCCAAAGTGCTGGGATTACAGGCGTGAGCCACCGCACCTGGCCAGAAAAAATATTTTAAAAATAACCTCTCATCTACCATACAGAACATATTAACATTTCTAACACTTCTTTCTAGTCATATTATTTATTTACATCTGTTTATCTAGGCATTTATTTAGTTGAATGACTCAGTGTATTTAGTTGCCTTTTGAGACTTTTCTTTAGTTTTTATAATACAAATAGTTTTTACTATATATATTTCACAATATATATTTGATTATATTGTAAATACTTAAAACTATCTGACTGTATTGTAAAAACTAAAGGAAAAACTAGTCTAAAAAGGCAATATATTTTCTTTCATTTACATAAGTGTAGTATAAACATTTATCAAAGATACATCACTACATTTCTCATACTTAACATATATTAAATTCTCACTAGTAGCCTTGAGTCAATCTCAGAAACAATGTATGTTCTAAGTGTCCTCAATTGTGGAGCAATAACTTACAGTTCAGATGAAGCTCCTGCAGTTGCTCCCTGGGTCCCTTTTCCAATCTGATCCTTCTTTTTACCCTTCTTTCTTCCCCGGTAGTAAGAACGTTCTCGCATTGGCAGCCATCTTTCTGGATCTGGGGTGACTTTTGGGTCATAATTCTTAGGCAATTTTCCTGCATAACAATTATAAAGAGAGATGTATCATAATATTTTTGAGATAGTTTGATTTAAACAATGTCTCTAAGCCTGGGAATAAATAACATTAAAATGGAAATGAATTTATTTGAGAAAGTTTAATTTGTATAATCTAGCAGGCAAAATGGCCTTACTTTTTTTTGTTATTATACTGGGATACATGTGCAGAACGTGCAGGTTTGTTACATAGGTATACACGTGCCATGGTTGTTTGCTGCACCCATTAACTGTCATCTACATTAGGTATTTCTCCTAATGCTATCCCTCCCCTCGCCTCCTACCCTGACCCCGCCACAGGCCCGGTATGTGATATTCCCCTGTGTCCACGTGTTCTCATTGTTCAACTCCCACTTGAGTGAGAACATGCAGTGTTTGGTTTTCTGTTCCTGTGTTAGTTTGCTGAGAATGATGGTTTTCAGCTTCATCCATGTCCCTGCAATGGATATGAACTCATCGTTTTTTATGGCTGCATAGTATTCCATGGTATATGTGTACCACATTTTCTCTACCCACTGTATCATTGATGGGCATTTAGGTTGGTTCCAAGTCCTTGCTAATGTGAACAGTGTTGCAATAAACATAAGTGTGCATGTGTCTTTATAATAGAATGACTTATAATCCTTTGGGTATATACCCAGTAATGGGATTGCTGGGTTGAACGGTATTTCTGGTTCTAGGTCCTTGAGGAATTGCCACACTGCCTTCCACAATGGCTAAACTAATTTATAATCCCACCAACAGTATAAAAGTGTTCCTATTTCTCCACATCCTCTCCAGCATCTGTTGTTTCCTCACTTTTTAATGACTGCCATTCTAACTGATGTGAGGTGGTATTTCATTGTGGTTTTGATTTACATTTCTCTAATCACTAGTGATGAGCTTTTCTTCATGTTTCTTGGCCACATAAATGTCTTATTTTGATAAGTGTCTGTTCATATCCTTTGCCCACTTTTTGATGGGGTTATTTGTTTTATTCTTGTAAATTTGTTTGAGTTCTTTGTAGGTTCCAGATATTAGCCTTTTGTCAGATGAGTAGATTGCAAAAATTTTCTCCCATTCTGTAGGCTGCCTGTTCACTCTGATGATAGCTTCTTTTCCTGTGCAGAAGCTCTTTAGTTTAATTAGATCCCATTTGTCAATTCTGGCTTTTGTTGCCATTGCTTTTGCGGTTTTAGTCATGAAGTCCTTGCCTGTGCCTATATCCTGAATGGTATTGCCTAGGTTTTCTTCTAGGGCTTTTATGGTTTTAGGTCTTAGGTTTAAGTCTTTAATCCATCTTGAGTTAATTTTTGTATAAGGTGTAAAGAAGGGGTCCAATTTGTTTTCTGCATATGGCTAGAATCCTTTCCCCATTGCTTTTGTCAGGTTTGTCAAAGATCAGATGGTTGTAGATAGGTGGCATTATTTCTGAGGCCTCTATTCTGTTCCATTTGTCTACATATCTGTTTTGGTACCAGTGTCATGCTGTTTTGGTTACTGTAGCCTTGTAGTAATAGTTTCAAGTCAGGTAGCATGATGCCTCCAGCTTTGTTCTCTTTGCTTAGGACTCTCTTGGCCATACAGGTTCTTTTTTGGTTCCATATGAAATTTAAAGTAGTTTTTTTCTAATTCTGTGAAGAAAGTCAATGGCAGCTTGATGGGGATAGCACTGAATCTATAAATTACTTCGGGCAGTATGGCCATTTTCACGATATTGATTCTTCCTATCCATAAGCATGCAATATTCTTCCACTTGTCTGTGTCCCCTCTTATTTCCTTAAGCAGTGGTTTGTAGTTCTCCTTGAAGAGGTCCTTCACATCCCTTGTTAGTTGTATTCCTAGGTATTTTATTCTTTTGTAGCAATTGTGAATGGGAGTTCACTCATGATTTGGCTCTCTGCTTGTCTATTATTCGTGTACAGGAATGCTGGTGATTTTTGCACATTGATTTTGTGTCCTGAGACTTTGCTGAAGTTGCCTATCAGCTTACGGAGATTTTCGGCTGAGATGATGGGGTTTTCTAAATAAACAATCATGTCATCTGCAAACAAAGACAATTTTACTTCCTTTTTATTTGAATATCCTTTCTTTCTTTCTCTTGCCTGATGGCCCTGGCCAGAACTTCCAATATTATGTTGAATAGGAGTGGTGGGAGAGGGCATCCTTGTCTTGTGCCGGTTTTCAAAGGGAATGCTTCCAGCTTTTGCTCATTCAGTATGATATTGGCTGTGGGCTTGTCATAAATAGTTCTTATTATTTTGAGATACATTCCATCAATACCTAGTTTATTGAGAGTTTTTAGCATGAAGGGGTGTTGAATTTTATCGAAGGGGGAAAAGGCCTTATTTCTCAGCGTGACAAAAAAATTCAGAGGCCATAAAGAAAAAGACTTCACAGATACATCTATATAAAAATTTTAAAATCTTTATTTAGTAAAAAATATATTTCTAAGAAAAAATTTAAAATACAAAGTATATAATAGAAGAGTGGAAAAAATCCTTAATATAAAAGAATTCTTGCCGATCAATATGTAAATCACTCAAAGAAAAATGGACTCAGTTATAATTAAGGTAGGTCAGGAGAAAGGAAAGTAATTCATCTTCTGAACAGATGTTCACCCTCACTAATTAAAAATGAGAAGGGTAAAAAACTCTTATCACACTCGTAAATATTAAAAGCAGTAATACCTAGTGTTGGTGAAATGGTGAGAAGCACTCACCAACACTATATTAGGAGAAGTGTATACTGGTATAGCCTTTGCGGAGAGCAATTTAATCTGACAGCACCATTAGAAATTTATAGACTTCTAGAAATTTATCGTGCAGAAACCCAAGAGATACAAAGTTAAGAAGAGAATATTCTCTGTGACGCTCTTTTTCTTTTTTTTTTTTTAAAGATGGATAGGGCAAGGTATGGGTGGGCTGATATTCTTTAAGACAGTAAAATAACTTAAATGTCTAGCAATGAAGATGACTACATTATAATATGCCCACAGTATAGCAACCTATTCAATTGGGTTAAAAAGTGATGTGCAGGCCAGGCGTAGTGGCTCACACCTGTAATCCCAGCACTTTGGGAGGCCAAGGCCGGCAGATCATGAGGTCAGGAGATCGAGACCATCCTGGCTAACACAGTGAAACCCCGCCTCTACTAAAAATACAAAAAATTAGCTGGGCGTGGTCGCGGGCGCCTGAAGTCCCAGCTACTCGGGAGGCTGACGCAGGAGAATGGCGTGAACCTGGGAGGTGGAACTTGCAGTGAGCTGAGATCGTGCCACTGCACTCCAGCCTGGGCGACAGAGCGAGAAGCCGTCTCAAAATAAATAAATAAATAAAGTGAAGTGCATCTATTAATCTGGAAAAATGTTCTTCACAATTCAGTCTAAAGTGAAGATTAAAACAAATTATATTATGTTCAACTTTCAGTACCTAATGATATATGTTTGATTCTATATATACATATATACACACACAAAAATGTTAAGTAATTGTCTTTGGAAGCATGTTTTTTTTTGGGATGGGGGGACAGGGTCTCACTCTGTTGCCAGGCTGGAGTGCAGTGGTGTGATCTCAACTCATTGCAACCTCGGCCTCCCGGGTTCAGGCGATTCTCCTACCTCTGCCTCCTGAGTAGCTGGGATTACAGGCACGCATGAGTAATGCTCAGCTAATGTTTGTATTTTTAGTAGAGATGGGGTTTCACCATGTTGGTCAGGCTGGAAGCATGAATTCTGGGCAGGGAATTTTACACTCTTTATGCCATTCTATAATGATAGGTATCAACTACCTTTGTTTTTAGAATAAGCATACATCACTTGTAAATTTTAAAAAATATTCATCTGGAAACTATAAAAATAGAAAAGAAAGTAAAATTTTAGGTTATTACCACCTACAGCTATCAGCTGTTTCCTTGCAGTATTACTAATACACAAAACAAATATTAAATGTTTGCCAATTTTCAAGTACTGTGACAAAAGAACCAATAAGACTTCCAGTTAAAGACAGTGAAATGGATACAAACATTAGCTTGTGTACCTTCCTCAAACTCCACTAAAATGGTAATAAAACACATTAAAGGAAGAACAGAAGAAAAGATATTGTCAATAAAATTTTGGTAGCTGGAAAACAGATGGAAGAGTAATAATAAACTTAGCTAAGTCTTGGGAAACCCGTATCCTAAGATGGTAGAGAGCAAAATCAAGAAATAATCTGATTTATATAATAGATTCCTCAAAACCTCAGGAACTTGGGTGGCTCCAAGGATAACATCTGACGAGGTAAAACAAAGCACAGTAATGTCACCCAATTTTTCCAGAGATTAAAGCCACTCCCCAAGCCAATCAATGCACGTTATTTCCCTGGTTAATAATTCAAGGCTGGACACTGACCTACTTGGCCAAATCAGATTAATGAGAAATACTTGCCAAATCTGGAGAGGGCTTCTTTGTTGTGATGAATATAAATGACAAGTATGTGGCCCTGACTGTTTCCAGTATACATTGTATGACTCTAATGGGATTCTGTTTTGTGGACAGCAGAACAAAGAGATAGAAATACTGAGTCAACCAACCTTGATGCTAACATTCCTCTAGACTGCCAACTTTATAAACAGTAAATTTTCTTAAGCTAGTTTGATGGAATTTTGTAGTTATGTGTAGCAGAAACATCATAATGTGTAAGGGCTTACTTTTGTGCCAGGCACCACTCTAAGAACTTTACATGTAGTATCTGATTTACTACTACAAGATATATACTATCATATTCCATTCCACATATGAAAAACTCTGGCAGGTATATTAAATAGCCTGTCCACAGTCAGAGTAAAAGAGGGAACAACAATTTGAATCTAGGCAAACTAGTAAATTGCAATCTTTAAAGTAATAGAATAAAATTAAATGTTAGCTATAGTCAAGATAAAAAGTTTTCAAAGATATAAGAGAGGGCAGTATATTTATGTCCAAATATTTCTATATGGGGCTAAAATCAAACATTTATCTTGTAGAAAATTTATGAAGATTTTTTAATGCCTTACCCTTCTTTTTCTTTTTCTTCTTTTTCAAATCTCCCTGTCTACAAAGAGAAAAAAAAAATCATTACCATCTTTGTGATAAAATATTTATAAAGCATTAAGTAAGCGCTCTGTAAGAGTTAGTTGGGCACTTATCATAAACATGGTTTAAGACTTGGTATCAGCTCACCAAAGCTAACAAACTAGTTAAGATTTGATTCAGGTTAAAGTCCATTAAGCTTCAGATACTATAATTTTTGGAAGGTACTTTAGAAAACAGAGGTGATAATTCGAAAATAGATTGTTTACATTGAAAAATTTTTTTCAGTGGCACACATTAAGTCTATGTAAAAAGTAATTTGCACAAGCATGAATATCTACAATCCCTTGGTAAGTTACTCTATGTTTGGCAAGACTTTAGAGAATAAATTTTTTGCCAGAAGAACACGTGTAGGTCAGATACATGCAAAGAATTATCTCTGGAAGGAGATGCAAAACAAGTTACATTGGTTATGGTCCTGGGAGGGAGGTGGGTAGACACGGATGGAAGACTTTTAACTTACTCTTATACTTTTTTACCTTTCATATTTTAAACCTGTGAGTTTATTAATTTTTTAATGTAAGTAAAATATGTATTAAGTACATTGACCAAAAAAGGCACTAAAAAGGGCATACAAATTAACACTTCAAAATAACTGTCAAGGGCAGGGGGAGGGATAGCATTAGGAGATATACCTAATGTGAATGACGAGTTAATGGATGCAGCACACCAACATGGCTCATGTATACATATGTAACAAACCTGCATGTTGTGCACACATACCCTAGAACTTAAAAGTATAATAATAAAAAAAATAATAATAATAATTGTCAAGCATTCTGAAAGTGGCTGGGAACAGTGGCTCACATCTGTAATCCCAGCACTTTGGGAGGCCAAGGCAGGTATCACCTGACGTCAGGAGTTCCCCATCTCTACTAAAAATACAAAAATTAGCTGGATGTGGCAGTGCGTGCCTGTAATCTCAGCTACTCCGGAGGCTGAGGCAGGAGAATTACATGAACCAAGGAGGCAGAGGTTGTAGTGAGCGAGACTGCACCACTGCACTCCAGCCTGGGTGATGGAGCAAGACTCTTATCTCAAAAAAAAAAAAACATTCTGAAAGCTCTAGTGAACAGAGAAAAACATAAATATACATCTCTCTATATATTCTTATGTGATATAACTCAAGAAATATGAAACAGTGAACTAAAGATGAGACAGCAACAATTCATTCTACAAGTCATTCAATTGTGAAAGTTCCCTCATGATACCCCAAACAAGAAATGTAACATGCTGTTATCTTACTTGAGTGTTTCATCTCTTACCCAGAGTGTGCAATAGTATTCTAAATTGTCTCCCTACAAATTAAACTCCACAGCCATACTAAAATTTCCCAACGGTTCTCTGCTCTTTCTTATTTCTCTGCCTTAGCTCACCCTTTGCCTACCTCGTCCTCATCTTCCTCAGAGTCAACACAATCATCTTCTCCATGAAGCCTTTCCTAACTTCCCACTGTCCTCAGGAAGAAGTGACTATTCCCTCCGGTGTACTCCTCTATGCCCTGTACAATCACAGCAGGTGCAATCTTTATTGCAATTATTGTTTAAATATATTTCCTTCTGCTAGACTCATGTTCCTTTTTTTTTTTTTTAAGACGGAGTCTCACTCTGTCACCCAGGCTGAGTGCAGTGGTGCGATCTTGGCTCACTGCAACCTCCACCTCCTGGGTTCAAGTGACTCTCCTGCCTCAGCCTCCCAAGCAGCTGGGAGTACAGGCGTGTGTCACTACGCCTGGCTACTTTTTGTATTTTTAGTAGAGATGGGGTTTCACCATTTGTCCAGGCTGGTTTCGAACTCCTGACCTCAAGTAATCCACCTGCCTCGGCCTCCCAAAGTGCTGGGATTACAGGCATGAGCCACCACGTCAGGGCTCAAGTTCTTTTGAGAGCAAGTGCCATGATTTATTTTCTGATCAACACCTAGCGTAAACCTATCACATAGTGTATTGTTAAAAGAAACTAAACCTTTGCATCCAAAAGTTAGTATAACAAAATACTAACTTTTAGTAAGATAAAGAGCACTAGTAATGCCTACTGAAAATACTATTTTTAAACTTAAAAGCTTAAAAATTCAACGTATATCTTAATGATTGTCTAAGAAAAAAGAGAAAGTCAGGTGCGGTGGCTCACGCCTGTAATCCCAGCACTTTGGGAGGCTGAGGCGGGTGGATCACCTGAGGTCAGGAGTTTAAGACCAGCCTGACATGGTGAAACCCTGTCTCTACTAAAAATACAAAAATTAGCCAGACGTGGTGGCGGGTGCCTGTAGTCCCAGCTACTCAGGAGGCTGAGGCAGGAGAATCGCTTGAATCCAGGAGGCAGAGGTTGCAGTGAGCTGAGATTGTACCATTGCACTCCAGCCTGGGCAAGACTGTCTCAAAAAAGAAAACAAACAAACAACAACAACAAAAAAGAAAGATTATTTTAAAAAAAACTTTTAAAGATGGGGGTCTTTCTCTGTCACTCAGGCTGGGGTGCAGTGACGCAATCACTGCTCACTGGAGCCTCAAACTCCTGGGCTCAGGCGATCATCCCGCCTCAGCCTCCAAGTAATTGGAACTAGAGTCAAATGCCACTATGCCAGGCTAAAGAAGGAACTGTGTGTTCTTAGTTGTTACCCAACCCTGTCTGGTGAAGAAAAAAAAAAACAGTAAACATACTTAATTGAAAATCCATTTAAGAACTCCAACTGAATTTATAATTGTAAGATGAAATGGAATTTGGAACAATGTAACCTCTTTGAGATTCCAATTCCTTATTAAAAGTTTTGGAAGTTATTATGAGAACGACAATGCTTTTTATGAAATGCAGAGTTTGTTAGGAAGAAATCAGTCACTGTTGCTGAGTTTTTTTTTAAGTTAGGGAAAAATTTAGATTTCAAAAGGCATTCAAAAAAGGAGAAAGTAATAAAAACTTATGAAAGTCACAAAGCTAAGGAAATGTTTTATCTTCTCCATGCTCTATTCATTCTGAGTCAAAAGTAAAATCTTAAAACATTTTACTGTAGGTCTCTAACTATATTTTTAAGATGACAATGGAACAAACAAGAGTCAAAATCTGACTTCTTCTAAGTAAATGAAACCGACTAACCTTTTCTTCAAATCAGCAAAATAAATCATATACTAAATTATGTACTAAATATACAACAATAACTTATAGGTAAAAAAAGGCACATCCAGCCTATAGAGTGTTTAAAAAGGATGAAATATGTCCACATTTTAGTATGTGGAAAGATCTCTAAAACCCATTAAATAAAAGCAAGTTGGAAAACACTAAGTACAGTACAATTTTCCTTCTATAAAAAACAACTGGCTATAGCTCAGCACTTTGGGAGGCCGAGGTGGGTGGATCACTTGAGGTCAGGAGTTCAAGACCAACCTGGCCAACAGGGTAAAACCCTGTCTCTACTAAATATACAAAAATTAGCCTGTAGTCCCAGCTACTCAGGAGGCTGAGGCAGAATTGCTTGAACCTGGAAGGCGGAGGCTGCGGTGAGCCAAGATTGTGCCACTGTACTCCAGCCTGGGAGACAGGAAGACTCTGTCTCAACAAACAAACAAACAAATAAGAAACTAAATAAGAAAAAATAAACTAATCTAAAAAAAAAATTCGTAAACCACCTGTGTGTGTAAACACAAAGAAAAATTTCTGGAATAATAGATTAAATTAATACCAGAGGAGGCCGGGCGCGGTGGCTCAAGCCTGTAATCCCAGCACTTTGGGAGGCCGAGACGGGCGGATCACGAGGTCAGGAGATCGAGACCATCCTGGCTAACACGGTGAAACCCCGTCTCTACTAAAAAAAAAAAATACAAAAAACTAGCCGGGCGAGGTGGCGGGCGCCTGTAGTCCCAGCTACTCCGGAGGCTGAGGCAGGAGAATGGCGTAAACCCGGGAGGCGGAGCTTGCAGTGAGCTGAGATCCGGCCACTGCAGTCCAGCCCGGGCTACAGAGCAAGACTCCGTCTCAAAAAAAAAAAAAAAAAAAAAAAAATACCAGAGGTTAATTTTGGGCTGAGGGAAAAGGGAAGGAAATAAGGACAAAGAGCTGGGCACAGTGAAAGAAATGGAAAAGAAACAAAGAGAACTAGAACTTTATTCATACAAAATTTCTGTAAGAATATATTTTTTATTCTTTGTCTAATTTAAAATCAGCATTAGAGAATGTTACAACGAAAAATATTACCCTTGTTCCTTTGGTTGACTATCTCCAGTAACTTTTCCACCCTTCTTCCGAATGTACGTAGCACCAGGAGAATTTTCAAGAGCCTCAACATCTACTTTTAGAGACATACTATCTGATGATGGCAAGTGTTTACTAAGACTGTGATAGAACAGGAGTTCAGGAACATAATGTACACAAACACACACATTTATATATATATGTTTGCCAATATATCTATTGACACTGGAAGACTGTCTTTTCTTGATGACCTTCAACAAAAGCAAAAAATGTTCCTAAATCTTCTATACGATAACAATTACAAGCCATATCAATTATATAGTACACACAGTATTCTGAAAGGAGAACATGAGGAGTCATAATCTAATCCTCTATTCCTTAACTCAGTGATGTGGAGCAAGGTGGTGGCTTAATACAAACTCCATTCCAAAACAACTATCAAGTTTATAACTTGAGACTGCTTAGCATCCACCAACCCACCTCAGTTTTAGGAACACACTCTGATGAGAGTAGCACATATGATCCAAGCTCAATAAGGGCATCGAATTTGCGTATCAAGTAACTATTTGAGATAAGCAAGTCACCTAAGTAGTTGAATCCGAAAATAAGATTTCAGAATCATGCAAAACTACCCACATAAAATACGCTTTTTCTTTTCCTTGCTGCTGAACTTGAACTTGGAGGAAAAGACGCTATATCCTTTTGACTTCATTTTTGCTTCTGGATGAAACTGAACCCTAAGTTGGATCCATTGCCGCATTTTTCATCACACTGATCAACAAATTGTCATTTTTTGGTTTTACTAGTTAAAAGGAGGATTTGTTAGTTGCAATTTACAATGGAAAAAGCTTCAGTCAAAACACATATATTAGAAGCTATTTTTCTATTTTGCAGCCATTGCTTATTTCTAATAACTTAATTTGGATCTGGTATACTGAAAAAAATGAATTTGATAATCTAAATAGTATTTCACTTTTAAAATAGTGACGTGTAATACTTCAGTTTGCCTGAATTTTTTCACTACTACCTCTTTATTTTTATGTAAAAACATGCCCTCATAACATTTTACTCTATTGTGCTACTGAGGAGCTGTAAGGAACAACAATCAAAAGGATACGCTTTGGCTTTCTCTGGATCTACAAGTGAGTAAGCAGAAATTAGCTGTGCCAGGGTGTGAATATCTTTCGGATTTTGTCTAAAAGAAGAAATAAGAAAATTACTGAACTGTTTATAAAACTGGAGAAAGTAATATAAACAAGTAACTCTCTCATATCAAGTAGCAGCAATAAATGTGTTATTTCTACAACTCCATGTTTCAGAGCTTACTTCCATAGCTGTTGTAGGTCACTAATTGCCTCCTTCTTCCGCCCATATTTGAGTTTGAAGTTTGCAGCTTCTCTTATCAAGGACAAATGAGCAGGAGATTTGGGCTACAGTTTCAATAAAACGAAAAAAAAAAAAGTTTCAAGCTAAATATCTAGCCAGTAAATGCAGTTATATTCATTAGACCTTTAAGAAATACACCGATGCATTAGATCCCTCATCTTAAGTTTCACTGAATGCCTGAAACAACAAAATCATCCACGTATGTAGAGGAAAGCAGGTGGACAAATTATTAACTGTACAATCACCAATGGATAAATTTGGAAAACAACCTGTATCTATTTGGTGTCTACAACTGGAAACATTTCCCTATAATAATCAAATCTTAAAGATATGCCACTATAGTTCTCAAACATTAATTTAATATAATACTTTCCCAGAGCACTGATACCCTTCCACTGCTAACAGTACTAACAGTATAAAATGCCACCTGCACAGCGTTATGTATAATTTTAAGTTGGATACTGCTTATGCAGAGATCCATACTGGAAATAATGATATTCCTACTAGAGACATGATAAACAACTATTCCATGTATTACTGTTGTACTAATTGCTACCACCCATGGGTTCTCTAGCTATTAAAGATGATCTCTTAAATATGCAATCATGTACTATTATTATTTCTTGAGATTACATAAACAAATACATGTACACATACAGCAAGGAGCTTGAATAAATATAAAGGAGCTATTTTTCTATTTTGCAGCCATTGCTTATTTCTAATAACTTAATTTGGATCTGGTATACTGAAAAAAATGAATTTGATAATCTAAATAGTATTTCACTTTTAAAATAGTGACGTGTAATACTTCAGTTTGCCTGAATTTTTTCACTACTACCTCTTTATTTTTATGTAAAAACATGCCCTCATAACATTTTACTCCATTTGTTTACCTGATGGTTTTGATACCACTGGATAGCTAGTGCGAAGACCTCAATGGCACTATCAATATCTTCTTCATGGCTGTACATGGTAACTAACGCAGACACCTACACAGCCAAAGGTATAAATTAGTGAATCCTCCCTTCACTCCCAGAATACCATTTTTGAAAATAAAAAACACTGAAAAAATAGCGAATAAAGGCTCTCTGTTAGTACCTGATTTATCATGAAAGCTACTCCCTTTAGAGAACATAGTAACTTTACTTCTAGAAATACCATGAACAACCGTGTTTTCCAAATATGAAGGTAGTTATCTGTAAAATAAACCTTTCCTTTAAAGCAGTGCCAGTTCACAAATGGTTTGGTAAGTACAGAAGTTGAGAATAAGCCCTTAGAAATGTTTATACAATAAGACACTGCTGGACATTTAAGTGT
This sequence comes from Chlorocebus sabaeus, assembly GCF_047675955.1. Classification (NCBI taxonomy): domain Eukaryota; kingdom Metazoa; phylum Chordata; class Mammalia; order Primates; family Cercopithecidae; genus Chlorocebus; species Chlorocebus sabaeus. The sequence goes on from NC_132910.1 coordinate 12,760,062, forward strand.
ACCATCAGTGAGGCATACATAGAGTGGCTGAACTCTCATGATGAATCCCACATGGCATGAGCTGCTTCAAGCCAGTCAAAAGAGTGCCTAGTGTTGCTTAGGGACAGGAAGGAGGCCTACACAGCTGGAGTGGAGGGGGAGGGGGATGATGAGCAGTAGGAGATGAGGATAGAAAGGAAACAAACAGCTGGATCTTTAAGAACAATCAGTAAAACTGACAAATCTCTGGTCAGGCTATTCAGAGGGAAAAAGAAAAAAAGCCATGAATAACCAGTATCAGGAATGAGAGAGGTTCTATAGATATTAAAAGGATAATAAAGAAATACAGTGAAGAACTTTTATGCCAATAAAGTCAGCAACTTAAATGAAATGGATACATTCCTTGAAAGGTAAAATAAGGCCATATATTAAATATTAGAAACATTTAAATTTCAGTCATATACTGTATTTGACTTTAAGGTAAAGTAATTATAGCACAATCCTTACAATATGAATCTTCAAGGGAAAGCACTACCATATTATTACATTTACTGAGTGCCAACTGCACAGAGGCCATGTTAGAGAATGCAAACATGAATAAAACAGCCCCTGTCCAAAAGATGCACTACAGAATTAGTTTATACTATGGAAAAGATGCTTTCACAGCTATATTAATGATTGAAACCTGCAATATTTGAATAATCAGAAAACTAAAAACTAAATTTGTTGGCCACTATTACGAAATTGTTCTAATTTAAAGAAATCACACTGATGAAAATGGTTTAGGCTAAGAAATTCCCTATACAGATCTGAGATTATTTGAGGTTGGCTTTCAGTGATACTGTAAGGCCTAAATAGTGCCTGGCACATTTAACTGAATAAGAAACCAATACCAGAGCAGAGAATGAAATTCAATTTACACCAGACAATTATTACTATTATAATTACTACTCCTACCTTAAAGTGAACACACATTACACATATAAATAAAGTGAATACACATTAGACATATAAATAAATTATCAATTCAACTACTTTTCAATTTTGTAATGTTTTAAACTCACCATGCCTGGTTTATGCTTTAACTCCTCTATGCTTCTTAATATTAGACATGCTTTAGAAATATTACCTTAGGAGAATAAACAAAATCAACATTACATAGAAGAACACATATTATGAAAAAAATACAAGAAATTTTACTTCCTCCCACTACTTTTCCTTAGGAAAGCAACCATAAGTCATATTTTGTAACATCTCTAAACATGTAAGTTTTGGGCCTGGGGATGGTGAACTCTATTCATTTAGAGATAAGGAAATTGAGCTCTAAAGAAATAATATACCTTGCTTAAGTTCACAAAGAAAGTTAATGGCAGAGCTGCTACCAGAAAAGAAGTCTCTTAACTCCCAGTCTGTTGAGTTCTATTTCTTCTTTTTTGGGCTGTAACTTGAAAGTGGGGTCCTTCCCTAAAGGCCTTGAAATATGTTACTATAGATATGAGTGCAATGGAAAATTTCCTATGGTGTTAAATTCTGATTTTGTACTCATTGCAAACCTCAATAACTCAAAATTTTTAGTCTTTAAATAGAAACAAAAAACCATGACAGACTGTCAGGAATTTCAAGATAATAAACCATCCTTGAAAAAATAAACTAAACACACGAGGAGGAAAGATCAAGGAAAGGGCAAAGAAGAGAAGACAGGGCTAAGAATAAGGAAACAGAGACAAGGAAAGTAAAGAAATGAGAATTGGATAAGAGGGAGATCTGCAGTGTGTCTCAACCTTGTTTTCATTATTGCCCTACTAAGGACATTTTAAACATTTTTTCCCTAACTGCCAACTCCTCTCCTTCAACTCATAAAATTTTCATTTCAGCCATTGTAATATTTAAGATTTTTGTGATGAATTGTCACCCCCATCGAAAATCCACACTCTATACCAGAGCTGTTTGACAGAACCTTTTGTGATGATGTAAATGTCCTATATCTGTGCTGTCCAATATTGTAGCCACTAGTTGCACATAGCTACTAAACTTCTAAGATGTGGCTAGCATAATCAAAGAACTGAATTTTAAATTTAACTAATTTAAACTTAAAATAGCTACATGTGGCTAATGACTACCAAACTGGGCAACACAGCTCTAGATATTCAAAGTTAGATCAAAACCACAGACAAAAACACTGGCAGTTTTAAGATTCAAACACATCAGTTCTTGTTAAATTCTATTACCTTTCCCCAAGCCCAAAGACATAGGTGGCAAAGTGTAAAACAAAGTAAGAATGAAGGGCCAAGCTAAGAAATTCTGAAAACTATGATGCAAAGTAGTCATACAAATATTACCAAGTGACAGACATAAGCATTTCTGCATGTGACATACTCAGGCAATTTTAGTAGTATGTATGGTCTTTTGGAACAGAGGAATTCTTTGCTTCAGAACTTTCAAGGCACAGATTGAGAATCATTCTAATAATTTAGGAATAATCTGTGAAAAGGGGCAATTACCTCACTACTAAATCTGTTGGAGATCATACAATCTAGCTGCATGTTTGAAACAGTAATTATTATGCTTTACCATTACACAAAAAACTTAAAATCACATAGTTCACAACTGTAGAATCATTTCAACCATGTTTTCATTAAAATATTTTAACCACGATGAAAACCATAATACCTTGAGAAATTTTCAACTGTGCCATGGTCAGCTTAATTTCAGCCGCATTTTCTGGATGCTGATCTGAATATTCCTAAATTTTTTTAGTTTGGGAAAAAAAAAATCACATTTAATTTACACATCTAATTGTCTACATTACAGTTATTTAACTCAGCTACATAAGATTTTAAATTCAGTTTTAAAATATTAAACTTCTGGCTGCCGGTCAAAATCTTAACTTGGGAAAATTTTTATTCAACACCCACTTTTTTTCTTAAAGGTATGCTCTAAAAGTAAGTGTAATAATGTCAAGTTTTCTGTAAGTCACTAACAGAGAAATCCATCATCCCTTGGCCACGGGATATTGCTTCCAGAACCATCCCGCATTCCAAAACCCAAGGATGCTCAAGTCCCTTATATAAAAGTACAGTATTTGCATGTAACCTACACACGTACTCCTATACATTTTAAATCATTGTTAGATTACTTATAATACCTAATATAATGTAAATGCTATGTATATAGTTGTTATATTATCTAGGGAATAATGATTTTTAAAGTTTGTATATGTTGAGTACAGAGGCAATCATACATTTCCAACCCCAAAATGTGCTTTTTTATTTTTCTGAGGCGGAATCTTGCTCTGTCACCCAGGTTGGAGTATAGTGGCGTGATCTTGGCTCACTGCAACCTCCGCCTGCCAGGTTCAAGTGATTCTCCTGCCTCAGCCTCCCAAGTAGCTGGGATTACAGGAATGTGCCACCATGCCCAGCTAATTTTTTGTATTTTTAGTAGAGATGGGGTTTCACCATGTTGGCAAGGCTGGTCTTGAACTCCTGACCTCAGACGATCGCCTGACTGGGCCTCCCAAAGTGGTGGGATTACAGACGTGAGCCACTACGCCAGGCGACCCCCACAAAAGTTTTTAATCCATGGCTGGTTGAATTCTTGGATGCAAAACTCAAGGATACAAAGTGTCAACTGTAATAAAGATTACTAAATAGATTTTTTTTTTTTGCTGGGGGGAGAGAAGAGGCGGTATCTCTTCACTGAGTGTGCCTGCTAGGCAATTGTGTCTGTCCGGATGATCCTAATCGTACCTGTCCAACTTTCCAATGTAGTTTATATTCAAGAAATTTAAATATGCAATATAATAGCTGGTTTGGGCTGATAAAAACAAAGTCAGTATCTCCATAATTGAGGTTCTGGAGTGGAACTCAGTGGAGATTAGATAATTGCAAAAGAGGTTAAGCATGTTCTAGAATTATACATTGCTCAGGTTATTGCCTGAAACAATCCCCTAACTCAGGTTAAATAGATCTTCAAACAAAACAGCATTCTTTAGCATTTATAACAAGTATTTACATTATAGAAATTTATATAAAACAAAGCTGTAACCCAAGAGTTGACTAAAATGGCACTGAAATTTGTGTAGTGGTACATTTCTAATTAGTTTTCCCATTAAATTTACATGCTTGTAGGTTATTACAACACAATGAAAATGAAACAAGGCTGCAAATGCCTGACACCTCATTCAAGTAATTATTTTACCTGAAGCAGCTCTATTGCTTTTGTGTGCTGCTTTTCACGGCAGAGCTGGGCAGCTTGGATTAACACAGGTAAGAGATGCTCGGGACTTTGGGACTGTAAACTGGCAGATATTTTGCGGCATTGTTCAGCCTAGAAGATACCCAACCCCCACAACAAAAACAAACTGGTTAATGAAATTAAACACTAAATGACCAGAAAGAAAAGAAACATGGGAAAATTAGTTGAAACAAACATTAACCAAAGAACTGCCTAGGATAAGAGAATCAGTTTACAGTATCTATTCTCAATTTTTTCTTGTAAGAAAATGATTTCTATTTATTGAATTTAATCTATGAACTCTAAAAGCCTTTAGTAAAGGAGAAATTCTAAACATTCACTTGGATGCCTAAATTCTAGAACTGTTTAAAAAAATCAAACACATCAAGTGTAAGCATTTGCTTCAAAAACAAAATGCATATGTATTTTTTGTTAAATTATTAAGAATAACTTGACTCAGTTCTAAATAACAGAAACATTACTGCCTCTCGGCTGGGCACAGTGGCTCACACCTGTAATCCCAGGACTTTGGGAGGCTGAGGCAGGCAGATCACGAGGTCAGGATACCAAGACCATCCTGACTAACATGGTAAAACCCCGTCTCTACTAAAAATACAAAAAAATTAGCTGGACGTGGTCATGGGCACCTGTAGTCCCAGCTACTAGGGAGGCTGAGGCAGGAGAATGGTGTGCACCCAGGAGGCGGAGCTTGCAATGAGCCGAGATTGTGCCACTGCCCTCCAGCCTGGGCAACAGAGCGAAACTCAGTCTCCACACACAAAAAAAACAAAAAACAAAAAAAAAATTACTGCCTCTCTCTCTCCCACTAAAACTTCTATTCTAAAAGAGTGTAAAATTAGAATTAGAATGCTTACTGGAGTTAGACTTGACCACCTTAACATTTATAACTTGATGTGATTATACACAGCAAAAATGAAAGATGGGTCTTAAATCTATAATCATGGCCAGCATCTTTGATGATTTTATCTTAATTCAGATTAGAAATAAGGTAATGAGAAAGTTATCTCATTTAAAGGTGTGAATACTGTTTTCTTCCCCTTAAAAGGTGTCAACCCTACACCCTTATAAGAAATTGGGCAAATTACTTGCTTAATAAATAAAATCTATGACATATAACATTCTTTCTTTTTATTAGAGACAGTCTCTCTCTGTCGCCCAGGCTGGAGTGAAATGGCACAATCTCAGCTCACTGTAAACAATTCTTGTGCCTCAGTCTCCAGAGTAGCTGGGACTACAGGCATGCACCACCATGTAGAGACAGGGTTTCGCCATGTTGCTTAGGCTGGTCTTGAACTCTTGAGCTCAAGCAATCCGCCCACTTCAGCCTCCCAAAGTGCTAGGATTACAGGCGTGAGCCATTGTGCCCGGCCAATAATATATATAATATTTTGAGGAAGGAAAAAAATATATTTATGAGTCGACGACAAAATACAAACAAAAACTATAAACAGATTAGACTAATATCCCTATTACTCCTCATACACCATATTACAAAAGGTTTAGCCATGACACCAAAGGTAATTACCCACCTGGTTTGTGTACATAGCAAGTAAAGCTTTGTTAAATTCTATAGCTTGTAGTTGTTTCTTGGAAAGTTTAAACTCTACTCCTTCCGCATTGGTTAATTTCACTTTCTTCTTGGAGTCAAAGACATTTTGGTCCTAACAAAAAAAGTTTATCCACCATTAACAGAATCTCAGATTTCAACTTATTCCTTTTTTTATTAACTTTATATAAATACAGCAGGAGAGCTTGAATCTATCTACCTGACTGGGGT